>NW_026652279.1:67664744-67714761 GCF_009828535.3 Hylobates moloch | reverse complement strand
GCAATAAACATACGTGTGCATGTGTCTTTATAGCAGCATGATTTATAGTCCTTTGGGTATATACCCAGTAATGGGATGGCTGGGTCAAATGGTATTTCTAGTTCTAGATCCCTGAGGAATCGCCACACTGACTTCCACAATGGTTGAACTAGTTTACAGTCCCACCAACAGTGTAAAAGTGTTCCTATTTCTCCACATCCTCTCCAGCACCTGTTGTTTCCTGATTTTTTAATGATGGCCATTCTAACTGGTGTGAGATGGTATCTCACTGTGGTTTTGATTTGCATTTCTCTGATGGCCAGTGATGATGAGCATTTCTTCATGTGTTTTTTGGCTGCATAAATGTCTTCTTTTGAGAAGTGTCTGTTCATGTCCTCTGCCCACTTTTTGATGGGGTTGTTTGTTTTTTTCTTGTAAATTTGTTTGAGTTCATTGTAGATTCTGGATATTAGCCCTTTGTCAGATGAGTAGGTTGCAAAAATTTTCTCCCATTCTGTAGGTTGCCTGTTCACTCTGATGATAGTTTCTTTTGCTGTGCAGAAGCTCTTTACTTTAATGAGATCCCATTTGTCGATTTTGGCTTTTGTTGCCATTGCTTTTGGTGTTTTAGACATGAAGTCCTTGCCCACGCCTATGTCCTGAATGGTATTGCCTAGGTTTTCTTGTAGGATTTTAATGGTTTTAGGTCTAACATATAAGTCTTTAATCCATCTTGAATTAATTTTTGTCTAAGGTGTAAGGAAGGGATCCAGTTGCAGCTTTCTACATATGGCTAGCCAGTTTTCCCAGCACCATTTATTAAATAGGGAATCCTTTCCCCATTGCTTGTTTTTGTCAGGTTTGTCAAAGATCAGATAGTTGTAGCTATGCGGCGTCATTTCTGAGGGCTCTGTTCTGTTCCATTGATCTATGTCTCTGTTGTGGTACCAGTACCATGCTGTTTTGGTTACTGTAGCCTTGTAGTATAGTTTAAAGTCAGGTAGCGTGATGCCTCCAGCTTTGTTCTTTTGGCTTAGGATTGACTTGGCGATGCGGGCTCTTTTTTGGTTCCATATGAACTTTAAAGTAGTTTTTTCCAATTCTGTGAAGAAAGTCATTGGTAGCTTGATGGGGATGGCATTGAATCTATAAATGACCTTGGGCAGTATGGCCATTTTCACGATATTGATTCTTCCAACCCATGAGCATGGAATGTTCTTCCATTTGTTTGTATCCTCTTTTATTTCATTGAGCAGTGGTTTGTAGTTCTCCTTGAAGAGGTCCTTCACATCCCTTGTAAGTTGGATTCCTAGGTATTTTATTCTCTTTGAAGCAATTGTGAATGGGAGTTCACTCATGATTTGGCTCTCTGTTTGTCTGTTATTGGTGTACAAGAATGCTTGTGATTTTTGTACATTAATTTTGTATCCTGAGACTTTGCTGAAGTTGCTAATCAGCTTAAGGAGATTTTGGGCTGAGACAATGGGGTTTTCTAGATATACAATCATGTCATCTGCAAACAGGGACAATTTGACTTCCTCTTTTCCTAGTTGAATACCCTTTATTTCCTTCTCCTGCCTGATTGCTCTGGCCAGAACTTCCAGCACTATGTTGAATAGGAGTGGTGAGAGAGGGCATCCCTGTCTTGTGCCAGTTTTCAGAGGGAATGCTTCCAGTTTTTGCCCATTCAGTATGATATTGGCTGTGGGTTTGTCATAGATAGCTCTTATTATTTTGAGATACGTCCCATCAATACCTAATTTATTGAGAGTTTTTAGCATGAAGGGTTGTTGAATTTTGTCAAAGGCCTTTTCTGCATCTATTGAGATAATCATGTGGTTTTTGTCTTTGGTTCTGTTTATATGCTGGATTACATTTATTGATTTGCATGTGTTGAACCAGCCTTGCATCCCAGGGATGAAGCCCACTTGATCACGGTGGATAAGCTTTTTGATGTGCTGCTGGATTCGGTTTGCCAGTATTTTATTGAGGATTTTTGCAACAATGTTCATCAAGGATATTGGTCTGAAATTCTCTTTTTTGGTTATGTCTCTGCCAGGTTTTGGTATCAGGACGATGCTGGCTTCATAAAATGTGTTAGGGAGGATTCCCTCTTTTTCTATCGATTGGAATAGTTTCAGAAGGAATGGTACCAGTTCCTCCTTGTACCTCTGGTAGAATTCGGCTGTGAATCCATCAGGTCCTGGACTCTTTTTGGTTGGTAAGCTATTGATTATTGCCACAATTTCAGAACCTGTTATTGGTCTATTCAGAGATTCAACTTCTTCCTGGTTTAGTCTTGGGAGGGTGTATTTGTCGAGGAATTTATCCATTTCTTCTAGATTTTCTAGTTTATTTGCATAGAGGTGTTTGTAGTATTCTCTGATGGTAGATTGTATTTTGTGGGATCGGTGGTGATATCCCCTTTTTCATTTTTTATTGCATCTATTTGATTCTTCTCTCTTTTCTTCTTTATTAGTCTTGCTAGCGGTCCATCAATTTTGTTGATCTTTTCAAAAAACCAGCTCCTGGATTCATTAATTTTTTGAAGGGTTTTTTGTGTCTCTATTTCCTTCAGTTCTGCTCTGATTTTAGTTATTTCTAGCCTTCTGCTAGCTTTTGAATGTGTTTGCTCTTGCTTTTCTAGTTCTTTTAATTGTGATGTTAGGGTGTCAATTTTGGATCTTTCCTGCTTTCTCTTGTGGGCATTTAGTGCTATAAATTTCCCTCTACACACTGCTTTGAATGTGTCCCAGAGATTCTGGTATGTTGTGTCTTTGTTCTCGTTGGTTTCAAAGAACATCTTTATTTCTGCCTTCATTTCATTATGTACCCAATAGTCATTCAGGAGCAGGTTGTTCAGTTTCCATGTAGTTGAGCGGTTTTGAGTGAGTTTCTTAATCCTGAGTTCTAGTTTGATTGCACTGTGGTCTGATAGAGAGTATAGATTTCAAAATGAATTAACAAGAAAGTGGCAACGTAGAAATTAGTTGTGATAATACAGTAAGTTGACAGTGATGGATGGTAGATTTAATGTCTGGATGATATGAAAAAAGAAGCATTATTTTTATGATAGAATATGTCAATACATAATTATTTTATGCTGTGTATCAAAATAATGATTCACAGATAATAAAATGTGATTTTTAAACTAAATTTTCATGCTAATTTTAATAATTTCTTTACTAAAGCTCCTTAATGATATTTGGAAAACTGATAATATCATGAGAAGTTTAACATAATCTTTTGCTTCTAAATGTAATTGTAAGACTTTGATTATTAAATGAAAAATATAATTGTTTTTGTTCTTTTAGATTTCAACATTAAATTTTGGTTGCATTACTATGATTTTGATGACAATATCAAAAGTCTAAAGACTCCTCCTAGTTTAAAAGATCTACAAGAAATTTTATTTAAAAACTGTATTCCTAATGTTTTCAATGTGAAATATGTATTTCTATTTTAGTCTGGGTAAGTAGCATTAGATTAAGAACATTTGTTTATTTTTTATAGATGCGTCTCATTTTTCCCATTCTTAAAATGATTTCTGGTACAGACTTTGGTGCAATACCATATAATTGTACTATCACATCTCCTTTACTATTTAATACATACCCATCATATAAAGTATATACCAGATCATATGCTAAAATATTCCATGCTCATAAACCCAAGACTGTGAAATGGACACAAAAGGTTAATCCAAATTGATGCTGCCTCCTGTTTACCTGCAAAGTCTTTCTTATGAATAAGCCAATAGACTAAAATCTTTGATCTCAATGAAGATAAAGCCATCTCCATGGTGATATTCCAGATTCCTCATTGTTACTAATAAATACTTTTTAATATTCAACTGTTGCTGCCAACCTTCATCAATTTGATTGTAACTTGTACATACTTTTAAAGCATTTTTTTTTTTGCTATAAACAGCCAGAAATTAACACTAACAAAATTTAAGGAACTCATATTGCAAACTCTCCCTCCCACCAAAAAACAAAGTGTTATCTTCCTATAAAATTCAATGTAGTACTGGGGGAAGAATTCATTGGAGGAAGGAATACCTGCACATTTCCTAAAGGTGTAAATAAAATAAAAGCATAATATGTAGGATGCTTGCTGTTTTTATATATTTCACTTACTACTTCAATCAACTTCAATCACTAGGTTAGTTTTAGGATAGGCAGGCCCAGGAGGGAATAATTCTATCCTGCCTCAGTATGACCTATTAGTTACGATGAGAACTGCTCTTTAGCATTGGCATGTTCCGGTGCTCTCATTCATCAAACCAGAATAATATATCTAAGAAAGATACGATAATATTGGGGAAAAGGAGAGATCAGTGAACCACATTTTGAAACTAGTTTTAGATTACTACCTTTGGTATTTCTAAAAAGAAAATCACATTGCTGTGGTTTTAAATCCTTTGAAATAAATGTATTTTAAAAGTCGTCAGGGAAAGCCATTGTTACACTACAATGTTTCCTCTAGTTATTGTTTTTTTGTTTTGTTTTCTTTCCCTAGCTAGGTTTTACTTTCTTCCCTGAGAGAAAGAGTATGGAAGAGCTGTATGATCTATGCAATAGTTAATGCAAAACTACATCAAATCCCCATGCTGTTTGCCATATCTTTGTCTTGATATCAGTAAAAGCAACATGACTTGGTTTCTCAAGCATACAAGTGAGATCACTCTCCTCATGAGCAACATTCAACATGCTGGAAGACCAAGTAAGACTGCAGAGAAATGCTTCGTGATTTCAAATAAACAAAATACATTCTGAATATCGCTGTGTTCCCTTCATTTTATTGCAGAGACCTAGGTGCTACCTGTATTTTTTTCTAGATGGAGAATGTGTAAAAAGCTTTAAAGTACAAAGTTTTATAGTGATCTCCCTATTATTAAACAAGATTTTAGTCTTCTTTCAAAAGCAGTATATAGAAGTCATATGCGTCTCTATCTCTAAAGTTTTAAGTAAACCCTTTGGAGAGATTTAGAATGAATAAATGGGAGGAGAAAGAAAACAGATGTTTCTTTTTTTTCCCAAGATGGTGGATTGGAGGTGGTGTTAGCATGCCTCTCCCACTTAGAAAGACAAATAGTGTGTAGAGATTCACACTGTGATCTTTTATCCAAGAAGCCATGCAAAAACGTAACTGGAAAACTGAAATAATCCACAGATTCTTAAAAAAAAAAAAACCCAGCAGGCTGCAGTCTACACCATGAGCCTGACAAAAAAAGCTGTAAGTCCCCAAAGTGTCAGAGAGGGAAAGACTACCTCCAGGAAATGCTCCCACAGAAGAACCTGGCAATGTAGGCCGCGGGGCAAGGCCTTAACCTACCCAACCCTGGAACTGATTTAGGGAGTGTAAGGGTGTGGTGGGGAATATAAAAGCAGGAGCAGCAGCAGGAAGATCCTTGCACTCATTTCTAGTCTCCAGCACAGATTGAGGGAAATCATACCTCACAGGGGACCTCGTGGAAATCTACCAACTAACTTAGGCAGTGGTCACATGTTGAAAGTAGCTCCCAAGTGAAATTTGCAATGTAATCTTCAGTGGGGACAAACTCCCTTGGCCGAAAGCAGGGGCGTATGGGAAGTGGGCTACAGTCACAAGCACAAAGCTAGGCACCCTGGCTTTGTAGGATAGCTGCGAAGAATGGTGTCTGAAAACTGCAGTTGCTGTCCCTGCTGGGAAGACTTACGGCCTGGGGCAGTTTTGGGTTCTGACCATAGTCTGCCTGGAAATTAGCTGCTGCTAGTGGAACAGCACAGATGAGAGGTCTGCCTTGCCAAATGCATGGGAGCTGAGTGGATCTAACTGCCACCTGCTAATCCCTACTCCCTGTGTGAACTCTTCTGTGCAGCAGAGGTCACTACATTCATCCCTGGAACATTATCCAGTGGCCAGAGAACTGTCCCCCAACCCCCACAGGGGCCACTGCTTGCCCCACACATGGAGAGCCAGAGCACAGATTTGCTGACCTAGCCCCCAAATGACTTTACCCTATCCCCTCCTCCAGTAGCTTAACACAAAGGACAGAAACTTTTGGGAGCTCCGTGGCCCCACCCATCACCTGAGAAACCAGAGTAGCTCCGCATGGTAACATAAGGCAAGCAGAAATCCCACCACTCTACCATAGCTGGTGCTCTTTTGCACGTGCCACCTCCTGGCTGGGGGCCAACTGACATTCCATTACAGCATCTGCAGGTAGAATAACTCTGTGCCCAGGACGCAGAAAATCTGTACATGACCTAAGCTATTACAATTAACTGCACCCCGCTGGCTAACCAGGAAATCCTGAGTCTGTCCACATGACCTGTTGATTACTTATACAACTGGCATTTGAGAAAGCCAACACACCAAGGCTATTTATAACCAAGAAATCTTAAACTAATGAATGTCACTCCTCTGCCACCCCCATCAGAGCTGGTGCTGGCCCCTGCTGCCAGGAGCCTTGATGACAGGTGACATCATTGGATCCCTTATAGACAATGCCCAGCACCAGCCTGAAGTGTGGCAGCCACACTGGGCAGTTAGAACCGGAGAACAAACAGCATTCACAGTAGTCTGGCCCTCAGGGACTCCTAGTCTTAGGGGAAAAGGGAGTGACCACATCAAGGGAACACCCCATTGAACAAAAGAATTCAAATGACAGGCCTTGAGTCCCAGATCTTTCCACTGGTGGGAAGTTTGTTTCAGCAGAAGCCCAGTTGCAGTGCTGGGCTCAGTGAGAAAAGACTGCAGCTCTGTCTCAACGGTCAGGCAGCCCTGGTGCTTGTGACAGGTCCTGGAGAAGAGCCTTTCTTTTCCCCACTTGTCCACCACTGCAGACACAACTGGGGCTTCTAACACAGGAGTTCAGTGCGGGCGCACCTATAGACAGTGTTTCTGGAACATTTCAGGGTGACTGCATCTCCACAAGAGGAGCGCCTTTCAGTTCAGGCTTGCACAAAAGGGAGAGTCCCAGTTCCTCTCTACTTGAAACATCAACATCCCTGCAGATGGAAAGAGGTGCCTGTCTGATCTGAATAACCAGAACACTGGGTCAGGAGTATGTCTGGGAAGTGGATCGTTCCTGCTGGGCCGGCAGGAGAGCTGAGGTGGCTTCCACCCTTCCTCTTGATAAGACCTCTGCATTTCACTGAGACCTCCCCCAGCTACCTCTGTCAAAGCTGAGACCTCTGTCCACCGTTAAGTGTTGCATTTACCCACCTGCTTTAGCCACAACTTGTTTCTACCCAAGGACACCTCTCCTACTGGCCTGAAGCCTAAACTATTCAACCCATCAAATAAAATATTGGGAAATAAACAAACAAACAAACACTACAGGGGAATGAGTTAAGCTTCAAGAGACCTCTACCACTCCAACCCCATAGAAGACAGTGAACTTGCTCCCACACTGAGCACACTGCTGCTGAAACCAGCATCTGAGAAAGCCATCATACAAAGACTCTGTTTAACCAAGGAATTTATGCAGAGTCTTCACCCCTGAAAGCACCAAGAGCCAAATTAGGCTACAGTAAATTGTAAACATTAAAGTCACATCCCTAAGGGGAAAAAAAAAAACTTAAAAAAAGAAAACTTAGTCAAATCAAAAATAAATTCAAAAATGATTAGAAGAAATAGACTACCCAAATAAGAAGAAAGTAGAAAAAATAATTCTGGTAAAATGACAAAACAGGGTTCCATAACATCCCCAAAAGATCACACTAGCTCTTCACCAATGAACTCAAACCCTAATGAAATCTTTAAAATACCAGATAAAAAAATTCAAAAGGTGGGTTATTAAGCTACTCGAGGCAATACCAGAGAAAGATAAAAATCAACCTAAAGAAATTATTAAAACAGTTCAGGATATATATGAAGCTTTTTCTAAAGAGATAAATATTTTAAAGAAAAGCCAATCAGAACTTCTGAAACTGAAAAACACAGGGAATCACAAAACACAATGGAATTTTTTTTTTTTTTGAGACAGAGTCTGCTCTGTGGCCCAGGCTGGAGTGCAGTGGTGCGATCTCGGCTCACTGCAAGCTCCGCCTCCTGGGTTCACGCCATTCTCCTGCCTCAACCTCCCGAGTAGCTGGGACTACAGGCACCCACCACCACGCCTGGCTAATTTTTTGTATTTGTAGTAGAGACGGGGTTTCATCATGTTAGCCAGGATGGTCTCCATCTCCTGACCTCGTGATCCTCCTGCCTCGGCCTCCCAAAGTGCTGGGATTACAGGCTCGAGCCACTAATGGAAAGTTTTAACAATAGACTAGAATAAATAGAAGAAACAATTTCAGAGCTCTAAGACAAGTCTTTCTAATTAACCCAATCAGACAAAAGTAAAGAAAAAGAATTTTAAAAATTTTAGTAATTTTCGGTGGAGTTTCACTGTGTTGCCTAGGCAGGTCTCAAACTCCTTGGCTTGAGCGACCCTCCTACCTCTGCCTCCTGAAGTATTGGGATTACAGGGGCTGAGCTACCGTGCCAGGCTGAAGTTTCATTGTATGTAAAAGGCCATTCTGTGAAAGAAGTGTGCCTCAAAGGAGCACTCAATCTCCACCAAACTTTAAAGAGAAACTACAGGGATTGTGAAATTTTCCATTGTTGAAAGTAGCAGCACTGGAGATAGAAGACAGACATCACATTCAAAATGTCTTAGCGGCTCTGAGTATCTTTTGGATATATTTAAAAACCAATATCCAAGATCTTGTGGAATTTTAGTAATTAACTAAAGGTTGCTCTTCTTTCAATTCAAATGACATAGCAGACATTATAATTAAATTTTGTTTAAATGAAATCATACTGATTTATATGGAATTTATTATTATGTATGTGGCAAAAGCCAGAAATAGTCTAGTAATTTTTCCTGAGAAAATGCCCCATCAACTGCAGATAGAGTTTTTGCCAGCTTGAAGGGCAGCAGAGCATGCTTTGTTTGAAAGAGGAGAAATTGTTTTGTTCCCTGTGTAATGCCAGTGAATTAAGAAAAGCTCTCATGGTGTTTACATATACCATTGCTTTTCCACTGGAAGCTGGAACTTTGAAGGTGGCAGCTAATTTGGTCCAGAGAGAGCCAAAGGATAATGTAGATATTGCATGACAGCCTCCTGATGCTGGAAAAAAGGGAAAGAATAACCCAGTTTCTCTGTCTTCCTACCCTCAATTTTACCCCCAGTGCTGCCCATTGGCTAAACCTTTATGTTGATATAGTATAAATAACAATGTAGTACATAGTTGAAATGTTGTTCAAGAAATCAGACCGATGATGAAATAATAAATAATTCAGACACAAGAATTTTCTTTCTTCTCATGAGCAAGCTCTAACTGCTAAAATATTTGAGGATTATCATTTATTCTTTATTTAAGATATGGCACATTCCTCAAGTTTGCCAACAAATGAGAATGAATAACATTTTATATTATATGAATTATATTTATAAGAGGCTGCGAAATATTCTAAAATATTAATGACATCATGTCAGTTCAATCCATTACACATTTTCAAACTGAAATATATTATTTACACTATGATAGCTACATATATATCTCCTATATGTGTTCCTTGCTATTTTTCTAAAGTGATGAAAATGCTTACTTTATTTTTCTATTTTTATTTATAATCTCTAGAGGAATAAACAGTTATGTATTATTGTCCTCATTTTTTACATTAAAACAAAATAAAATGAAGAGAATTTAAATCTGGTCAAAATGATATAGTCACTTGCTAATACAAGCCATATGGTATGTTTCTTCCTGATTCAGTGTGCCTCTTAAATAAATTCATTTTCCCACATATAAAAAGTATTATTTATACCTATTCATTAGTTTTATATATATGCATAACTATATACATTGCTTTCATATTGCTCATAATTACTTATATCTAGACTTCCATTCCATTCATAAAGATTCCAAGCACGTAAAGCATGAATCAGCAATGTAAATGATCATCTGTTTCATTATCAGCTTAAAGCACAAATCTCTGGCTAAAAAGGAAAATATATTTCTCTTAGATATTACAGGATACTACCTCTCATGAGAGTTGTCCTTCCACTGTGGAGATGTTAAGTAACAAATCATAATGAAATAACATTCATATAAACCCACAGAACTTGGAGAAGAAAAGTAGAATGTTAGACAATACAATGGCATTAGTTTACACAGTTTTTTTCAGTAGACATTCATTACTAGTCAGTAAGCTGGATATAAAAAAATTAGGTGATGAGGTAACAGTCTGGTAATAAACAACTAATGGTAAAACTTCCTCATAAAGACAACAACAAAATACTGTGTGCATTATATGCACGTACACATACACACACACACACACACACACAAAGTAGAGATGATGCTGAGATGTCTACCTAAGGGGCGGGCGGTGCAATGGGAAAGGGTTTATAAAAGAGGATGTGCTTGAGTTGAGCTTTAAATGTTGAAATGTGATCACCAGAAAAACATGTAAGAGAAGTGTAGTCCAGGCAGGAAAAATAAGATATGCAATGCATGAAAGCAGGGAACAGAGGATGTGCTCAGGACAGTTGATGTGTGTGTATTCAGGGGGAAGGATAAATAATGAGGTAAGCAGTGGTCTCATCAAGGAGAAGCTGATGGACAATTTCCTGGAAAAATATATTGATGATTCTACTAGAGTATGGTAGAATGTGCTAGGCTGGAAAAGTTGTCTGCTCTCTAGGACATTCAATTCACTTAATAAGGCCTGAGGAAAAAGTTTTCAAGCCACAGCCTGTATCCAAAGAAATTTAATTCATGAATTTAGAGCTTAAGAAAATAAATACTGGATGGGAGGTTTCTTCTTCAGTCCAGGCCCATCCAGGACCCCCAAAGTTTCATTTAGGTCTGTCTAGATGACTTGCAGATATAATTCTTTTGGATCTTAGAGATCTTCCTAAACTTAGGTTGAATATTCCATGACAGCTGATGAATTTTACATAGTCCTAACCCAATCTTTTAGGCAGTCCTAAGTACTTCAAGACTGTACAGAAGGCTGTTCTCCCCTCATCAAGTATATGATAAAATAATAACAATAACAATAAAATAAAATAATTTTTAAATTATTTTAAAAATTTAGTGTAGTACATGTGAAGCCTGTGTAGTACATGTGAAGCCTGAATGCAACTGCTAGAAGAAAGTGTTAGGTCTCCACATATGATGGTTAGTGGTTCAAATCAATTTGATTTAATTTCAGATAATTGTATTTGAGCCACTATTGTGTGTTAATACAGTACTGTAAGGGCTATGTAGTATACAAAGTTGAATAAGACACAGGTTCTACCCTCAAGTCTCATGACCCAAAATCAGATGGATGGTGATATTACAGTTGGAAAATAGTGGAACAGGGAATGCTTTTCCACTCTTTTCTTTTTTCTTTCTCTGTGTGTTCATGAAAACAACAACTTTTGGCGCGGGGTGGGGTGTGGTGAGACAGGATCTCGCAGAAGTGCAGTGGTGTGACTGTTGCTCATTGCTGCTTCAAACTTCTAGGCTCAAGTGATCCTCCCACCTCAGCCTCCCAAGTAGGTAGGACTACAAGTGCGAGCCACAGCATCCAGCTAATTTTTTTTTGTTTTGTTTTGTTTTGTTTAACTTTTATTTTTGTAGAGATGGGGTCTCACTATGTTGCTCAGGCTGGTCTCAAAATCCTGGCCTCAAGCTATTGTCCCAACTTGGCCTCCTAAAGTGCTGGGATTACAGGAGTGCACGTACTACCATGCCCAGCTAAAAGTAGTAATATTTACAAGGCAGAAGTTTCCCAAAGTTACGGTGAATCAGAGCAATGGCTTATAGAGATAATTTCTACCATTGGCTGTGGTCTTTTCCAACTGTAAGTCTTTAGACAGTTTTAGAGTTTTCCAGCTATGGCATGTGAACTTGTAAGAATAAGAAAAGAAAAAAAAATTCCATAAATAATACAACCTGCTGTACCAGTTAATTATACTACATAGTAAGATGTCCAACACTTAGTGATTTAAAGAAATAATCTTTTTTGTTTTTTGATTCAAAGTTCTTTGTGTCTGGCAGACAGTCATCTGATTTCCATTGGCCTCATTTATGTTCTTACAGTTGCTAATGGGTCAGGCACGCTCTAATCTAGGAAGGCCTTCTCAGATGTGTGCAGTGCGTGTATTATTGGCCAGGGTGATAGAAATTACCACACCATATGTCTCTCATCCTCTTTGATCATAAAGTTCCAAGATAGTGAGGAGACCTAGGAAAATCCCAAGCCCTGGGCACAACATGACTGACTTACTCTGCATTCTATTGGCCAAAGAAAGACACATGGCCAGACCAGATTTAGGAAATGGGGAACCACAGGCTGTGAAACTGCATTGCCAAGACCATGAACACAGGAACTAGTGAAGAATTGTGGCCATTTTTGCAAGCTACCATGACAGAGGATTAAATAAATCTTTAAAACAGCACTGTAGATTTCCATTTTTTTCATTATATGTGCTTTATGGTGTTATGTGATTTTATATAATGAAGCCTGAACTGAGTGGGGCATAATGACTCATGCCTATAATCCCAGCACTTTGGGAGGCTGAGGCAGGCGGAATGCTTGAGCCCAGGAGGTTTTGGTTGCAGTGAGCCATGATGGCGCTACTGCACTCCAGCCTGGTGACAGAGAAAGAGCCTGCATCAAAAAAAAAATTAAAAAAAAAAAAAGGGCAAATAAACAGAAAACCCTGAAATGATCTGTAATATGAGAAATAGGAGCACTGTCTACCTGAGGTTAGATTAGCTAAGAGGATACCCAAAATATGTTACAGGAGGACTAATTTAATCAAGGACAGAAACCAAACATTACTTCCACAAGCAATCCATGTGATTGTAGAGTTTCTACCAAAGTCTAAAAACACCAACTTAAAAACCTAGTTTTTAAGTTCCCCTTTGTTTTTGAGACTGAAGATCTTGTGCTATAACATCAAGCATCTGGTGCTTAATCTCTACAAATAAGAAGTTTCCCTTTCTAATGTCCTGAGTGCAATTTCCGCAATATGGTCAGTTGCCCTCTTTATAAGTCTTTGTCCTATCTTTTTCTGTATGTTTTTGCCCAGTTTTACCACTGAGAGACCATGATACAGCTCTGGGGATGTGGCATTAATGTTGCCTGTTGCCAGGACATTGATATTAGCCTAAGAATAAAAGCCTGCATCCATAACCAGGTTCTTCGTCCAGTGTGTGAGACAGAGCTGTCTGGAATCCCTTGGACCTTTGCTAAAAGTCACACATTTTAAAATTCTATGCCTTCAGATTCCCGGAAGTGCTGTAATTGTACACTAACTCTGGTAGGATCCCCACTGGTGGCTGAAGTCCAGTTATGGAGATACAAGGCAGGGATGATGATTTTGAGCATATGTTACAGCCAGTGTGGGAAAATGGCAGGGCTCCTGCTTCCCCTCTTGATCCTTCTGAGATGAAAATAACAAGATTTATTGCAGGTTTCATGGCCTTAAAAACAGGCCAGCAACCTCCATGTTTTCTTTTCCCAATAGAAAGTTTGAGCACACATTGTGTACATAGCTTGACCTAAGTAAAATAACTCAACCAATCCATGTTTACATTTCACTGCTGGTGCTCCAAACAATCAGGATGAGCCTAGTGGCCAGTCCTGGCAGACAGCATGGTGTTTGTCTTTCTTCCATTGGTGGCCTAGATGTTAGTTTCCCTTCTGATTGGCATTAGTGTCTGCAGCTGTTCCTGCTGTCTGAAGCTAATGATTCCCTATCATGTGCCTCTCAGTAATGGTAGTGTTTTACTTCATCCATTCACTCGATCAACAAACATTAGATGAAAACTACTATGCAATAAGATTTTTGTAAAAGCCCTCCAAGATGACAAGAATATTTTATTTTTGTGGCTAACAGCAAACAGATAAAACTCAAATACATTGATTCTTCTTTCAATTCTCACATCTTTTATTTTGAGACAGCAGAGTGCAGTGGAGGAAGTCCTAGAAGAACTTCTGTGAAAAATTCCTGTAACAAGTATGCTGAAGATTTTGACCCATGGACTGAGAACAAAATACAACTTCAGTTTTGTCTCCCTCTTGTTATAATTGTCTTGACCTGTAATGATTAAATGGTTTTTACTTTGACTGGTGCCTCCCAAATTGACTGTCCTTGCTGGCCTTGAGGGATGGTAAAATTCAACTGTTTTTCTTGTCCCTTTTGAGCTCTGCCGTGGTTCTCTGATAATCCCCCATCTCATGAAAAAAAGGAGAATGAACCTCTATTCTAAGTGATGGCTGAATGCTGCATCTTCAGCCGCTGGGCATTCCACATTGCATCTTCTTCCTTCTTCTTTCTGCTGATGCCCCTTGAGGTGGCCTTATGACACAGGATCCAAAGTCCTATGTTGACTCTTTGACTTTACATGGCCCACATCTGACCCACAGCAAATAGTGACATTTTCTGTGCCAACTCTGGATGTTTATGCAATCTCAATGCAGCACTTTTTTGACACTACCACCAAGGTATGGGTATGGCCTATCAAGTGGTTCTCTTGAAGTCCTCTTCATTAAGCTTATGTTTAGAGGTTAGCATGCCCAAAACTTTCCCCTAAAGTTTGGAGGCACAAATCAAATCAAGAGCTTTCTCCAAAGAAATTTCCTTACCAATCTCTTTTCCTTTCCACTGTCTCTGATATGTTTTTATGCACCTGCCGGGCAGAGGTGCAAGAGCCATGTTTTTGTGTCATTTTCTTTGAATGTCAGCACATGGGGATGGGGGTGTCTGGCACATCCTCTGCTATATGATACTTTTTTGTGGTACCTCAGTTGAAACCTGAGGCAGGCACAGTCCCATGTTAACTTCCTATTAACACTAACTATGTAACTTTGCAGAAACAATTTAATTTTCTGGATCTGTATTTCCTCCTTCATAAAACAAGAGGGTTAAAGCTCAATCTCTAGGGTCCTTTGCAGCTCTCAAATTTGGTGGCTTTTGCAGTTAAATTTCTATAGACAGTGTAACAAAATAGAAAACACAGAGATAGTTGTCATGAGAGTTAATCCCAGTTATAATTCCATTGACAAATTGAACGACCTTAAGCAAGCAAGTCTCGATTTTTCTAGAACTCAGTTTTCTCATATGTAAAGGGATGAGGAATCACCAGATGACTTGTAAGGGTCTCTTCCAGAGCTAAATTATATTTCTTTATCATTTATTATTTCTGGATATGTCCTCAGTCACAAATATTTATTTTATCACACACAAAATAAGATTTAAAACAGGAAAAATATTGCAGTTAAGCACAAAATGTAGCTGAGAAACCTCGGGTCTGGCAAAAGCATAATAGAAAATGCAAGATTTAATACACTTCAATATTTTGAAAGGCTTCATGCTATGAGAACCAGTGGGCAGTTTTAGTATCTGAAAACTTGGTTGCTGATTCAGTTTTAGCTCTTCCTCAGCTGTATGAGCACCAATAAATCACAAAATCTTTTGAACTTTATTGAAATAATATGTATTTAATGGAGTTGATTTAAGGACCACATGGCATAAATTCGAAAGTAATTTTTAAATGGAAAGAATAAAACAAATATTGGTTATGATACTTAAATACATTAAATGCTGTAGAAAGAAAACAATTTTTTCTACTTATAAAGAATGATGATGAGAGAGTAATGCATTGATTATCACCAGTATCTGCAAGGTGATTGCAGAATATCTTGTAATATAACTGGAAGCAAAAGGGGCATGAAAACCATGGGCTGGAGGGTGAAGTAGACTCTGGTTGCTAGTGAGGGATACATTCCAAGACCTTTGTGATTCTGCTAACTAGAAATATTTGTCCAGGCTCTTGGTTTTCTCTCAAATCACATTTCAGTCAAGCCACATGTTTCCTGTGAATATCCTCATGTGAGTAATTGGAGCATAGAATAAAACATTCCAGTCATACTTTATCTTGTTTCCACAGAGAGTGGAGTATGCTTGTTCATATCACTGTTCCAAGTCTTTGCAAAAATATGCATTTTGTTTTTTAATGTACCTAAAACTTCTGTTATCTGAACAAGAACTATCAATCATTTAGACTACTGGAGATTTGCTTGATTTTCAACCTCAACACTAGGCTTTCTTTGTAGCAGTAATTTAAAAGAAGGACAGTTTTTTTTTAATCATTAATTTTAAAAATTATATCTTTAGTATGTGTCTCAAATTCATAGTTTTTCAAAATGATCTAATATATCCTAAAATCCTTGAAACCCTGATCATTAAATCCAGAATGCCAAGGTTTTATCAGCATACCTAGCATCCCTACCACGAATACATTTCTCTATTAATTTAATTTTCCTTTTCCTATTCAGACTACTTTATATTTCTCTCCTCAAAACCCCAACACCCCTGCTTTCTCTCATTAGCGGATAATCTCACCTTTTAATTAATTGAGAAAATGAAAATAATAAGACAAGAATTCATGTTCCCAACACCAATTGCTCATCTAATGACTTTCATGCGGTCACCAGCTCCTGCCTGCATCATTATTTTCTTTCTGCAGAATCACTCTCATCAGGAAGCAAGCAGCCTGCATTATTTCCCATGTTAGAAATCCTTCTTTGGACCACATATTTCTCTTCCTTTACTGCCTCATTTGTCTGTTAAGTTTCTAAACTAGTTGCAAGTACTTAGTGTACTTCCTCCCCTCCCACACTCTCCTGAACCCCAACATTCTTCTCCTGGTTAACAATGACCTCCATCTTGCAAAATCAGTTAAATGTTTTTATGTGCTCATATTTCTCAAATGATTCACTCTTAGATTTTCACAGTTGATTGTTACTTCTTCAAAAATTCTCTCTAGGCTTCTGGGAAATCATACTTTCCTGGTTTGTTTTCTGACGTATTAAGTGTTCCTTCTCAGTCTTGTGTGTTAACTCTTTTTTTCCAGCTTAAATGTTAGAATGGCCAAGAAAACTTGGTCTTATAGTTTTCTGTACTTACACATACTCCCTAGGTTGTGTCTTATACTTTTTCTCTTCTCTATACATAGCTCACCCACTACTGTAGTTTTAAATATAATGTAAATATAGATGACTGGTAAAATCATATCTTAAGTCCCTATCTCCACACCAAGGTCCACACTTATATGTCTAGCTGTTACTTAATGATTTTAATTTAAAATGTAAAATAGACACCTCAAATTTAGCAGCAAAAACAAGGTTCTTTTTTTCCTCCATCTTAAGTCATTTCTTCCTTGCTTTTCCCATCTCAGTAAATGGCCCTAAGATAGTATAAGAAAGAGACTTGGTCCTGGCAGACAAGAGACGTGGTAACCAAAATCCCAATGGGCCTAACATGTCTGGACATATTCCCTCCCTTACCTTCTTGTCTCTCTGAAGAAACTGACCCACTTCATATAATAGAGGGTGGGGACCTTCCTAATTTAGCAGACCAGACCAAATTCCTACCCATAAAAGAAAGAACTTAGCCATTTATCTCCTTTAGTTATGTCTTCCAAGGTTGTTGAACCAGGACTCTAACATTCCTGATAAGAATCTGACCAGATACAGCTGGCTGGTGACAAGATGGACTCCTGCAATTTTCAAGGACTTTTTCCTCATTATAATCTCGATATAATACTAAAAGCTCTTCCCAGAGTAGGGCTTACCTGCCATTTTGTGTACATGGGATACCTGTTAGTATGTGAGGCCTCAACGCGCAGGCACAGGAAAAGACCTACCCAGTCGTACCTGCGTTTTACGTTTTTCTGTCTCAGTTTCCTCCAAGTGACAGGAGCCAAGAGCCAAGCTGCTCAGGGAGCTAGCATCAGGATCCCTTTACTGTATGTTGTCCCTCTGTGCTATCTGAGACACAAGGATGTTAAAACCTCACCGGAGAAAAACTTCTATTTGGCCTGGGGTTAATTTCTAGTTATCTAAGAGCCAAAGAAAGACCTTGAGCTCTAGGGTATGATAATAACACCCCAACCTATTCAAGTGCTCACACCAAAATCCAAGGAGTCATCTGTGATTCCTCTCTTTCCCTAAATCTCACATCCAACACATCAGCAAGTCAAACTGGCTTCATATTGAGAGTATTAACTTGCTCATTTCTCTCTGTCTGAACTCTATAGCATCTTAGTCCAGTTTACTCTTTCTCTTACTTGAACTTCTGCAATTGCCTCCTAGCTGGTATCCCTGTTTCTCTATGTTCAACTCATTTTCCATTTAGCATGTCTGACAGCATAACTCTTCTTAAGACCTGCTGATATCTTGCCATTGTTTTTTAAAATAAAATCTATCTAAAACAAACACAATTCTTTCTTACATGAAACAGATGTGTATTTTTTGTGAAAGACTAGTGATTAAAGATAAAAATATGTATCTCATGCTATGTGTATGTATATGTATGTGTATGCATGTATATACAGCACATGCATGTACAACACGTCCATACACGTACATATCCATAGCAAGTGATTGGGTAATTGAAAAAAGTCAATGATCAAGTAAGAAAATTTAGTTGATCTTCTGGTAATAAGTAATCATTTTTAATCAAAAATCAACTGAGACATATAACACAAAGGAATGCAAAACTGTAAAATTTTAAGATAATCTGAGACTTCAATGAAATTGTGTGACTGAAATTAATTGTTTCGGGTTAAGTGACCAGATTCTAGGAAAGGGACTTTCCCTTACCTCCCCCATTAAAGGGAATTAGATGGGAAATACACACACACACACACACACACATACACACACACACACACACACACACACACACACACACACACTGAACTCCTGGACTTAGGCAGTTCTCCTGCCTCAGCCTCCAGAGTAGGTGGGGCTACAGGCATGCACCACCACCTTCAGATCTTAATGGTTTTATTTTGAATCAGCAATCAGCCCCAGATCAAGACTCTTCATGTTATACAGCAGGTGAGTGGAAAGGACACTTTAATTATATTACAAAGCTTTCAAAAGACAATAAAATTCTTTAATTACTTAGTTATTATGTGTATGACACTTATAAACTATTGTCAAATTTATCAAAACAATCAAAACTTTCAGAAATTATAAGCTGCAAGAATCATTACTCCAAACAATCTGTGCTTTTTCTTCATAGGTATTCCTAGCTCCTGGTGAGCCTAAGTCCTTTGTAATCTTCCTGAGTATGTGAATAACAGTACATTATTTAGAGTTAAAAAAGAAATCTCACCTTCCCACGCATTTCATTTTGAAATCAGGATTGCATCCCAGTGTTTGTTTCATGACCACCAAATACACCAAACACTGGAAAATATTTCTGTACATCTCACACTTTGCTGTGGGCCCAAGACTTCCTATCATAAATGTTTCCACTGGCCTCTAAAAGAAGGAAATGACTTAAACTTTAATTGGCAAGAAAATGTTCAGAAACTGCTTAGCCTTTCTCTTATGCTGGGTAAAGCAAGCAAAACCCACCACATCTCTATGTGGATAAATCTCTCACCTTAAATTTTGCCATTGACTACTGAAGTAATGAGAAATGTTTCTCTTCTGACTAGCCTTCCCCATCTCAGATTCCTCATCCTCATGGGGACTGGGCCAACCCACCAGGAAGCAAAACCACTCTCACTCATCTTGGTGCACAGAATCATGGCAGGAGCACTG
Source organism: Hylobates moloch (assembly GCF_009828535.3). Lineage (NCBI taxonomy): Eukaryota > Metazoa > Chordata > Mammalia > Primates > Hylobatidae > Hylobates > Hylobates moloch. The sequence continues at coordinate 67,695,182 of NW_026652279.1, read as the reverse complement.
TGGGAAAGCAATCAAGACAGCAGAGTGAATTAATTTTCCGCTGTCAGAATAAAGCTTCATAACTCACGGATGTGAAGAATTGACAAGGAAACCTGCAGTCAAATCAGTTTGTACTCATCAGAGTCTCCTTATCCCTGGAAATAATATAAACTTCAAATCCAATCACAATCTGGCTCATTTCCTGTTGCTCAAAGAAATGTCTGTTCGCAACATTTTCATTTTAATGGCTTTACCATAAACGTCCACCTCACCATCATAAACTCATCCATTCAGATTTGGAAGATAGACTCTGTAACAATGGTGAAATAATCTAGAAGGATATTTTTATAGTGTAAGAGGAAGCCTTGTGTGTGTGTGAGTGAGGGATGTGTGCGTGTGACAGACAGAGAGAAAATGGAAAAGGAAAGCAATGAAAGGAAAGGGAAAAGCAGGGAAGAGAAGCCTTCTACAAAACAAAAGAGTTTAGATTAGAAGAAAATTTTCTAGCTCTCCAAATGAAGACAGCAATAAATAAACTTCAAATCAATAACTCCAAGGGTAACTCTGTGCCCCAAAGTTGATATTAGCTCTATACCATTCTTCCAGTACCACTCTATGACTCCTATCAGTAGCCAAGGTATTCAGAAAAGAATGGAAGCAAATTTCCTGACTAAGAAACTCTCTCCCAGCTAGGGCATGTGTTGGCTTAAATAACTAATTGCCTAGAAGAAACATGTAGAATACAGAATGATATTCTACATGGTTTTACTTGATGATCAATGATGAGAATATTAGTCCATTCTCATGCTGCTATAAGGACATACCCAGGACTGGGTAATTTATAAAGGAAGGAGGCTTAATTGTGTCACAGTTCTACAGGGCTGGGAAGGCCTCAGGAAACTTATTATACTCTCATGGGGGAAGGAGAAGCAAACATGTCCTTATTCACAAGGCAGCAGGAGAGAGAAGAATAACAGCTGAGCAAAAGAGGAAGCCCCTTATAAAACTATCAGATCTAGTGAGAACTTAATATCAAGAGAATAGCATGGGGAAAACCACCCCCATGATTCAATTACCTCCCACTAGGTCCCTCCCATAACACGTGGAGATTATGGGAACTAAATTTGAAGGTGAGATTTGGATGGGGACACGGTCAAACCATATGAGTGAGCTATTTTTTTTTTTTTTTTTTTTTAGTATCTTCTTCTTGCGACTAAAGTGTTAGTAAAATTAATGGCAGAATGCTTGCATAAAATATGCGGTCCTGAGCTTTGATAAAGATGATGTTTTGAAATGCCCATGATTGTGATTAGAGTTCAGGAGTACTCAAGAATATAAGGTTCAAATCGTTTACTTTAATTATACAGTATAAATAGCTAAGGGTCTGGGAATAAATATTATTGTCATTTTGTACTTTCCATGAAGGCTAGTAAATTGTTCACTTAGGATTACATTTAAAGTGAATGGATTGTAATTCTTACTTCTATTTATGATGTAGTAATCACATAGGTATAAGCATATTTCAGTGTAGCTTCTTTTTAACTCAAGTACCTCCATCTGCACCATGGTGTGCAAGCTGTACTTTTTCTAAATTGCTTACTCTGAGATAGCCAAAATAATATGCATCATGTATCTATATTTGGTGCTTTCTAAAAAAATGCAAATATAATCATTTAGAAGATATTTTTGCAGGGATAAAGGATTGAAAGTGTGCAGCAAGCAAGTGGCAACACTATTCACTGAGTTATCATGGCTATGTGCACGTTACCTGAATCTTCCAAATGAACAGACAACCTCATCAGTTCATTGAGATGCTTCTTGCGATCACACAGTTAATTCTCAATAATTCGGGTTTCATAGATTTTCATAATAATATTGGCATATATTAGTGTGACAAATGCAAATCATCTGTTTATTCAGATTCTGTACAGGATTCAGCTACAATATGAGCCTGAGCTAAATTTGATGTACCTTTGAGAATAAAATATTTTAAGAAACTTAAGTTTATTTCAGGTTGATTTTATCCCAGCCTTTCCTTTCAACAAAATGCACTCTAGACATATACTTCACAATTTTGTTTGATCTTTGTTGGACCCGCAGTAGTGAAGTACAATATGGGAAGGAGAAAAAAATAAACATTTTCATAAAGCCATGCTGACATTACAACAATTTTATAGAAACACAGGCACATTGGTATGTAAGCTCCAATTTGGAAAAGCTGAGTGAACTTGAAGATGGATGAATCCTGTTCCCAACTGCACCTTAAAAGTTGTCACTAAACAAAAAAACAGATGTTTTGATTTCAGCTCCATTCAAAACACTATAAATTCTTTATAAATAAAGTTTGTTTGAGGATCCTGAAGAAAACAATCATGTTTTAGTTAAATCGTACATATTTGTGTGATTTTTATTAATGTTAACAAGGCCATATATAAGAAGCACATATGAATTATGAGAGGAGCAACATAGGTATATGTGAGAAGAGAATGTCGAGGGAAGTTACAGGTCTCAGAATCAAGTTAATCTTAACTTTTTTAAGTCATAAAACCTTTCCAGCTAATGCCCTTCCTCCATCTTTTGCTCAACACTGTTAAAAAGTGTGGGGAAACAGCTGCCTTGTATGGTTTTAAAGGTAACAGAATTACTAGTATCTCACAAACTGTGAAGAGATGTGTGGTAATGCGTAAGCAGCATCTGGATTGGTTAATCCTTTTTTGGATAGATTCAGCCTCCTTTAAAAGCGAGCTTGAAAGGAAAGTTGAGGCCACATAGATTTCATCAGGCTGTTAGATACACATTAATACATTCCACATGCAAAGAGTAAACTTTGCATTAAGGAACACAAACATTAGCTGTCCCATATTTAGATGTAACAATTTCTTCCCTACACACACATATCTCAACAAAAGTTCATAATTATTCACAACAATGAGATTGTAGAGTGAACCACATTTTTAAGGGCCTAAGTGCCTGTGGAACTGTCATTTTCAGTTTTGGAAACTTAAGTTTGATGAAAAGAAAAACTAAATAAAAATTTCTGAGCACTTTCAAATAGAACCAAAAATCATACTACTTTAGAATTCCCCAGTGCAACCAATTTGGTACCTAGCAGAGTAACATTTACACATATTTATACACAGTTAACTTCTCATCCTATTTACTTGCACTTTGGGGGACAGGAGAGGGGAGAGGGTGTGGGAAGCTATTGCTTTGTTTATCTTAACACCTATTTGCCAAGGATACCAGGCAACAGAATTAATACAAAGAGAAAGTAAATCTACCAGGGCCCCACCCTGGTGATTTAAGGGCAGTAAAGTCATTCTTCAAGGCTAATTATGAATGTATGTGATTTTTGTCTCATGTCTTTACTTTAGAATCTAACTTTCTCATCAAATGTAAACTCATTTTATTATGTATTTTTCTTAAAGTATTCAGATAGAGTTCTTACTGCTTACATTTAACATCTCATCTCAGCTGACAGAAATTATTTCTGACAAACTGCTTTCTGTCAGACTTAGGGAACAGCAACTCCTTAAGCAAAGTCTCAAGTTAAAGAAGCCCCTCATGTTTTAAGTTTGTAACAGAATGTTTTAACTACTGCAATTCCTTTGTCAGACTCTTGGAAAGCCTTTGTTCCCTCAGTTTTTGGGATTCACATTGAATATAAAAGAAAATAAGTCTAATTTTCCATTTCAAGAGATGCAGGGAGTGCAATCTCCCAATATGCAGCAGGGGTGGAGGGAAACAATTCCGCTCAAATTCTTTCATCTGCTGTTGTTCATCTCGGTTTTCCTTATGCATGTATATTTATTTGCTGACCAAGGAAAAATGTTCCATTGCCTTCATTTCCAAAATGCTTACCATTCTGAGGCTGTGTGAAGATGAATCTTATACAAGATTTAGGACAAAATGTAGAGCATTATATTACTAGTGCAGTCAGAAAATACCTTAGAATCTAATATTAGGCATCTTTGATTTAAACCCATCAAATATATTCACCTGTAGGGAACTTTTACTAGTTATTTTTTATATGTGATCTCTAGAATCCCATCCTCCTTTCCTCTGCTTTGTATCTGCTCCTTCAAACCTTAACATCTTTCCTGATTTGCCACACAAGATATTTTTGCTAAATCTTTGTATCACCCTTGACTTCTCCAGCCATTTCCTGAGGCCTAATGAGCCAGAGAAGAGAGGGTAGAGAGAACGATACTCCCATAACCACTGTGGTCTATCAAGATTTGGGACTAATAAAAAAGAATAAGATCATGTCCTTTGAGCAACATGGATGCATCTTGGGGCCACTATCCTAAGCCAATTAACACAGGAACAGAAAACCAAACACATCATGTTCTCCCTTATAAGTGGGAGCTAAGCATTTGGGTGCACATGGACATAAATATGGGAACAATAGACACTGGGGACTACTAGACAAGGGAGGGAGGGGATAGGGCATGGACTGAAAAACTGCTTATTGTGTACCTATGCTCACTACCTGGATGACAGGATCATTTATACCACAAACCTCAGCATCACGCAATATACCCATGTAATAAACCTGCATGTGTACTCCCTGAATTTAAAATAAAAGTTGAAATTATTTTAAAAAGAAGATTTGGGGCCAGGCGTGGTGGCTTACGCCTGTAATCCTAACACTTTGAAAGGCCAAGGTGGGTGGACAACCTGAGGTCAGGAGTTCGAGACCAGCCTGGCCAACATAGTGAAACACTGTCTCTACTAAAAATACAAAAATTATCCGGGCGTGGTGGTGGGCGCCTGTAATTCCAGCTACTCAGGAGGCTGAGGCAGGAGACTCGCTTGAACACGGGAGGCGGAGGTTGCAGTGAGCCAAGATCACACCATTGCACTCCAGCCTGGGCAACAAGAGTAAAACGACATCTGAAGAAAATTAATTAATTAATTAATTAATTAATTACGATTTGGGGCTAAACAGAGATTTTCTCTTCCTAAGTATAATTCAGATGTCTGCAGGGGCTAAAGAAAAAACATAAATTCGTGGATTAGACATCAGTGAACTGGTGTTTCCTATTTTTCAAGAAAGGCCAAACTTCCATATTGTTCTTTGAAATCTCACAGTGTATAAATATTGGAAATCAACCTTTTAAATATTATAAAACACTGCAAGAAGCAAATATAATACATTTCTAAGTTATAGCTAGCCTATAGGATACTGTTTAAGGGAGCAAAGCTGTTCACTGTTATCATGAGTTATGTGCACATGTTAGATGAATTTTCCTAATGAACACAGACAACCTACTTTAATTATTACTTTAATTATATATGACAGTATAGATGGCTAACAGGTTTCAAGACCTCTCTCATAAATATACAATTTTATCCTCCTAGTTATGCTATTTATAGACCTCTATTTCTACTCTTCCAGAAGGAAGATGCATTAGGCTCTCAGCATTTGCTCTGTACAGAGTTTTCGACTAGAAAATCAATTTAAAGTAGAAATGTAAAAGGGAAATACATTTAATTTGTCTTTCCCTAAATCCTCCAATCTTCTGGGTTCATTTCTATAAATTTCTAAATTAAATAAGTCAGATCTATGTTCCATATACTGAGGGACATTCTGAATTCTAAGATTTTTTCATGATTCCCCCAGGGGATTACAGTCCTTTGAAATACAACTGCTGACAGCTGCTGTACTTCTTTTGATCACTACTCCCCACATAAAGCCTTATCCTTTATTCTCCAAAGAACCGATAATGCAAGACCATTGCATGTAATAGATACTCAATGTTTAAGATTAAATGAGGAAGGACTCAGTATGTCCAAAATAGGAAAGAAGTCTAAAAGATTATTAGACATTATTTTTCTTCGGATTCTTCTACCGTGCATGACCTTATCCCCTGTCTGACATCATTTCTTGGCTTACTTGCATATTGTTTCTAAGCAGATATGTCTACCATCTTTTTTACTAATCCAGTTGCAGGTATCCTATCCAGTTTTTCTTTCTCTCTGTTTGTTTGCTTTGTTTTGTCTGTTTCATAATTTGCTTGCCTTCTATTAAAATAAGCCAATATTATATTAAATTCAACAACCTTCACTTACTAAGGACATAACATTGTCCAAATTACTTAATTCTTAACTTATTAAATGGAGATAAAATATCTATTAATAGAGCTGTGGTTGTGAAGATTACTTACTAAGTACATAACATTGTTCAAATTACTTAATTCTTAACTTATTAAATGGAGATAAAATATCTATTAATAGAGCTGTGGTTGTGAAGATATACAACATGGATGAAACATCTCATACAGTGTCCAACACATGGAGCATACTCAAGAAATTGTCTTTCCCCCACACTACCTTTGCCTGCTTCTCTGCAACCTTTAATCCTCATTTCTCCTCCGTACATTTCTGCTTAGTCCAAAGTGAAGCAATTTCCTCTTGGTCACCTCTGGTCACCTATGATGTAAATTCTATCATATTTTGCTTCCAAGCTTTATTTTAAAGTTGAAGACACACTTCTGATGTCAATAAATGGCTCCCTGACTATTTCCTGAATAAGAATTACAACTTTCTGAGAAGAATGCTATAATTAAGTCTGTGGAGTTTCCCTCTTTCCATCTAGGATTAACCAGCTTTCCTGGGGTTAACTCCTGAAACCCTGCAAACCCTAAGCAGCTATTAGCTCTTTTTGTAATAATTCATTCTTCCTACAATCCATCGCAGTTCTTTCATCCCTCCAAACGTTTCTACCTCACTTCCCATCTCAGACCCTGGCCTTTATTGCAAGTTAGAAGATAATTACTTTGGCTGGTTTTACTTCTCTCCAGTTTACCGCTTCTGATGTTACCATTTAAAACTTTCCTTATTTTACATGTAAAAGAATGTACATGTAACTATTTTGATCACTATTCTCCACACAAGGCTTATTATGGTTTGGCTGTGTCCTCACCCAAATCTCATCTTGAATTGTAGCTCCCACAATTCTCATGTGTTGTGGGAGGGACCAGTGGGAGATAATTGATCATGGGGGCAGCTTCCCTCATACTATTCTCATGGTAGTGAATAAGCCTAATGAGATCTGATGGTTTCATAAGGGGAAACCCCTTTCACTTGGTTCTCATTCTCTCTTGCTTTCCGCCACGTAAGATATACCTTTCACCTTCCAACATGATTGTGAGGCCTCCCCAGCCACGTGGAATTGTGCATCAATTAAACCTGTCTTTCTTTATAAATTACCCAGTCTCGGGTATGTCTTTATCAGCAGTGTGAAAATGGACTAATACAAGGCCTTATCCTTTATTCTCCAAAGAACAGATAATGCAAGGGCATTGCGTGTAACAGATATTCGATGTTTAAGATTAAATGAGGGAGAACTCAGTATATCAAAAATAGAAAGAAGTCTAAAAAGAATGTTAGACATTAATTTTCTTAAGATTCTTCTATGTCCCTGCACCCTATATGACATCATTTCTTGGCTCACTCACATACTGTCTCTCAACAGATATGTCACCATCTTTTTTACTAATCCAGTTCCAGGTATCCAGTTCCAGATTTTCTGTGACAAAACCCATAGCGAATAGTATCTGCCATAATTTAAGAAAGATGTTTTTGCCGTGAGAATACTTTAATAATTTTGTTTCCCATGACAAACAAAATCCCCACAAAAACTCAACAAGGCCAAAATAGTACAAGGTTTTAAACAACTGGATTTTTTCTTAATAATTCAAATGAGCTGGACTTTCAAATCTCAACAGCATGCACCTGCAGATTAAAGAAACATGATGACGTCATTGTTTAATGTAGCTAAGTAACTAAATGCTGTGATACTCTGTTTGGGAGTAAACGTGAAACAGTTGTTGCTTTGGATTTTTAACCGGATCATGATGCTGTACATAGGACTGTTTTATAAGGAAGAGGAATGTAAAGTATCTGGTATAGAAACACAGACTAGAATGATATAGATTTAAATATTAAATTATCCCAGTTGCCAGATATTAATAAATTTGGCACTGAGAATCACTATGGAATCCCAAATTCATGTGAGATGTCAACAGATCGTGAATACAACATCACCACATGACTCCTCTGGAATGTTTTCGAGATTGATCATACACTTTTCTGTCCTTAGTACATTACAGATGGGCAGAATATGTGAAATCCAATTTTCTCTACCAGATTTAAGAAGTAACTGGTACTCAGGATTTCTGAGACTTTCCCACACATAGGAGGGTCACCCTATAGCTTGATGCTGTGACTGTTCCTAAGAGGATATTAACCTAGAGTTCCATGTAAGTCAAGAGAGACCTTTGCAGAAGGGTGTTAAGGAAAAACAGTTTAAAAAATTATTTTTCTTCCAGCTGCTGAAATTGTATAAAATTCAATAATCCCCATTAAAGAAAACAGCTCTTCCAAACTGCTGTTCATCAGTGAAGGTTAATATTAGTAATGATAATCTTTCTTACCATTTACTATACTTAGACTTGGCGAGTGAACATAGGCTAAGAAAGGAATGGCCACAATGGTTTACTTCCCTATGTACCTCAGAAAATGCAAGCTTTTTAAAATACAAAATGTAACATTTGGATTTGGAAGTAAAATAAACAACAAAAAAGCAGAACTATAAAGTATGATATAATATAAAAGGAAAGGACAGGGCTGGCCCAGATGCCCAAAATATTCTCCTTCTTTCTACCTCAACTGTCACTTCCATTTGTGCACTTTATAAAATTCCACTTTATTTGCACTAATGAACATTTCATTTCCAATAGATGAGTCTTTAATAGCTTCTCTTTAGAACACATGCACATGCTAAGTTTAGGGCTGGCTTGGACATTGCTTTCATTTATAATAGATAAAAGTTAGTATAAAAGTAACCAGAAGGTTTTGGTCAACTATAAGTATTACATGAACTAAAGTTTTCAAAAAAGTTTGTTAAAATTTAAGTAGTCTTTAATTAAAACAGCAATATCAGAAAAATAGCTTTTTGTTATCTGTAAAGCAGGCCACACTTGAAAATTAAATTAAATTGTAATCATGAGTTTATGTCTTGCAGATCTAAAAAATTTTGATTTTCAAAATTTTTTTTCTATTTTACACTCATGTTAAATATGTTTCTTGCCAAACACTTCTTCCTACACACCCTATCAACATTTTTTATCATCTATTCTGGAGGTTTCCAACCTGGAGTGCCCCAGAGGCCTAGGTATTAAGTTCTACTGTATGAAATTGCCATTTTTCTAGTTCAAACGTGGTCAAACATCAACAATTTTCTATGGGTAGAGTGGTTAGGAAATGTAATAAATTAGGTAAGTTATTTTTATTATTTTTTAATTTCAAAGGTTAAAACAATATAGGGTGACTAAAATTGTTGGCTATCTCATGGTGATCAAAAGCTATGAATGACAATTAATTATACAATTTTATTTAATATATTATATTTTATTTGATATAAATTGGAAATAGAAAAATTCACAAAAACCTGTTTTATAAACTTGGAAACTTTGCATAGCAGCTTTAAAATTTGTCATAATAAAAGTCCAAACAACTTAGATATTTAAAAATAGAACTTTATTTTCTTCTTACTGAATTGAACATAATTCTCAAAGGCCCATTTCTTTCAGCAGGAGGAAACAATCTAGATAATAAACTTATTTATTTCCTGTTTACATAAAAGTTTCTTTCTGAACAACTAATCAATTTCAGAGTTCTCTCCTTCCCTGTTTTCCTTTTCTTGAGGGGCAATCTAAGCTTGTTGATTAATTTCCCCATCCTTCTCTCCTTCTCTCATCTGAGAAAAGGCAGAGAACACCAGACAGTCTTGTCCTGCTGTCCCTTCTCTCTGCTGAGCTCCCACATCCTCTCTTTAGATACCGACCAGGCCTCTTGTCTCCACAGACTCTGCTATGGAGTCCTTCATCCCTCACTGTGACAATTCCTTGACAAGCATAGCATCTCCAACTCTTTGCTGCTTTCATCCCATACTTGATTTGATCTCTTTCAAATCCAGCAGAAAAATTTAAATGGTGAGTGGAGACAGAGGATTTATCTCTGGACCTTTTCTGGCTAGACATACACTGCTGACATTTTGTCTATTGCAACAATCACATGTTGGCATAGTACAATCTGCAACAATGGATTTCCCCATAGTTCCAGACAAGTTCTGGGGCAAATATCACTGATTGAGATAATAGTTGTAAATAATCTTATTAATAATATAATTATTGCCATAGTACTCTCATTTATATATTTTCTTTCATGTGTTTTTATAACCCTGTTAGTTATATCAAGGGTGGAATTAATATATGTTTACTATGACTAGGCACTATGACTTATAATTTATTTCACTTATGCTCACAACACCACTACCAAAATACAGAACTGCACCATTTTATTCATGAGAAGACTAAGGTTCCATAATGATGTGATTATTCAAGTTTACTTTACATTAAATATTGGAGCTAAAATTTAATCTAGAGCTTTCTTAGTCTTTCCTATTGCATCATATATTTTATATAAAAAATGTCTAATATACATATATTGCATCATTTAAATAAATTTTAAAACTATTGGAAAAATAACAAATAATACTCTGAAATGATAAGTATACGTTTCCAAATTTCAAACCATTAGGTAAACACACATGTACATTAAAAAGAAACATTGAAACTCCCTCTAATAACTTTTTCATCACAGGACACAATTTGTGGCTCTCTGCCATTTAATAATGAGAGTTTCCTGTGATATTACTGGCATTGGGTATAATAACTCGTGCTCCAAAACCAATTTATATAGAAAACATTCAATACAAAGATGATTGAGTTCCTGTGTTTCTCTTTTGTCATTTGGCAGCAATTTCTGTGAAACTCAAGAAAGGTAGAGTGAGAAATGATGGTAGCTATTTCTTCAAGATATGTGGAAAAGACCAAGAGTATTGAAAGCATGTGTCAGTTAGAATCCTTCATTTTAGATTACACTCATGGAAGGCAGTGACAGAAATCCCTAAGAAGATATCTATCTCTAAGGATTAATAGAGTTTTATGTTAGGATTATTCCTGGTAAAAAAAAAAAATGTTGTTTTTCTTCTTTCAGTTGCTTATTTGACAACCATTGTGACCACAAACAACATTGGACATTCGAATCTGTTTTTCCAAAGTCTGTGAATGTTGGACTGAGCTTTGGTAATTTTAAACTTATTCTGAAGGCTCAATAGAATCTGTAATCTCTATTCACTAACACTCAAACAACGTATCAGTTACCTCTATCATTGGATATAAAAGTTTTGTGGATACAATAATCGTAAGGTGATTGGCAACGTCATTTGTAGAACTGACAATTTTAATTTCTTTTAGTATCTTTCATAACCCTTTGAAGGTAAGAAGGTAACATCATGTCTTTTCATTCATACTTAGAACCATCTGAAGTGTTTTTTACTTCAATAATCAACATTGTGGTTATCTCCCCAAAAATCATTCCAAACATTCTCCATCATGAAGCAGCAGCATGACTTGGGGGGTATTGGGTAGACTTTGAGTGGTCCACATACTTCAGGGTGATCCCAAACTCCTTATTATACCTAGTGTCACAGCAATCTATACAGCAAATGGCTATAGCAAACTAGGACCAATCCAATTAATACACGGCTTTTTCCCGGCTGCTGAGATTAGCTCAAGATTAACCAAATGATCACAAAAGTTGGCATTTATGAAGATAATTCAGAACTGGATGCCCATCCCCTCCTAATGATGTGCTGTGTGGATGTGCCATCAGTTTTCCACCCTGAGGGACACCACTTTGAAAATAAAACTGAAATGCAGAGTAGGCCAGAGACTGGATCAAACTATGTACAGACGTATTATTTCTCTGAAACTTTTAAACTATATGCATAAATCCTTTTATAATTTAAGCATTTTCAGATAGATTTTGTATAACAAATTAAGTAGTCACAATTAATTCTGTCCTGAAATACAATGTATAGTCAGAACAAATATCTGTAGCCAAAATTATCATCATGACTTATGACTTTCAGTTTAGTTATATATTTTAGATTATTTGCTGAATGATTAAAATGAATAAGTATATTTTTATTAATTTGCTGAAAATGTTGAAAGCAAAGAATACTGTATTTTAAGCCACATACTTAGTTGATTAGCCCCTCATGTCCTCTTTCTCTGCAGTCAAATAATCTGAAGATGAGAATGGAATCGTAACGATCATCTGGTTTAGCAATCTGTCTGTCTGCACCTTAAATTCTATTCCTACTGGTCATTAACCAACCCTTCATCACTTCCAGTAACAGGAAACTCACACCTCCTGAGATAGACTCTAGCCTCTCCTATCCTCATTCAAAATTTGTTGGTGAGCTTTATTTCTACTCATATTAGAATGCTGGGTACTACTTTACTGAAAATCCTGTAAACTTTAATGATATTTTCCTTTCTATCTGGATGATAATTTTTCACATCTCTATCACTTCAAGCAAAGCAGCCTGTTCTAGTTGCCTTTAAAATTCCTGCTGCTTTTATGTAAGGTTATTAGTTCTATTTCTTTTTAATCAATTCACTTCAAGCTGTTACATTTTTCTAACATAGTCAATTATGATTGCTGAATTAAGTAAAGGAGTTGTGCTTTTCTGTACTGAACAGTCAAAAATTACTAAAACTGGCTGTGGCATAGATGGCTAGTAACAAGTTGTCAATTGCCTAACAAGATACTTAACTTTTCTTCCTTGCTGAAAGAACTCCTTCTTTGTAGAATATGGTGGGCATGAATCGCAAAAAAAATGACATTTCTCTATGTCCTTTATGTGTATGAGTGACAGAAGTGGTCATGAGACACAGTGCTGGCCAAAGAGAAAGAAGAGGTTTTTCAGTGCAACATTCATGAAAGGAATGGTTTCAAATAGTATGTGTCTTTTGCTCTGTGTCCTTTGCCTTGAACAGAAAATTAGAAGGAACATGAAACATGTTGGAATTATAAAATATCACCCATAGATAGCCTATCTTTGAGCTTATTATTATGTGAGAAATATAAAAGTCTTAATTTTTGAGCAAATACTTTCCAATAACAACTGAATAGTAGTAATAACCTCTTGTCATCAAAATAAATTTTTCTTAGCAAATAGACAAGTGTAAAATTATAAAAATACTATAAAGTTAGCAAAGATGTAGAATGCTTAAGCATTTAAAACTACATTGATCCCTTTTTATGAATGTGCCCCTCCATCTCTAAGGAGTGTCCAAGTAAGCCTTGGATGGTAATTTAATTATAATATGGTTTCTTTAATACTCTGATCTTGCAATAAATAAAAAAAAGATATAGACATCTTATGTTTCTATCAGTTGTTTTGAGACACTTAACTAAGTTGCTATTTACAATAAAGGAAAATATATATGTGTGTTTATGTATGGACTATTTGTTTATACCATACATATACACACACACACAGAGAGAGAGAGAGAGGAGATACAGCAGGGAATAAACAAGAACATAGGCATGAAAAATACTAAAAAGTCCTCAGAGTAGATAAAAAATAAAATATTAGGAAAATTAGAGAAGCTTTAGCCTTGGGATTAAAGTATTTACAATGACCCAAATATCCATCACCAAGGGACTAGGAATATTTAAATGTCAGTAATAATTTGAAGAGAAAAACATACACTATTCCACTTGCTTTTGTTTCTACAAACTTTGATTTTAGCTAATTTACCTATGACTTCAATTCACTCATGTATCTGATTTTATGGTATACTAACAGTAAGTAATAATCATTATCATCACTATCATCATCACTATCATCACTACCACCACCAAGGCTTGTGAAAATTATTATACTGTACTCAAAGTCATTTAGTTGGAGAAATACTATTATTCTTATTTTATAGATTGGGGAAATGTGAATCAAATATAGTGAATATTTTAGGCCATGTAATGTAGTTAGTGGCAAGTAGAAGGACAAAGACGTAGTGGTAGACTTTAGTCAGGCTCACTGCCTCAGCATATCAAAGTAGTCATATTTGGAGAACCAGATTTAAAGAATAAGACTGATACTATCACTAATGGCATGTCCACCACAAATGCATACCTGAAAAAATTATGCTACCACAGTCTAATATTGGATTTCAGTTGCTGACCATGGAATAATTGTCACACTTGAATCTTCGTGTGTTCCCTCTCATACACAAAGACTTTCCTACCACCCGAAATGCAATATGTACTGTTACTCTTCTCTTCAAGGGAGAAGTGACCCAGAATGATAATAGGTCAAGGGCGCCAAGTGTACTACATATGAACATAATAAGAATTTGTTGACGTCGTTGGTGTTTCTGATTGTTTGCCCAGTTTCTGTGTCATTGATGCCTTCTCTAATGCTTGAGTTTTGATCTTCCATTTACTTTGGGACTATTTATTTTGTTTTTGTTTGCCCCCATCTTTTTAGCATGGGATCTTATATCACTGGCTTAACATCTTTCTTTTTTTTTCTTATATAAACATTGTTAATTCTCAGTTTTCTCTAAATACACCTTCTGTTGCATCCAACAAAGTTTGATATGTTGTATTTTCACTTTCATGTAGTTAGAAATATTTCCTAATTTTCCTTCTTATTTATTTTTGACACACAAGTTAGTGAGTTGATCAATTCCCCAATATTTGTAAATATTTGTAAACTTTCATGCAGTCTTATTGTTATTGACTTCTAATTTAGCATAATTGTTGTCAGAGAGTATGAGTTAAATTATTTTATTTTACTGTCACTTTTTAAAAGACCCAACATTGTCTATTTTGGTGAAGATTTCATGTGCATTTAAAAATAGTGTATATGTATAATTTTTAAATGTGTCAAGAATTGTGAAGGAGCTGAGATTTTATCCAACTTTCAAGCTAACAAGCACGCTACAGATTTGTGGATGCTGACTGAAGGCAAGAGACTCTTCTATCAGAGACAAAGTTTAATTTATTACTCACAGCAAAAGCAGTAGCCAGAGTATCAGCCTGTGTACTATTGCCTGAGTTCCCAGATAATTTGAAAAAGGCACATGCCATGCCGTTGTGTTATAGGAGAGAAACCTTAAGCATAGAGAATTGGATTCTTTTGTAATGGCAATAAGCAGTTCTGCCTTTTGCATTATATCAAGTCTGTTTGTTACATACACATCTTTGAAAGCTATTCCTGGACAAAGACAATCAGTTTCTCTGCTAGACAGACATATAGAAATACAAAAGAACCACGTAGATTTGTCTCTCAATAATACGTAGTGTTCTATAAATGTCAATTAAATCAAGTTGTTTGATAGTGCTCTTCACATCTTTTATATTTCTATTAGTTTTTTTCTGTCTACTTGTTTTATTGATTACAGGGAAAGGAGCATTAAAATGCACAACTGTGATTGTTGATTTGCCTATTTGTCCCTTTTTTTGGTCAATTTTGACTCCATGTACGTTGAAGCTCTGTTGTTCAGTGCATTCACGCTTGGAATTATTAAATATTGTCAATATGCTAATACTTTTATTATTATAAAATGTCTTTTTTCTAGTAATCTAAAATATCCTTAAAATTTACATTATCTGATATTATTATAGTCCCTTCAGTTTTTATAATCCAGCTGTTTACATGGCATACATTTTTCAATTATTTTATTTTTAACCTGCCTGCATCTTTATAATTAATATTCTGTCTTATAAGCAGAATGTAGTAGGTCTTTATTTTTTACTCAATCTTACCATATTTACCTTTTAAATATAGTGTTTATTTCATTTACATTTGATGTAGTAATTGACATTGGGTTTTTTAAATACCAACATACTATTTATTTTCTATTTGTTCTAATCTTTCTTTTTTCCCATTTTATTATCTGCTTTTGAGTGAAGCACTTTTTTAATCTTAGGTTTTATCTTCCATATTAATAATTAACTATATTTGTATAGTGTGTATGTTCTAAAGTTCACAATACATTTCTTTATCATCATTGCTTTTAAATATTTTACTAACCCATCAACACCGTATAAACCTTACCACTGCATAATTCTATTTATACATCCTCTTACCTTGTATGTTACTATTAGATATGCTTTAAGTCTCACAATATATTGTTATTTGCACTTTAAAACATAAATAATACTTTCAAGGAAAAGATGGAGCAAGATGGCTAAATAGAACCCTCCAACAATTGTCACCACCACAGGAACGCCAAATTGAACAACTGTCCACACAAGAAAGAATGTCCATAAGAACCAAAAATCAGGTAGGCAATCACAAGCACCTGGTTTTACCATCATATCAAAGTAAGAGGCTCGGAAGAGGATAAGAAAGACAGCCTTGAATCACCTACATGATCCCTTCCACATCCCCCAGCAGCACAGTGTGATGTGGAGAGAGAATCTGTGCACTTGTGGGAGGGGAGGAAGAGCAAAGTGATTGTGGGACTTTGCATTGGAACTCAGTGCTGTCCTGGCACAGGGACAAAATTGCCTGGTGCCCATCAAAGAAGAATCAAAACAGCCCTACGCAGAGGGGAATTGTCCATTCCAGTGGTAAGAATCTGAATTCTGGCAAACCCTACCACTGCAGGCTATAGTTCTCTGGGGGATAAATTAACTTAAAAGGCAGTATAGACTACAAGCACTGCAACTCCTAGGCAAGTCCTGGTGCTGTGGTGGGCTCATGGCCAGTGGACTTTGGGTGCATGTGACCCACTAGGACACAATGGGACAGGCAAGGAAGTGATTACATTACCCCTCCCACAACTCCAGCAGCACAGCTCATAGCTCAAGGAGGAGAGGAAAGAGTAAAAAGGATTTTGTCTTCTAATTTGGATACCAGCTCAGCCACAGTGAAATAAAGCACTAAGCAGAGTCCTGAGGTCCCTATTCCAGGATATAGCTCTCAGATGACCTTTCTAGAACCACCCTAGGCCAGAAGGGAACCCACTGACCTGAAAGGAAAGACCCAGTCCTGGCAGAATTCTCCATCTGTGGATGAAAGAGACCTGGGGCCTTGAATAAACATCAGTGCTATCCAGACAGCAGTCTCCCTAGGCCCTGGGCAAGACCCAGTATTGTGCTGGCTTCAGGTGTCACCCAGTACATTGCCATCTATGGTGGCCATGGGGAGAGACTCTTTCTGCTTGAGGAAAGTAGAGGGAAAAGTAAAGAAGACTTTGTCTTGCAAGGTG
Source organism: Hylobates moloch (assembly GCF_009828535.3). Lineage (NCBI taxonomy): Eukaryota > Metazoa > Chordata > Mammalia > Primates > Hylobatidae > Hylobates > Hylobates moloch. The sequence continues at coordinate 67,678,056 of NW_026652279.1, read as the reverse complement.
GGTGCCAGCTCAGCCCCAGTAAAATAAAACATCAAACAGAGTCTTAAGGCTGCTGCGTCCAGACCCTAGCTCCTGGATGCTCACATTGAGCCAAAAGGGAACCTGATGCACTAAAGGGAAAGACCCAGTCTTGGCAAGATTCATCACCTACTGACAAAAGAGCCCTTGATCCTTGAATAAAACTCATAGTAGTCAGGAAATAGTTGCCATAAACATGGGGTGGGAGAGACCCAGTATTGTGCTGGTGATATGGTTTGGCTGTGTCCCCATCCAAATCTCAACTTGAATTGTATCTCCCCAAATTTCCACGTCATGGGAGGGACCCAGGGGGAGGTAATTGAATCATGGGGACCAATCTTCTCCATGCTATTCTTGTGATAGTGAATAAGTCTCACAAGATCTGATGGGTTTATCAGGGGTTTCTGCTTTTGCTTCTTCTTATTTTCTCTTGCCGCCACCATGTAAGAAGTTCCTTTCACCTCCTGCGGTGATTCTGAGGCCTTCCCAGCCATGTGGAAATGTAAGTTCAATTAAACCTCTTTTTCTTCCCAGTCTCAGGTATGTCTTTATCAGCCATATGAAAACAGACCAATACAGTAAACTGATTCCAGTAGAGTGGCACATTGCTAAAAAGATACCTGAAAATGTGGAAGCAGCTTTGGAACTGGGCAACAGGCAGAGGTTGGAACAGTTTGGAGGGCTCAGAAGAAGATAGGAATATGTGGGAAAGTTTGGAGCTTTAGAAACTTGTTGAATGGCTTTGCCTAAAATGATGATAGTGATAAGGACCATAAGGTCCAGGCTGAAGTGGTTTCAGATGGACATGGGGAACTTAGTGGGAACTGGAGTAAAGATCACTCTTGTTAGGTTGTAGCAAAGAGACTGGTGGCATTTTGTCCCTGCCCTAGAGATTTGTGGAACTTTGAACTTGAGAAGGATGATTTAGGGTTTCTGGTGAAATAAATTTCTAAGCAGCAAAGCATTCAAGAAGTGACTTGGATACTGTTAAATGTATTCAGTTTTATAAGGGAAGCAGAGCATAAAATTTCATAAATTATGCAGTCTGATAATGTGATAGAAAAGAAAAACCTATTTTCTGGGAAGACACTCAAGCCGGCTGCAGAAATTTGCATAAGTAGCAAGGAGCCAAATGTTAATCCCCGAGACCATGGGGAAAATGTCTCCAGGCCATGTCAGAAAATTTCACGGCAGCCCCTCCCATCACAGACCCGGAGGCCTAGGAAGAAAAAGTGGTTTCATGGGCCAGGCCAAGGGTCCCCATGCAGTGTGCAGCCTAGGGACTTGGTGCCCTGTGTCTCAGCCACCCCAGCCATGGCTGAAAGGGGCCAACAAAGATCTTGGGCTGTGGTTTCAGAGGGTGGAAGCCCCATGCCTTGGAAGCTTCCACGTGGTGTTGAGCCTGCGAGTACATAGAAGTCAAGAATCAAGGTTTAGGATCCTCCGCATACATTTCAGAAAATGTATGGAAACATCTGCAGACCCAGGCAAAGTTTCCTGTAGGGGCGAGGCCCTCATGGAGAAGCTCTACTAGGGCAGTGCAGAAGGGAAATGTGGTTTAGGAGCCCCCACACAGAGTCCTCACTGGGGCACTGCCTGGCAGAGCTGTAAGAAGAGGGCCACCGTACTCCAGACCCCAGAATGGTAGATCCACCGACAGCTTGCACCGTGTGCCTGGAAAAGCCACAGACACTCAACGTCAGCCCATGAAAGCAGCTGAGAGGGAGGCTGTACCCTGAAAAGCCACAGAGGCAGAGCTGCCCAAGACCATGGGAATCCACCTCTTGCATCAGCGTGACCTGGAGGTGAGACCTAGAGTCAAAGGAGATCATTTTGGAGCTTTAAAATTTGACTGCCCCACTGGATTTTGGACCTTCATGGGCCCTGTAACCCCTTTGTTTTAGCCAATTTCTCCCATTTGGAATGACTGTATTTACCCAATACCTGTACCCCCATTGTATCTAGGAAGTAACTAGCTTGCTTTTGGTTTTACAGGCTCATAGGCAGAAGGGACTTGCCTTGTCTCAGATGAGACTTTGGACTGTGCACTTTTGGTTTAATGCTGAAATGAGGTAAGAGTTTGAGGGACTGTTGGGAAGGCATGATTGGTTTTGAAATGTGAGGACATGAGATTTGGAGGGGCCAGAGGTGGAATGATATGGTTTGACCTTGTCCTCACTGAAATCTCAATTTCAATTGTATTTCTCAGTATTCCTACATGTTGTGGGAGGGATCCAGGGGGAGTTAATTGAATCATGGATGCCTGTCTTTCACATGTTATTCTTGTGTTTGTGAGTAAGTCTCATGAGATCTGATGGGTTTATCTGGGGTTTCTGCTTTTGCTTCTTCATTTTCTCTTGCTGCTGCCATGTAAGAAGTGCCTTTCACTTCCCACCATGATTTTGAGGCCTTCCTAGCCATGTGGAACTGTAAGTCCAATTAAACCCAATTTTCTTCCCAGTCTTGGGTATGTCTTTATCAGCAGTATGAAAATGGACTAATACAGTAAATCCACATGACCAGCTGCAGAAATGGGGACTGTAATTGTCATAAGTGTTTCCTCCTTTCGCTACAAACATGTTTGTGCATGTATACACTGTACTAAGGAAATATCTTTATTTTATTTCCTTTTCCTTAATCACGTGACACAAGATTTATTGACTTCATATTAGGATTTAAGTATTGTAAACTTTATGTAATAGCATTTGGGTTGAGGATTGGTGTGTTTCTGGTTGTATGAAGGATAGCTGTATTATTTTAGGCATAATTATGACCTTATTATTGTCTTTATTTGAAGATTATATATGATCTCAGGAGATGTATATGGGTTCAGGTTGAGAAAGGATGGACATGTGATGGTTAATACTGTCAACTTGATTGGATTGAAGGATACGAAGTATTGATCCTGGGTGTGTCTGTGAGGGTGTTGCCAAAGGAGATTAACATTTGAGTCAGTGGTCTGGGGAAGGCAGTTCCACCCTTAATCTCGTGGGCACAATCTAATCAGCTTCCAGCAACTATAAAGCAGGCAGACAAACATGAAAATGCGAGAAGCAGGCAGACAAACATGAAAAGGTGAGACTGGCCTAGCCTCCCAGCCTGCATCTTTCTTCCGTGCTTGATGCTTTCTGCCCTTGGACATCAGACTCCAATTTCTTCAGTTTTGAGATTCAGACTGGCTCTCCTTGCTCCTCAAGCTTGCAGACAGTCTATTGTGGGACCTTGTGATCATGTAAGCTAATACTTAGTAAACTCCCACATATACATGTAACTTTTATATTTTATATATATATATATATAAACAGAACTAATGGGAGATATAGATATATATATATCCATTATCCAATATCTCTTCTAGAGACCCCCGATTAATACAGCTGGCTTTAAGTGTAACCCAGCACAGTCCTAACAGTAGTGACCACAGGAATGCTTGCATCACTTATTCTCCAACTCCAGGCAGCTCAACACAGAAAGACTCCATTTGTTTGATGGAAACTAAAGAAAGAGAACAAAAGACCCTTCCCAGTAATCAAGAGAATTCTCCTGGATCTTACCCAAGACCACCAAGATGGTACCTCTACAGATCTATAAGAGTCACAGCATTACTGAGCTTGGGGTGCCCCCTAATACACTTATAGGCCAAAGACTTAGTTTACAACACTCAATTCCCTTTAAATACTTGGAAATCAGCCTCAAGAAACACAGATACCAACAAGCCCAGACTGCACTCAAGATTAGAATAAATACCTAACTCTACAATGACAATACATTAACAAACAACCACTAGTGTCAAGACCATACAGAAAAACATGACCTCACCAATAAGGCACCAGTGAGCAATTGCAGAGTGACAGAAATATGTGACCTTTCAAACAGAGAATTGAAAATAACTGTTTTAAAATAGCTTAACAAAATTCAAGATAACACAGAGAAGAAATTTAGAGTCCTATTAGGTAAATTTATATAAGTATAGCTACTCCTGCTCTTTTTTTGGTTTCTACTTACATGAAATATCTTTTTCCATCCCTTTATTTTCAGTCTTTGTCTTCATAAGTGAAGTGTGTTTCTTATAGACAACAGATCATTTTTTTAAAAATCCATTTGGTGTCTGTTTTCTTTTAATTGGAGTGTTTAGTCTATTTGCATTTAATATTATTATTGAAAAGTAAGGACTTACTCCTGCCATTTTGCAAATTTAACAAAGAGATTTAAATGATTAAAAATAATCAAGCAAAAAATTCTGGAGATAAAAAATTCACTTGACAAACTGAAAAACGTACTGAAGTCTTAAACAGCAGAATTGGTCAAGCAGAAGGAATAATTAGTGAGCTTGAAGACAGGCTATTTGAAAATACACAGTCAGAGGAGACAAGAGAAAAATAAGAAAGAATGAAGCACACCTACAAGATCTAGACAATAGCCTCAAAAGGGCAAATCTAAGAGTTATTGGTGTTAAGGAAGGAACAGAGATAGAGAGATCAGGGTAGAAAATTTACTCAAAGAGATCATAAGTGAGAACTTTCCAAATCTAAAAAAAAATACCAGTTTTAAAGTACAAGAAGGTTATAGAACACCAAACAGTTTTAACCCAAATAAAACTGTCTTAAGACACATAATAATCAAATTCCTAAAGTTTAAGGATAAATAAAGGACCCTAAATGAAGAAGAGAAAGAAAAAAAAAATAACACAGAAAGGATCTGGCAGCAGATGCCTCAGTGGAAATCTCAATGGCCAAGATAGTGGCATGAAATATTTCAAGTCCTGAGGAAAAAGAAAACAAAACAAACAAACAAACAAACAAACAAAACCTTTCATCCTTGAATAGTATATCCAGAGAAAATATCCTTCAAACATGAAGAAGAAATAAAAACTTTCCCAAACAAAAGCTAAGGAATTTCATCAACACCAGACCTATCCTACAAGAAATGCTCAAATGAGTTCTTCAATCTGAAAGAAAATGATGTTAATAAGCAATAAGAAATCATCTGAGGACAAAACTTACTAGTAACAGTAAGTACACAGACAAATACAGAATATTATATCATTGTAATTGTGATGTATAAACTATGCATATCTTCAGTGGAAAGAATAAAATAAACCTGTCAAATATAATAGCTACAACTTTAAGAAATGGAAAGAATAATAAGACATGAAAGATATGAATACAAACAAAAAGTTAAAGAGCATGAAGGTGAAGTTAAAGTGTAGAATTTTATTAGTTTTCTCTTTGCTTGTTTGCTTGTGCAATCAGCATTAAGTTGTTGTCAGCTTAAAATAATGGGTTATAAGATGTTATATGCAAGTTTCATGGTAATCTTAAATCAGAAAACTTACAACTGATACGCCAAAAAAATACAAAGCAAGAAATGAAAACATTCCACCAGAGAAAATCACTTGAACAAAAAGGAAGATAGAAAGGGAGAAAGAAGAAAGATGAGACCAGGAAACAACAGCAAAATGGCAAGAGTAAGTACTTACTTTTCAATAATAATATTAAATGTAAATAGATCAAACACTCCAATTGAAAGACAAACAGAGACCAAATGGATTTTTTAAAAAAATGATCTGCTGTCTATAAGACACACATTTCACTTATGAAGACAAATACTGAAAATAAAGGAATGGAAAAAGATATTTCATGTAAGTAGAAACCAAAAAAGAGCAGGAGTAGCTATACTTATATAAATAGATATCAGGACAAAAAAATGTATAGAAAGAGACAAAGAAGGTCGTTATTTAATGCTAAAGGGATCATTTTAGCAACAGGATGTAACAATTATAAATAAACATGTACCCAACAATGGATCATTCAGATATATAAAGCAAATATTTTTAAAGCAAAAGAGAGAGATAGACCCCAATACAACAACAGTTGGAAACTTCAATACCCCACTTTAAGCAATGGACAGATTGGCTAGACAAAATCAACAAAGCAACATCAGACCTAAGCTCTTCTACTGACCAACTGGTCCTAATAGATATTTACAGAACATTTCATCCAGTAGCTAAAGAATACACACTCTTCTTTTCAGCACATGAGTCATTCACAGGGATAGATGGTATATTATGCCAGGAAACAAGTCTTTAAAAAGACATATCAAGTAACTTCTCTGACCACAGTGGAATAAAGCTAAAAATCAATAACAGGGGGAACTTTGGAAACTATCTAAACGCATGGAAACTAAACAATTTGCTCCTGAATTACCATTGGATCAATGAAGAAATAAAAACAAAATTTTAAAATTTATTGAAACAAAAAATAATGGAAACAAAACATACCATAACCTATGGGATACAGCAAAAACATTACTAAGAAATAATAGAAAAACTTCAAATAAAAAACCTCACAATTTATCTTAATAAGAAAAGCAAGAGAAAACCAAACTCAAAATTAGTAGATGGAACAAAAAATAGAAAAGATCAACAAAACGAAAAAATTGATTTTTTGTAAAGATAAACAAAATTGAGTAAACCTTCACCAGACTAAGAAAAAAAGAAGGAATATCCAAATAAATAAAGTCAGAGATGAAAAGGAATACATTACAACTGATAGCACAGAAATTCAATGATCACTAAAGATGATTATAAAAAATAATATTTCAATACATTGGAAAACCTACAAGTAATGGAAAAATTCCTAGACATATTCAACCCACCAAGACAACCATAAACAAATCCAACACATTAATAGACCAATAACAAATAATGACATTCAAGCCACAATAAAAAGTCTTCCAGCAAGGAAAGGCTGATGGTATAATTGCTGAATTTTACCAAACATTCAAATAACTAATACCAATTCTACTCAAATTATTCCAAAAAAAATAGAGGAGGGAATACTTCCAAACTGATTCTACAAGGCCAGCATTTCCCTGACACCAAAACCAGATAAGGACCCATAAGAAGACAGAGAGAGACAGAAAGAGAGAGAGAGAGAGAAAAGAAGAGAAGGAAAATAAAAAGAAAAAGGAAAGGAAAAGAAAAGAGAGAGAGAGATAGAAAGGAAGGAAGGAGAAAGGAAAAATAAAAGAAAACTACAGGCAATATCTCTGATGAACCTTAATGGAAAAATCCTCCATGAAATATTAGCAAATTGAATTTAACAACACATTAAAAAGATCGTTCACCATGACCAAGTGGGATTTATCCCAGGGACACAAGGGTGGTTCAACATATATAAATCAAAAAATGTGATAGATCATATGAAAAGATTGAAGGACAAAAACCATATAATCATTCCAATGGATGCTGAGAAGTCACTTTATAAAATTCAACATCTATTAATGATAAAAAAGACTCAAAAAACTGGGTATAGAATGAACATATCTCAATACAATAAAACCATGTACAACAGACCCACAGTTAGTATCATACTAAACAGGAAAAATACTGAAAGCCTCTTCTTGAAGTTGTAGAATAAGGATATCCACCTTCACCACTGTTGTTCAACATAGCCCTGGAAGTCCTAGCTATAGCAATTAGACAAGATAAAGAAATAAAAGGCCTCCAAGGTGGAAAGGAATAAGTCAAATTATCTCTGTTTGTCAATAATATAATCTTACATTTGGAAAAACCTGAAGACTCCACCAAAAAACTTTTAGAACTGATAAACAAATTCAGTAAAGTTGCAGGATACAAAATCAACATAAAAATTAGCAGCATTTCTATATGCCAAAAGTGTCTTAATTTCTGAAAAAGAAATTAAGACAGTAATTTAATTTATAATAACTATGAATGAAATAAAACACGTTGGAATAAACAACCAAAACAATGAAACATCTCTATAATAAAAACTATAAAACATTGACAAAAGAAATTGCAGAATACATAAAACAATGGAAAGATATTTTATGTTGGTATAATTTGGCTCTGTGTCCCCCACCCAAGTCTCATGTTAAATTGTAATACCTAATGTTGGAAGTAGGGCCTTGTGGAAGGTGATTCAATAACTGAGGTTGTTCTTATGGTTTAGCACCATCCCCCTATTGCTGTCTTCTGATAGAGTTCTCCCAAGATAGGCTTGTTTAAACATGTGTATCATTTCTCCCCCTCTCTTTTTCCTGCTAGTGCCATGAAAGACATGCTTGCTTCCCCTTCACCTTTTGCCATAATTGTAAGTTTCCTGAAGCCTCCTGATACTGTTTGGCTCTGTGTCCCCACCCAAATCTCATCTTAAATTGTACTTTGATAATTCCCATGTGTTGTGGGAGGGATCCGCTGGGAGATAATTGAATTATAGGCAGGGGATTCCCCACGCTGTTCTCATGTTTGTGACTAAGCCTCACAAGATCTGATGGTTTTATCAGGGGCTCCTGCGTTTGCTTCTTTCTCATTCCTTCTTGCCACCACCACCTAAGAAGTGCCTTTCACCTTCTACCATGATCATGAGGCTACCCTAGGCACATGGAACTGTGAGTCTATTAAACCTATTTTTCTCCCCAGCCTTGGGTATGTCTTTATCATCAATTTGAAAACAGACTAATATGGTAAATTTGTACCAGTAGAATGGGGTGCTGCTGAAAAGATACCCAATAATGTGGAAGCAACTTTGAAACTGGGTAATAGGCAGAGGTTGGAACAGTTTGAAGGGCTCAGAAAAAGACAGGCAAATGTGGAAAAGTTTGAAACCTCCTAGAGACTTTTTGAATAGCTTTGCCCAAAATGCTGATAGTGATATGGACAATAAAGTATAGGGTGAGGTGGTCTCAGACAGACTTGGGGAACTTGTTGGGAAGTGGAGCAAAGGTGATTCTGACTCTTGTTATATTTCAGCAAAGAGACTAGTGGCATTTTGTCCCTGCCATAGAGATTTGTGGAATTTGAACTTGAGAGAGATGATTTAAGGTATCTATCGAAAGAAATTTCTAAGCAGCAAAGCATTCAAGATGTTACTTGGTTGCTGTTAAAAGCATTCAGTTTTATAAGGGAAGCAGAGTGTAAAAGTTTGGAAAATTTGCAGCCTGACAATGTGATAGAAAAGAACAACCCATTTTCTGAGGAGAAATTTAAGCCAGCTGCAGAAATTTGCATATGTAGCAAGGAGTTGAATGTTAACCCCCAAGAAATGGGGAAAATGTCTCCAGGGCATGTCAGAGGTCTTCAAAGCAGCACCTCCTATCACAGGCCCAGAGGCCAAGGAGGACAAAAATGGTTTCATTGGTGGGGCCCAGGGCCCCCTGCTGGGGGGACTTGGTGGTCTGCATCCCAGCCACTCTAGCCGTGGCTAAAGGGGGCCAAGGTACAGCTCAGGCCATGGCTTCAGAGAGTGCAAGCCCCAAGCCTCGGTGGTTTCCATGTGGTGTTAAGCCTGCAGGCGCACAGAAGTCAAGAATTGAGGTTTGGGAACTTCTACCTACATTTCAGAGAATGTATGGAAATCCCTGGATGTCCAGGCAAAAGTTGGCTGCAGGGGCCAATCCCTCATGGAGAACCTCTGCTAGGGCACTACAGAAGGGAAATGTGGGTTTGAAGGCCCCAGACAGGGTCCCTACTGGGACATTACCTAGTGGAGCTGTGGGAAAAGAGCCACAGTCCTCCAGACCCAAGAATAGTAGATCAACTGACAGCTTGCACCATGCAACTGGAAAAGCCACAGACACAAAACACCAGCCCATGAAAGCAGCTTGGAGGCAGGCTGTGCCCTGCAAAGCCACAAGGGCAGAACTTTGTAAGACCATGGGAACCCACCTCCTGCATCAGTATGTCCTGGATGTGAGACATGGAGTCAAAGGAGATCATTTTGGAGTTTTAAGATTTGACTGCCCCACTGGATTTTGGACTTGCATGGGACCTGTAGCCCCTTTGTTTTAGCCAATTTCTCCCATTTGGAATGGCTGTATTTACCCAATGCCTGTACCTCCATTGTATCTAGGAAGTAACTAACTTGCTTTTGATTTTACATGCTCATAAGCAGAAGGGACTTGCCTTGTCTCAGATAAGACTTTGGAATGTGGGCTTTCAAGTTAATGCTGAAATGAGTTAAGAGTTTGGGGGATTATTGGGAAGGCATGATTGGTTTTGAAATGTGAGGACATGAGATTTGGGAGGGGCCAGGGTGGAATTATATGGTTTTGCTCTCTATCCCCAGCCAAATTTCATCCTTAATTGTACTCCCATAATTCCTATGTGTTGTGGGAGGGACCCAGTGGGAGATAATTGAATATGGGGGCTGTTTCTCTCATTCTGTTCTAGTGGTAGTAAATAAGTCTCACAATATCTGATGGTTTTATAAGGGGTTTCTGCTTTTGCTTCTTTCTCATTCTCTCTTGCCACCACTATGCGGATATGTCTTTCACCTTCCACCATGGTTGTGAGGTCTCCCCAGCTATGAGGACCTATGAGTACATTAAACCTATTTTTCTTCCTGGTCTCAGGTATGTCTTTATCAGCAGCATGAAAATGGACTAATACACCTTTCCAGAAATAGAACTCTGTACAGCCTGCAGAACAATGAGCTACTTAAACCTCTTTTACTTATAAATTACCCAGTTTCAGGTATTTCTTTATGGTTGTGGATGAACAGACTAATAAAGAAAATTGGGGCATTGCCATAAAGAAACCTGATAATGTGGAAGTGACTTTGGAACTAGGTAATGGACAGAGGTTGGAACAGTTTTGAGGACTCAGAAGAAAACAGGAAGATGAAGGAAAATTTGAAACTTCCCAGAGACTTGTTGAATGGTTGTGACCATAATGTTGATAGTAATATAGATGGTGAAGTTCAAGCTGTGGAGGTCTCAAATAGAAATGGAAACTTGTTGAGAACTAATAAAAGTCACTCTTGCTATGCTTTAGCAAAGAGACTGGTGGCATTGTGCCCCTGCTCTAGAGATCTGTGGAACTTTTAACTTGAGAGAGATGATGTAGGGTATATGGCAGAAGAAATTTCTAAGCAACAAAGCATTGAAGGCATGGCCTGGCTGCTTCTAAAAGCTTATAATCTTTGCATAAGAAAAGAGAGTATCTAAAACTGGAACTTATATTTAAAAGGGAAGCAGAGCATCAAAGTTTGGAAAACTTGCCACCTGGCAATGTTGTAGAAAAGAAAACCTCCCACTGGAGCACTGCATAGTGGAGCTGTGAGAAGAGGGTCACCATCCTCCAGACCCCAGAATGGTAGATCCCCAAGCAGCTTACATCATGCACTTGGAAAAGCTACATGTACTAAGCACCACCCCATGAAAGCAGCCATGGGAGCCGTATCCTGCAGAGCTACAGAGGCAGAGCTGGCTGAAGTGTTAGGAGCCTAGCCTTTGCATAAGTGTGGCCTGAATATGAGACATGTAGTCAAAGGAGATTATTTTGAAACTTTGAGATTTAATGACTGCCCTGCTGGATTTTGCACTTTCACTGGGCCTGTAGCCCCTTTGTTTTGGCAGATTTCTCCCTTTTTCAATGGCACTATTTACCCATTTGTGGGTAACTAGGATAAATTTGTGGAATGGGATTATATATCCCTATTGTGTGTTAGAATTAACTAGTTTTTTATTTTACAGGCTCATAGGCGAAGGGACTTGCCTTGTCTCAGATGATGCTTTCGACTGGACTTTTGAGCTAATGCTGAAATGAGCTAAAACTCTGAGGACTGTTGAGAAGAGATGGTTGTAGTTTGCAACGTGAGAAGGACGTGAAATTTGGGAGGGGCCAGGGCAGAATGATATGTTTTGACTCTATCCCTGTCCAAATCACACGCCAAATTATAATACATAATGTTGGAGGTGGGGCCTTGTGGGAGGTGACTGGGTCATGGAGGTGGTTTCTAATGGTTTAACACCATCCGCCTAGTGCTGTCTTGTGATAGCGTTCTCCCAAGATCTGCTTGTTTAAACGTGTATAGCACCTCCTTTCTCTCTCTTCCTTCTGTTCCCTGCATGTAAGATGTGTTTGCTTCCCCTTTACCTTCCACCATGATTGTAAGTTTCCTGAGGCCTCCCCAGAAGCAGAAGCCTGTACAGCCTGTGGAATCATACATTATTTAAACCTCTTTTCCTTATAAATTAATCAGCTTCAGGTATTTGTTTAAAACAGTGTGAGAACAGACTAATACACATGTTTATAAATTGAAAGAATTACTATTGTCAAAATGTCCATATTACCCAGAGCAGTCCACAGATTCAATGCAATCCCAATCAAAATACTAATGCCATTCTTCACATAAATAGAAAAAAGCTCTCAAATGTGGGTGGTTTCTTCAACTTGAAGTATTAAACAAAGAAAAAAAACAGAGATAGACAAATGTGTATGGCACCACAGAAGACTAAGGTTAGCTAAAGCTATTCTAAGCAAAAAGAACTGGAGGAATTACATCACCTGACTAAATTATACTACAGAAGCATAGTAATCAAAACAGCATTTTACTGGCATAAAAACAGACACCAGCATAGACCAATGGAACAGAATAGAGAACACCAAAATAACTTCATACATCTACAGTGAACTCATTTTCACCAAAGATGCCAAGAACATACATTGGAAAAAGGACAGTCTCTTCAATAAATTGTTCTGGGAAACTTGATACTCATGTACAGAAGAATGAAATCACCTATCTCTTGCCATATACAAAAATCAAATCAAAATATATTAAAGACTTTAAAACCTCAAACTATGAAACTACTGAAAGAAAACACTGAGGAAACTCTCCAAGACATTTGTCTTGGCAATGGTTTCTTGAGGAATACACCACAATCACAGGCATAAAGAAGAAAAAGCAAAAGTGGAAAAATAGGGTCACATCAAGTTAAAAAGCTTCTGCACAGCAAAGGAAAAACCAACAAAGTAAAGAGACAATTCACAGACTGGGAGAAAATATTTGCAAACCATCCATCTGACAAAAGATTAATGACAAAAATATATAAGAAGTTCAAACAACTCTATAGGGAAAAAAATCTAATAATCTGATTTAAAAATGGGCAAAAGATCTAAATAGACATTTCTCAAAAGAAGACATACAAATAGGAAGCAGGTGTATGAAAAGGTGCTCAACATCAGAGATTCATCTTCTTCCCAGTTTAGTCTTGGGAGGGTGTATGTGTTGAGGAATGTGTCCATTTCTTCCAGATTTTCTAGTTTATTTGCAAAGAAGTATTTGTAGTATTCTCTGATGGTAGCTTGTATTTCTGTGGGATCGGTGGTGATATTCCCTTTATCATTTTTTATTGCATCTATTTGATTCTTCTCTCTTTTCTTCTTTATTAGCCTTGCTAGCAGTCTATCAATTTTGTTGATCTTTTCAAAAAACCAACTCCTGGATTCATTAATTTTTTGAAGGGTTTTTTGTGTCTCTATTTCCTTCAG
>NW_026652279.1:67642072-67664344 GCF_009828535.3 Hylobates moloch | reverse complement strand
AATAAAATAAAATAAAAAAGAAAAGGTGCTCAATATCATTGATCATCCAAGAAGTACAAGTCAAAACTACAACACGATGTTATCTCACCCCAGTTAAAGTGGCTTTTATCCAAAAGATAGGCAATAACAAATGCTGGTGAGAACCTGGAGAAAGGGGAACCCTCGTACACTGTTGGTGGGAATGCGAATTAGTAAAGACACTATAAAGAACAGTATGGAAGTTCCTCAAAATACTAAAAATATAAATCCCATGTAATTCAGCAATACATCTACTGGATCTACATTTCAAAGAAAAGAAAACAGTATATGGAAGAGGTATCTGTACATCTGTGTTTTTTGTAGCACTATTCACAATAGCCAGGATTTGGAATCAACCTAAGTATCCACCAACTGACAAATGAATAAAGAAAATGTGGTAATCATGCACAATGGAGCATTAGCCATAAAAAGAATGAGATCCGGTCATTTGCAACAACACGAATGTAACTGGAGGACATTGTAATAAGTAGAAAAAAGCCAGTAACAGAAAGCTAAGCTTTGCATGTTCTCACTAAGTTGTGGGAGCTAAAAATTAAAACAATTGAACTCAGAGAGAGAGAGTAAAATGATGGTAACCAGAGGCTGAGAAGGATAGTGCAGGGGGAAGTCAGGAAATGGGGAAGGTGAATGGATACAAAAATATAGTTAGGTACTATGAGTAAGATCTAATATTTGATAGTATGATAGAGTGACTACATTTAGCAATTATTTTTATTTTTATTTTTATTTTTGAGCCAGAGTTTCATTCTTTCACCCAGGCTGGAGTGAAGTGGCATGATCTCGGCTCACTGCTATCTCCACCTCCTGGGTTCAAGCGATTCTCCTGCCTCAGCTTCCCGAGTAGCTGGGAATATAGGTGCTCACCACCATACCTGGCTAACTTTTTTGTATTTGTAGTAGAGATGGGGTTTTGCCATGTTGACCAGGCTGGTCTCAAACTCCTGACCTCAGGTGATCCACCCACCTCGGCCTCCCAAAGTGCTAGGATTATAGCAATCAGCAATAATTTGTTGCACATTTTGTAATAACAATTGAAATATTTGTAGCACAAAGAAATGATGAATGCTTGAGGTGATGGATACCCCATTTACCATGATGTGATTATTACATATTGTATGCCTGTATCAAAATATCTCATGCACTCTGTAAACATAAACACCTATCATGCACTCATATTTTTTTAATTTTAAAATAAATAAAAAAGAAGCCCAAGAAAAGTAAATAATATTGTATTTTCATTTCAACTTCTTTTTTTACAGTGTATGTTGCTGATTATTAAATTCTAGGTTGAAAGTGGCTGCTAAATGTTTTGTTTTTGTTTGCTTTTTGAGTAGTTTGCTTGTTTTTTTCTCAGCAAATTAATAATGTTCTCTAGTCTTCTGGCTTCCAGTGTTCTGGAAACAAGTAAGCCATAATTTGTGTATTTATTCTCTTCTATTTAATGTCTCACTTTTCTGGTTGCTTTTATATACTCTCTTTAATTTTAATTCTTGGCCATTTTGCTATGATATAATTAGATATGGTTTCCTTTGTACTTATTCTGTTTTGAAGTCATTATGATTCCTGGTAGTGTGTGTTGATATATTTCATCAAGTTTGGAAAGCTCTTGGTTTTTATCTCTTCAAATATCTTTTCTTTGTTATTTTCCCTCCCCTCTCTCTCTGGGATTCTACTTATAAATAAGTTAGGAATTGTATCACAAATCTCTTTTGTTTCAGTCTTATTTTTCTTTTTGTTGAAGTGCTAATATTTCCTATTGACATGTCTTTAGGTACATTTATCCTTTGTTCTGTCCAATTGCCATTAACCCTATAAAATAAATTATCAATTTCTATATTATTATTTCCATTTCTAATAATTCCATTTTCTTCTATAGCAGATTCTTCTTTCTTGTGCCATTTCACTAGAGGTAAAAGCAGCTGTGTAGTTTCCTCTTATTAAACACTCATCACTGAAAGTGTATAGTACTTCTTAGTTTGAGATCTTTGATGGGTTTATAAAACTAGATTTTGTAGGTTACATAGATTGGTTGGATTATTAGGATAAGACTTTTTACACTTTCCACATTTAAACTAAAAACAAAAGTGTTATTTAGTTTTGTTAAATATAAAGACTATAGAACTATGATATCCTTTTCTATGACTTCATTTTTAATTCAACCAATAATTAGATCAGTGGTCCTATCAAGAATCCAAAGATTTATGCTCTGGAACTTGCACTCCCAGGATCTAGAGGCTCATGCTCTGCAATTGGCCCTGAAATGGATTACCTGTGAGGCTTGTGGGACTATATTTTAATCTTACAGTTTCTCCATGTGTAAATGTATTAGAGTGGTTGTCACTGGAAAAAGAGAGAAAGAATAGCATTCAAATATAAATTTAAGAGACTTCATCTTTATTTAAGGCTCAATTCCCTTGAAAAATAGAAAAGAAATATGAGACAACTACGACAGAAGTTAACAGTGATTAATTCTGGAAAGCCAATATCATACTAGCCTTTGTAATTTTCCATGGTTTTTGTAAATTTTTCAAAATTAAAAAATATATACTAATAATATAAACACATCACCCTAATTGGTGGAGCAACAAATGACACAAAGATAAAATGATTGAAGATCAGCCAGAATAAGATGTCTAATAATGCAAAGCTTATAAAGATTTCAAGGAAATTTTCAATGGCCTGATGTTCCACAAACTGTCAGGTCTTCCACTTGTCATCTGATATGAAAGTTGGCATGTCTGGGTGGGAGTGGAGCCAAGATGGCTGAATAGGAACAGCTCCAGTCTACAGCTCCCAGCATGAGCAACACAGAAGATGGGTGATTTCTGCATTTCCAACTGTGGGGGCTACCAGGTGTATCTCACTGGGGAGGGTCAGACAGTGGGTGCAGGACAGTGGGTGCAGTGCACCGAGCATGAGCTGAAGCAGGGCAAGGCATCACCTCACCTGAGAAACACAAGGGGTCAGGGAATTCCCTTTCCCAGTCAAAGAAAGGGGTGACAGATGGCACCTGAAAAATCGGGTCACTCCCATCCTAATACTGCGCTCTTCCAATGGTCAGATTATATCCCATCCTGGCTCGGAGGTCCTACACTCACAGAGACTCATTGAGATCAAACCACAAGGAGGCAGCGAGGCTGGGGGAGGGGTGCCCACCCTTGCTGAGGCTTGAGTGGGTACACAAAGTAGCCAGGAAGCTTGAACTGGGTGGAGCCTACTGCAGCTCAAGGAGGCCTGCCTGCCTCTGTAGACTCTACCTCTGGGGGCAGGGCATAGCCAAACAAAAGGCAGCATAAACCTCTGCAGACTTAAATGTCCCTGTCTGACAGATTTGAAGAAAGTAGTGTTTCTCCCAGCATGCACCTGGAGATCTGAGAACGGACAGACTGCCTCCTCAAGTGGGTCCCTGACCCCCAAGTAGCCTAACAGGGAGGCACTCCCCAGTAGGAGCACACTGACACCACACACGGCCGGATACTCCTCTGAAACAAAATTTCCAGAGGAACGATCAGGCAGCAACATTTGCTGTTCACTAATATCTGCTGTTCTACAACCTCAGCTGCTGATACCCAGGCAAACAGGGTCTGGAGCAGACCTCCAGCAAACTCCAACAGACCTGCAGCTGAGGGTCCTGACTGTTAGAAGGAAAACTGACAAACAAAAAGGACATCCACACCAAAAACCCATCTGTTCATCACCATCATCAAAGACCAAAGGTAGATAAAACCACAAAGATGGGGAAAAAAGCAGAAAAACTAGAAACTCTAAAAATCAGAGCACCTCTCCTCCTCCAAAGGAAAACAGCTCTCACCAGCAAGGGAACAAAGCTGGATGGAGAATGACTTTAATGAGTTGAAAGAAGAAGGCTTCAGACAATCAAACTACTCTGAGCTAAAGGAGGAAGTTTGAACCCATGGCAAAGAAGTTAAAAACCTTGAAAAAAGATTAGATGAATGGCTAACTAGAATAACCAATGCAGAGAAGTCTTAAAGGACCTGATGGAGCTGAAAACCACAGCATGAGAACTAAGTGATGAATGCACAAGCCTCAGTAGCCGATTTGATCAACTGGAAGAAAGGGTATCAGTGATGGAAGATCAAATGAATGAAATGAAGTGAGAAGAGAAGTTTAGAGAAAAAAGAATAAAAAGAAATGAACAGAGCCTCCAAGAAATATAGGAGTATGTGAAAAGACCAAATCTACATCTGATTGGTGTACCTGAAAGTGACAGAGAGATT
Organism: Hylobates moloch; assembly: GCF_009828535.3. Taxonomy (NCBI): domain Eukaryota; kingdom Metazoa; phylum Chordata; class Mammalia; order Primates; family Hylobatidae; genus Hylobates; species Hylobates moloch. The sequence continues at coordinate 67,660,067 of NW_026652279.1, read as the reverse complement.
GGAACCAAGGTGGAAAACACTCTGCAGGATATTATCCAGGAGAACTTCCCCAATCTAGCAAGGCAGGCCAACATTCACATTCAGGAAATACAGAGAATGCCACAAAGATACTCCTCGAGAAGAGCAACTCCAAGACACATAATTGTCAGATTCACCAAAGTTGAAATGAAGGAAAAAATGTTAAGGGCAGCCAGAGAGAAAGGTTGGGTTACCCACAACGGGAAGCCCATCAGACTAACAGCTGATCTCTCAGCAGAAACTCTACAAGCCAGAAGAGAGTGAGGGCCAATATTCAACATTCTTAAAGAAAAGAATTTTCAATCCAGAATCTCATATCCAGCCAAACTAAGCTTCATAAGTGAAGGAGAAATAAAACACGTTACAGACAAGCAAATGCTGAGAGATTTTTGTCAACACCAAGCCTGCCCTAAAAGAGATCCTGAGGGAAGCACTAAACATGGAAAGGAACAACCGGTACCAGCCACCACAAAAACATGCCAAATTGTAAAGACCATAGAGGCTAGGAAGAAACTGCATCAACTAACAAGCAAAATAACCAGCTAACATCATAATGACAGGATCAAATTCACACATAGCAATATCAACCTTAAATGTAAATTGGCTAAATGCTCCAATTAAAAGATACAGACTAGCAAATTGGATAAACAGTCAGGACCCATCAGTGTGCTGTATTCGGGAGACCCATCTCATGTGCAGAGACACACATAGGCTCAAAATAAAGGGATGGAGGAAGATCTACCAAGCAAATGGAAAACAAAAAGGCAGGGGTTGCAATCCTAGTCTCTGATAAAACAGACTTTAACCAACAAAAATCAAAAGAGACAAAGAAGATCATTACATAATGGTAAAGGGATCAATTCAACAAGAAGAGCTAACTATGCTAACTATATATGCACCCAATACAGGAGCACCCAGATTCATAAAGCCAGTCCTTAGAGACATAGAAACAGACTTAGGCTCCCACACAATAATAATGGGAGACTTTAACACCCTACTGTCAACATTAGACAGATGCAGGAGGCAGAACGTTAACAAAGATATCCAGGAACTGAACTCAGCTCTGCACCAAGTTGACCTAGTAGACATCTACAGAACTCTCCACCCCAAATTAACAGAATATATATTCTTTTCAACACCACACCACACCTATTCCAAAATTGACCACATAGTTGGAAGTAAAGCTCTCCTCGGCAAATGTAAAAGAACAAAAATCACAACAAACTGTCTCTCAGACCACAGTGCAATCAAACTAGAACTCAGGATTAAGAAACTCACTCAAAACCGCTCAACTACATGGAAACTGGACAACCTGCTCCTGAATGACTACTGGGTACATAATAAAATGAAGGCAGAAATAAAGATGTTCTTGGAAACCAATGAGAACAAAAACACAACATACCAGAATCTCTGGGACACATTCAAAGCAGTGTGTAGCAGGAAATTTATAGCACTAAATGCCCACAAGAGAAAGCAGGAAAGATCCAAAATTGACACCCTAACATCACAATTAAAAGAACTAGAAAAGCAAGAGCAAACACATTCAAAAGCTAGCAGAAGGCTAGAAATAACTAAAATCAGAGCAGAACTGAAGGAAATAGAGACACAAAAAACCCTTCAAAAAATTAATGAATCCAGGAGCTGGTTTTTTGAAAAGATCAACAAAATTGATAGACCACTAGCAAGACTAATAAAGAAGAAAAGAGAGATGAATCAAATAGACGCAACAAAAAATGATAAAGGGGACATCACCACTGATCCCACAGAAATACAAACTACCATCAGAGAATACTATAAACACCTCTATGCAAATAAACTAGAAAATCTAGAAGAAATGGATAAATTCCTCGACAAATACACCCTCCCAAGACTAAACCAGGAAGAAGTGGAATCTCTGAATAGACCAAAAACAGGCTCTGAAATTGAGGCAATAATTAATAGCTTACCAACCAAAAAAAGTCCAGGACCAGATGGATTCACAGCTGAATTCTACCAGAGGTACAAGGAGGAACTGGTACCATTCCTTCAGAAACTATTCCAATCAATAGAAAAAGGGGGAATCTTCCCTAACTCACATTATGAGGCCAGCATCATCTTGATACCAAAGCCTGGCAGAGACACAACACAAAAAGAGAATTTTAGACCAATATCCCTGATGAACATCGATGCAAAAATCCTCAATAAAATACTGGCAAACCAAATCCAGCAGCACATCAAAAAGCTTATCCACCATGATCAAGTGAGCTTCATCCCTGGGATGCAAGACTGGTTAAACACACAAAAATCAATAAACACAATCCAGCATATAAACAGAATCAGTGACAAAAACCACATGATTATCTCAATAGATGCAGAAAAGGCCTTTGACAAAATTCAACAACGCTTCATGCTAAAAACTCTCAAAAAATTAGGTATTGATGGGAAGTATCTCAAAATAATAAGAGCTATTGATGACAAACCCACAGCTGCTATCATACTGAATGGGCAAAAAATGGAAGCATACTCTTTGAAAACTGGCAGAACAAAGAGATGCCCTCTCTCACTCCCCCTATTCAACATAGTGTTGGAAGTTCTGGCCAGGGCAATCAGACAGGAGAAAGAAATAAAGTGTATTCAATTAGGAAAAGAGGAAGTCAAATTTTCCAGTTTGCAGATGACATGATTGTATATCTAGAAAACCCCATCATCTCAGCCCAAAATCTCCTTAAGCTGATAGGCAACTTCAGCAAAGTCTCAGGATACAAAGTCAATGTGCAAAAATCACAAGCATTCTTATACACCAATAACAGACAAACAGAGAGCCAAATCATGAGTGAACTCCCATTCACAATTGCTTCAAAGAGAATAAAATACCTAGGAATCCAACTTACAAGGGATGTGAAGGACCTCTTCAAGGAGAACTACAAACCACTGCTCAATGAAATAAAAGAAGATACAAACAAACGGAAGAACATTCCATGCTCATGGGTAGTAAGAATCAATATCGCGAAAATGGCCATGCTGCCCAAGGTAATTTACAGATTCAATGCCATCCCCCTTAAGCTGCCAATGACTTTCTTCACAGAATTGGAAAAAACTACTTTAAAGTTCATATGGAACCAAAAAAGAGCCTACATCACCAAGTCAATCCTAAGCCAAAAGAACAAAGCTGGAGGCATCTTGCTACCTGACTTCAAACTATACTACAAGGCTACAGTAACCAAAACAGCATGGTATTGGTACCAAAACAGAGGTATAGATCAATGGAACCAAACAGAGCCCTCAGAAATAATGCCGCATATCCACAACCATCTGATCTTTGACAAACATGACAAAAACAAGAAATGGGGAAAGGATTCCCTATTTAATAAATGGTGCTGGAAAAACTGGCTAGCCATAGGTAGAAAGCTGAAACTGGATCCCTTCCTTACACCTAATACAAAAATTAAGTCAAGATGGATTAAAGACTTAAATGTTAGACCTAAAACCATAAAAACCCTAGAAGAAAACCTAGACAATACCATTCAGGACACAGGCATGGGCAAGGACTTCATGTCTAAAACACCAAAAGCAATGGCAACAAAAGCCAAAATTGACAAATGAGATCTAATTAAACTAAAGAGCTTCTGCACAGTAAAAGAAACTACCATCAGAGTGAACAGGCAACCTACAGAATGGGAGAAAATTTTTGCAATCTACTTAACTGACAAAGGGCTAATATCCAGAATCTACAATGAACTCAAACAAATTTACAAGAAGAAAAAAATAACCCGTCAACAAGTGAGTGAAGGATATAAACAGACACTTCTCAAAAGAAGACATTTATGCAGCCAAAAGACACCTGAAAAAATGCTCATCATCACTGGCCATCAGAGAAATGCAAATCAAAACCACAATGAGATACCATCTCACACCAGTTAGAACGGCTATCATTAAAAAGTCAGGAAACAACAGGTGCTGGAGAGGATGTGGAGAAATAGGAACACTTTTACACTGTTGATGGGACTGTAATTTAGTTCAACCATTGTGGAAGACAGTGTGGTGATTCCTCAGAGATCTAGAATTAGAAATACCGTTTGACCCAGCCATCCCACTACTGGGTATATACCCAAAGGATTATAAATCATGCTGCTATAAAGAAACATGCACATGTATGTTTATTGTGGCACTATTCACAATAGCAAAGACTTGGAACCAACCCAAATGTCCAACAATGATAGATTGGATTAAGAAAATGTGGCCCATATACACCATGGAATACTATGCAGCCATAAAAAATGATTAGTTCATGTCCTTTGTAGGGACATGGATGAAACTGGAAACCATCATTCTCAGCAAACTATCGCAAGGACAAAAAACCAAACACCGCATGTTCTCACTCATAGGTGGGAATTGAACAATGAGAACACATGGACACAAGAAGGGGAACATCACCCACCAGGCCTGTTGTGGGGTGGTGGGAGGGGGGAGGGATAGCATTAGGAGATATACCTAATGCTAAATGACAAGTTAATTGGTGCAGCATACCAACATGGCACATGTATACATATGTAACAAACCTGCACATTGTGCACGTGTACCCTAAAACTTGAAGTATAATAAAAAAAAGAAAGTTGGCATATCCAACTACAAAAGTCCAAGAAAAATGACAAAAGAAAAAGGTTTCTTTCTGAATTATTAAAGGTCTGTAGAATCCCAAAGTCTCCCTAAAAAGGGGCACATATGTGGGTATATGGATAAGCACAGTGTCTTGTGTCAGTTTGTCATCCTCCAAATTCACATAAAAATACAAAAATTTAAGCAATGCAACAAAAACATAGGGTCCAGGAAAATAGCTGGCAGAGCTATAATATTTAGCAGTCACACAGAAGCACAAAATATTAACACTTCATAAGGCTTAGAGTGTTCTCGTTCATCACATTCATTTTAAAGAAGACACTAAGATCTAGAGAGCCAATATCACTAATGTGTCCCCACCCAAATCTCATCCTAATTTTAATCTGCATAATCCCCACGTGTGGAGGGTAGGACCTGGTGTGAGGTGATTGGATTGTGGGGGCAGTTTCCTGTTCTCGTGATAGTGAGTGAGTTCTCAGGAGATCTGAAGGTTTTTATATGGGGCTCTTCCCCCTTTGCTTCTCACTCTTCTCTCACCAGCCACCATGTAAGATGTGCTGGCTTACCATTCTACCATGAGTGTAAGTTTCCTGAGGCCTCCTCAGCCATATAGAACCGTGAGTCACTTAAACCTATTTTCCTTATAAATTACCCAGTCTCAGGTAGTATTCTTTACAACAGTGTGAAAACAGACTAACGCATCACACTAGAAATATTCTAAATACATAGAAAGACTATTCAAGAAATTTACTTAAGAAAATGAAATGTATGCATTTAAAATCTATGTATTTAAAATCTATTTATTTAAGAAGCCTATTTTCTCAATCTATTGCTCTCTGCAACCATTCTACAAACTTTCAAACAATTCCTATTAGAAATTTCAGGTAGAAATGCCTTCTGCACCACTATTACCCTACTATGTTCTGTCAGTAACCAAATTTATCAGTTCTTTAATTCAAAATCAAGTTTTCCACCTTCAAGATATAGTTATATATTTTAATTGTCAAAAATATGAGTAGGGCTAGTTAAAGTACATAAAATCTACTCTGTGAAGTCTGAAACCAAAGTCACTATTCAATTTTTTCTGCTTATAATAATCATAACTTATTAATCAACATAGGAAATATAAAAGGTACTGCATTACACTATCTAGGAAATCTGGACTCAGTCTCACTAAGCATTTTAGAAATTTGATCTCTAAATTTTAAAATGTTATTCACTTTTGTCCTTTTTTGTTTGTTTGTTTTTTAGAAAGTCTCACTCTGTCGCCAGGCTGGAGTGCAGGGGTGTGATCTCGGCTCACTGCAACCTCCACCTCCCAGGTTCAAGGAATTCTCCTTCCTCAGCCTCCCAAGTAGCTGGGACTACAGGCGCACACCACCATGCCCAGCCAATGTTTGTATTTTTAGTAGAGACGGGGTTTCACCACTTTGGTCAGGATGGTCCCAATCTCTTGACCTAGTGATCCGCCAGCCTTGACCTCCCAAAGTGCTGGGATTACAGGCATGAGCCATTGCACTCGGGCCCACTTTTGTCCTTTCTTAAACAATTCTCTTGTCACCAGTCTCCAATGTTTAGTCCTTCCATTTTATTTTTATGCTGCATCCAGTCTTATTGCCCTTAGGCATAGCTTAGATCTTCTACTACTTCATTTTTCACAGGCATTCACCACCATCTGGGTACCTGCACACACACACACACACACACACACACACACACACACACAAGTACACATGCTTTAACTTGGCATATAAGAATCTCCACCAGTTAAAATTTAGAATCAGTTCTATTGTTTTATCAGAAATGGAGTGGGGACTTTAAGAGGAAAAAAAAGGTGCTAGTTTAAGACTAGCCTTCAATTTGGGAACTACCCAGAACAGGAAAATGATACTGTGAGGGATATTGTTTAAGTTCCCAACAGTAAAGAATAGAATAGAGCAGTGAGTATGTAGAACACAGCACTATAACTTGCAGGTAACATCAAGGAAGAATGGTTCAATGGTGTGTCTGAAATCCTTACCCTGTCCATGCTTTAAAAACACAGTCATCAATCATTTTGTCACTTTTTGAGTAGAATAACTTTTCTTCCTATGGTTTGAGACACTGTCCACTTATCATTTAGTCATCACAGAAGGACATAAGCCAGCAAACTCTACTTTTCTAGAAATAGCAAGTGATCACTGCATACCTCATGAAGTACAAGATAAGATCAAATTGCATGTATTTTCGAGTAAGTGGAATTAATATGCCAAATGAACAGGCAACTGTTGTCAGATGAAATAGGATATCCTCATCAGCCATTGACCATTCCTTATATGCACCCAATTGAAGGAGAGTAGGTGGAGGCAGTCCCACTCAAGCCACAGGAAATGACTTTGCTAATGGAAAGAGATTTCATACTGTAAAAAGAGGAAAAAGAAAATAAATAGTTCTAGACACTATACCAACTAGTCTGTTACTAAGCATAAAAGAAAAAAGACAATTTAATAAGAGATCCACATTCTTACTAATCTGTTAGCATAACCTAATAAGTAATTTTTAAATTTACAGAATCAGGTGGAATCATTTTGTTAAGTATAAATTATACAAATATCAGACATTATATATACACTAAAATATTTTTGGTTTTGTGTTCTTGGCTATCTTTTCCTTTCTAGGTAGTAACTAACTAGTACCAGTACTCTAATAATTTGTGTTACACACTCTCCAAACTATTCCAGGTATCATATAGCTTCTCTTTATCAGGCAACCTTAAAACATAAATGTGTAGTTTTCTTCCTCCCTTCACCGAAGATGACAATAACATTCACTGAGCACTTATTATGTGCCAGGCACTGTTTGAAGGACAGTATAAGTTTAAAATCATTTAAATCTTACCTCCTAATGCAAAGAAGAATTTGACATAAAGTTAGAGTAATGATTTGGTCAATTTGGCATTAAAATGCAAAATTGGCTCTCACATCACAATGCTGCTTAAATTAAACTAACAGATTTTTTAACGAGGCTTTCTTTCCCTCACAAACTCTCATTTGCATGTGTGAAGTCTCACTGTGAGGCTGCATAAGGCAGAATTAAAAATAGATTTAGTGTGTATTGTATCTCAACAACACAAGAAAGACCTACATGAACTCCCCAGGTGCATGATACCCTGTAGTTATTTAAGGAACAGAACTAAATTTGTGTATTCAGCTATTACACCCCTTGTCTGGTCAATCTACAGGGCTCAAGAATAGGTCATCTTATTATTGTGGTGTGTGCACAGAATTTGCCCACTTTAAGATGATGACAAGTCAGATTTTGAAAGTGCAACAGAAAGCAGGATGCTTAATGTATCAATTTAATATATAAATAATCTACAACTGAAAGAAAGTGAAAAGACGTTTGTAATAATGACAAGCTACAAATGCATAACATGAAAGTAGATGATGGACTCATTTCATGGTTACAGAAAATATAGATACTCTTATCATTATTTTCCATATCAACTGAATTGAGCAACCAAAGTAATTCTCGTAATAAAATTGCTTCCATCTGGACAAAGACTGAAAGTATTCCTATGCCTGAAGAGGCAATGATTACATTGTTATTCGAATGAGTGGGAGTTCCCGGTCTGATAAGTACTTATGAAAACGTATTCGGAGAACCCCTAGAAATAAAAAAAGGCAGTTAGCATTTTTTGAAGCTATGTATAAATTCACAATATGCTTATCTGAAAAATTTAAAGAGAAATCTATAAGAAAAACCCAATAACTATGTTGACCATGTTTTCTAAAACTAACAATTCAGAGATCTACAATAACTAAGGACTTTGATGTTCATTTGTGATTATTCTAAATGGGAAGTCATGAGTGTTCAATATATCGAAATTCTTTTTTTTGTAAATATACTCATATTAAATTAGAGCTATATCACACAAACTATATCTAGGATCCCTCCACTGAAGCAGTTTTTAAAAATTCTTTTGGAAATGATTGTCAGTTTCTTCTATAGCTTTCTCAAGCAAAGCCATACTTTGGAGAAGATTTCCACTTCTGAGCATCTGGAGGTAGCAGGGACTGGGTTCACCAAATGGTGCTGGAATATTTTAACATCCAAATACAAATAATAAACCCCAAATTTTACCACAAACCATATAAAATATTAGCTAAAAGTAGATGGATTGTAAACCTAAATGAAAACCTAAAACTATAAAATTTCTAGAAGATAGCAGAACAAAATTTTTGTAACCTTGGGTTAGCAAAGATATGTTAGGTAGGACACATAAAGCACTAATCATAAACTAAAATATTGATGAAATATCAAAATGAATCTTTTTATGTCTTTCAAAGACACTATTAAGAAAATAAAAGGCAAGCCACATGCTAGGAAAAATATATACATAACATATATCTAACAAAAGTCTGGTATACAGAAAATATAAAGAACTTTTAATGATAACACAAATTACTCAATAGAACACAAATAAAATATTTAAATAAAAAAATTTCAAATATATAGTAAATAAGTGCACAAAAATATGTTCAATATCATTAGTCAATAAAAAAATGCATAATACAAGATACCACTACACGCCCATTAGAATGGTAAAAATTTGAAAAGACTGACAAGTGCCGATGAAGATCTAGAGCAACTGGAACTCACATGCATTGCAAGAAAATGCGAAATGGTATATCAACTTGAAAAACAGGGTAACACTTTCTTATCAAATTAAACCAACATTTATCATAAAACCCACTAATGTCACTCTTAGTCATTTGCCAGAAAATGAAACCATATGTCCCTACAAAGACTTGTCCCCGAAGGCTGTTTATGGCAGCTTTATTCATTATTGATAAGAACTGGAACAACCTACATGTCCATCAACTGGAGAATGATTAAACTCAGCAATAAAAAGGAACGTATTAATGATATACACAAGAACATGGACAGATTCAAAATCATCAAGCTAAATGAAAGAAGCCACACAGTAAATGATATTCTTAAAAAATAGCAAATTATAATGACAGAAAGCACAGTGGTTACTGGAAGCTGGAAGTAAGGAGTGGGGATTTATTGCAAAGGGGTGCAAGACGTTTTGGAAGTGATGAAAATAGTTTAATATCATAATTACACAGTGATTCAAATCTCATTAATTTGTACACTTAAAATTGGTCAATTTTATGATATAGAGGTTACAACTCACTAAAGCTTATTTTTAATAAATAAGTAGGCAAACACCTGTAAGTATTGACATAAAAGTATTGAGGATATGGAACAGTATTTACTTAATGTCTACTTTAAGCTGCCTAAGAATAACCAAATCTACTTCTCGCTGTGGTCAAATGGCCAGTCAGAGGGCTACTGAGTATGAAGCCTAGAATAAAGGCTACACAGGAGGCTCTGGGCCATGTATTTAGGGGAATGCAATCAAGTATTAAGCCTTGGTGCTGGAGTGGTATAGGAGAGAGAGAGAGAGCTGGCAAATGTAACATTTCTGTAGAAAACTATGTCCATCTGCCAAGAAAAACTAAACAGCAGCAGCACCAGCTGTTCCTGTTGCTCCACAGATTGCAAGCCATGTTTCCCAAATTAACATCTCACTAACGCTTTCCCATCGAGTTTACACAAGACAGGAACTAAGTCAAGATAGGATCCGGGAAGAAAAATAAAGTAACAAGGAAGCCTGATCACAAATTAAGCAGCGAACAGCAAGCCTCTGTGTATATGAAGGGCAAGTTACATGATCTGCAGAGAAATTAGTGTAAGATCAGCCTTCACAGAGGTAGGTAGGGAAGGGGGAGCAGGTGTTTGTGAAGTGAAAGTCAGGTGGTTAAGACTACAATCTAGTCCTTTGGCTCCCTATTTCAGAAACGAATGGGAGAAATGAAGACTAAATCAGCAGAGCATGATTAGGACTGTTCATATGCCAACTAACAAACTCAATGCATTACTTCCCATTAGACACATGCTCAAAAATTACAGATGAAATGAGTTATGCCACCAGTATATATTGCCTTGAACGTTGAGATGACAATTCTTTCCATCTTGCTAAGGAAAGTACCTTCTAATCATATGTTAAAAGGAGTCTCATTTATTCTGTTTTGAGAAGTGTACCCCAATTCCACACTACTCTGATTACTGGAGCAAAACTGCTTCCGTGTAGCTAGTGGCTGCTCTAACAGGGCCAGCATATTTCCATGTCATCTGCCAAAGATGTGAAGTGACCCCCTTTCACATGGTAAATTTCCTAAAGTGACTTTCTCTTCTTGTTCTTCCCTTCTGTTCCCTCTTTTTCTCCAATTTCCGTCTCCTTCTCCAAAAACCAGGTTGTGTTTCCACTAGACACGTGGAGCAGGTTGAAATAATGCCTGTTGTGTCATAGGTGGCAATGCAATGGAGGAGCATCCTCTTATTAGAAAACTGTGTCCATTCAGTATCCTCTAAATTAATCCAATTCTGAGCACAAAACAGGGTAGAGACAAGTGTACATTATTATATGTCATAACATTTGGTGTCAAGGAGCGGGGTACAAGGGAGGAAGTTTAACCAATATAGCAATTTTAATTTGACTATAAAAATGTAAGGCATTTATTCATGCTCCCATAGTGTGTTTTCTGAAAGCTATTTGGGAAAAAGAAAAAGGTTTTAGAACTTAGTTTACTCAATCTATGTTTAGTAAAACAAATCAGAAATACTTATGCTTTTATTTTGCCCAGTGTGCAAAGGTGAATATTTGATTTACTTATGTAAGGAAAAATGAAAATTACTAAAATCTGTAAAAGAATAATCTAAATTATGGCTAAGCATATTTTAAACAACATGCATATTTTACTTTCTCTGAAACAAAAAAATTTAATTTATAATTTAAATGTATTTTTTCATTTCTTATTCGCAAGAAAACCAACATAAACAACACACTTCAGCTTAAAGGACACAATGGATACTTTATCAGTCAATAAATAACATGTGTAATTGTCAAGGGCCCTTTTCCTATTTTTACTAAGTTATTACAGCTTAAGGGTCACCATCCATGGGCCTTAATTTTCTCAACTGCATTCTAAAAGTACAACATGAATGATCCTGATAAGTATAACCAACTCTTATAAAGTAACTATTTCTGTCTTTAAAAATAGAAAATAATTTATTTATAAATAAATATTCTATAACTACTGCTAGAAATAAAACTAAGAGATATACATAATGTTGTTATTCCGAAGTATTTTTTCCTGTCACTCTGAAGGCATTAATTTCATTGGTTTTATGATATCTGCAATGTTATGAGTTTCAAAATGTTTATATATTCTGCTGTTAAGGCAAATACTAAATGACATTTGCAATTATTCACACCCAAAATAAATTTTGCTTGAGTCATGATAAAAGGAATCTTTTGAAAATTAACTGAAGGGAAAAAAAATTAAATCCCCTCTCTTCAAATCATAGTAAAATATAGGTTCCGGGTAGGTACATTACTGTTATAGTTAATAGAGTGAAATTGCTCAGAGTTTGATGTGTAAGATTAGGGCAGTCAGAATTTAAATTCTGCTCTACTGCTTCCCAGTAATATAATCTTGAAGTTATTCAAAACCATTTTCAGTTTTATTTTCAGTGAAATGAAGAAAGGCAGAACCATTGTGACTAGCAAATCACACACATATAAAGTAGTTAAAAGAGTACGTAGCATAGAAGAAGCATGAAATAAATGTCAGCTATCATTTACTTTTGAACAAATATTCATTGAGTGATTACTACATACTTGATATTTTTCTAGTTGCCTGAGTGACAGTACTGAACAAAAGAGACTAAAATCTCTTCCTTCTTGAAGATTACATTCTAATAAGAAGATAGACAATAAACAATGTATAAAATATATATTCTGTTTATTGAAAGTACTGCATAGAGGGGCATGCAACTTTAGACAGGATGGTGGGAGAAGTATCACAGGTGGCATATGTGAGAAAGGACTAAAGGAAATGAGAAAGTAAGCCATGAAATTTTTAGGAAGATAAAAGTTTTCCAGGCATAGGAAACTGCAAGCGTAAACGTTCTGTTCCTCTAGAGGAACAACAGAGATCAGTATGTCTGGAATGCAGTGAGCCAAGTGGCATGTAATACAAGCAATAAGAGGGGTGAGGTGGGTGGAAGAACAGTGGAATTTATCATGTAGGGCATTGTGTCTAACAGTAATTCAATGACTTAAACTCTGAATAATATGGGAAGTTATTGGAGAGTTCTGAGCAGAAGAATGGCATGGTCTGACTTTTGCCAAAAGTCCTGTAGCTAACAATAGACAAAAGTGTCCTCTAATCATCATAACCAAGTAAACTAGCTATTCCGGTTAGAGAAATACTGCTGTCGATTCTCTTATAATTAAGGGCTAATTATAAAGAGCTCTGTAATGCAGTGACCATCCATACTTTAGAAGAGAATTTCCCTACCATTCACATGTAACTAGAACTTTGGACTCCAAATTCTATTTTGGTGTACCTATCATCATTTAGAAATATAATTTACAAAATGCTGAATTATAAAATATATACATACTCTGTTTTATTCAAAATTAAAACTGTGAAAGGATTTAGAGAAAATATTCCCTTGGCCTTATGTAGAATAGTCAGACAATTTTGTGGCTTTTTTATTGGTAACATCCACAACTCAGTGATAACTAAATGTTCCTATTCTTCTAGTTGACGGGCAGTAAATATTCAAGACAATGATGAGGGCATCATCCAGCGTGATATTCCGGATGGAAGTCCACACCACGTAAATTAGTGTCCCTCTTGTCTCTCACATGAGCTGAATTTTCAGGAAAGCAGAGAAGTCAGGCAATTAGCCAACGGTCTGTGTTGCTTTCATTACAAACCTGCAAAGCATTTAAATTTTCAGAAGAGAAAGTTTCTGCCTTCTTAAAACCAGCTGTACACCAGCTACTCTCAATGCTCCATGAGGCACCCAGCTCAGAGAATTCCACTTCCTCCTAAAGATCGGTCAGAACTGCTGGGAAAAGCAAGCACTTCAAAGTAACACAGAGGTCTGGTGAATGTTCAGCTCACTTCAGAAAGCATTTCCCTGCTCAGAGATAAGGGGGGAAGCTGCAATATTCTGAAAGTTTGCAGAATCGTGGCATTGCTCCCACCTGCTTTTCTGTTTCACCCTGAAACTTAAGTCAATCAGGAGGCATGCTTCGTGCACAGTTGAGCACAAATAATAACTGTCTGGGAAAACACAACAAAACAATAGAAATTTTTACAATTATGATTTGGGTGCTGGAGCATACATGTGAAACAGATGTGCTACCAAAGACTGTGACTTCCAGAATCTTGAAAGTGTTATATAGTATTACCAACTACCAGTTGTGTAACTAACTGGCAAGTTGGACTTCAAACTGTTTTCTCAATACAGTTGACCCTTGAAGAGTGCAGGGGCTAGGGGAACCAGCCTCTGGTGCAGTCAAAACTCCACATGTAATTTTGACTCCCCAAAATCTTAACTGCTAATAGCGTACTGTTGACCAGAAGCCTTATGATAACACAAGTGGTTGGCAAACATATATTTTGTTTGCTATATGTAATATATACTGTATTCTTACAATAACGTAAGCCAAAAAAAGGTTAAGAAAATCATAAGGAAGAGAAATATACTCATTATTCATTAAGTGGGAATGGATCATCATAAAGGTCTTCATCCTCATTGTCTTCCCACTGAGCAGGCTAAGGAGTAGAAGGGAGAGAAGGGGATGGTCTTGCTGTCTCAGGAATGGCAGAGGTAGAAGAAAATCTGCATAAAAGTGAACCCACACAGTTCAAACCCATGTTGTGTAAGAGAATACATTTCTCTTTCCTTTTTACCTTATCTGTAAATGATAAATTCCCTTTTCTATAATGACACTAGCTAAAATTCCAATTCAACATCTACACAGTTACCTCTGAGAAGGTCTCATCAATGGTGCAAGAGATTAACTAGACCTGGTAAAGATGCTCTCTGGCACCAAGAGACTGGCACTACAGGAATCCAGTTGGCCTCTTTTGTTCCACAAAGTAAACATAGCTTATTTCATTTAATCTCAGTCACATACTATGGCAACTATGTGCATAGGTCCCATCTTTGAAGACATTCAAAAGGAAGATATTCTAATGCTACTTGTAGTTTATTGTTTTCTTTTCATTTTTTTTTTTTTGAGACAGAATCTTGCTCTGTTGCCCAGGCTGGGGTGCACTGGCACGATCTTGGATCACTGCGACCTCTGCCTCCCAGTTTCAAGTGATTCTCCTACCTCAGCCTCCTTAGTAGCTGGGATTACAGGTGCAAGCCACTACACTCGGCTAATTTTTTGTATTTTTAGTAGAGATGGGGTTTCACCATATTGGCCAGGCTGCTCTCGAACTCCTGATCTCAGGTGATCCACCCACCTTGGCCTCCCAGAATGCTGGGATTACAGTCGTGAGCCCCTGCACCTGACCTCTGATTTATTGTTTTCTTAGACTATGATTGCCTACTCAAAACAGTTAATTAAGACCATAGAACTGCTCTTAAAAGTTAGTGATGGGATAATTAAAGATAAATCATCATCATTTACATAAGAATTTAAAATAGTCCCAAATGAGAGACAGCTGGCATTAAAAACAATTTCTACTTTTATAAGTTAAATCAATGTCATAACAAAATAGTTTTCTTTTAAAAAATTATCTGTTCTCTATCTTTAGAATCTTTCTGCCGAATCCCCTTCCCACACTTATCAAGTCAAGTAAATCTTGCACAGCCCACATTCTCCCACATCTAAACTATTTGGGTTTGATTGCCAGCCACATGAAATGTTAATCAAAATAAAAATTATCACTTCTTTTTACATAGGGTGATACCTGGCATTTTTCTTTCCTCACTATCTTCTCAAAACCTCTCTTATTCTGATAATCAAACCTAACCCCTTGTTTATCTTCTCCAACAATGATCAATGGCTTCCCTCATTTTTTTTAATTTGGACTACTCAAAAACAAAAAAATCTACCATTTTAATATGATTATTATAATTGAGGTGCAATTCGGTGTGATTTAATATAACAATACATTGATATGTAGCATTAGGAAAAATATAGTGCAGCTTTAAAATATATATATAGCCAATTCATGAGCAAAAATGTGTAACACCCCTTCTTGAGGTTGACTTTATCTATGGATCCATCTGTATCTTCATTCTGTCCATAAAAGTCTCCTAGTTACCACTTCCCACAGTTCTACTCTAACACTCAGTCCATAAGAAGCCCCTATCCAACCGGCAACCTCATTGCTCATCCTCTCCTAAATGGTCAAAATGACAACTTCCATTGGGCAGAATTCCTTACTTTGGTGTTGAATGAGTGTAATCGTAGGCAGACTAATCACCAATCTGCCATTTTAGAAAACAGGATTGCCCAGTTTCATCTTGAGAAATCTTAAATCCATAATTATATTTGAAAATAACTTCAAAACCTAAAAGATTCTAGAGATTACTTGACTCAAACCATGAATTTTATGTTTGTGTATTTGCCTTTTTCTGGACATACATGAGTGAGTTCAATTAGTCAAACTCCTTAGCTCATGACAGTGTCTATTTGTCCATGAAGGTTCCTCACATGTATAATTGTATTCTTCCCTTCATTCTTGATATTATTTGCACTGCCCTCTTTTTTCAATGAGTACCCATGATAGTATGTCATGGAATAATCTACATGTCTTTGAAAAAGTAGGCTGGGCACAGTGGCTTACACTTATAATCCCAGCACTTTAGGAGGTGAAACAGGAGGATTGCTGGAGGCCAGGAGTTCATGACCAGCTGGACAATATCGTGACACCCAGTCTCTACTTATGAAAATAAAAAGGAAAGAAAAAGTAGTAGAATACTATGAGTTTTACATGTACATAAAATATAAGTTTGTGGTACTAACAGTTTTATTGTATGTCTTTTTATTTCACTCAACCCTATGTTTGTTAGGTATAGGAAGAATGTTGTTCTAAATATATCTCATTCATTTTTTTATTGCAATTAAATAGCACAATTTGGTGGTCTTCATTTGTCTGCTGTAATAAACGTGTGTAATTATTACTCAACTAAGACAATTTGAAGGAGAATATTTACAAATAAACAAATTTTAAAAGATGTGGATAGGGCTTAGGGAAACCACAAAGGTTATTTTGTTACCCAGGGTTAGAAGCAGCAGAGCTCCTTGGACCTCTAGGTTCAAAAAGATAAATGCAGAACATGGTTGCTAAAACCTGAAAAAAAAGAACCGTGCCAAAGTCTACACCTGGAGAGGAGCAGTGGCATCGGTGGAGGAGCATAACCAGCTTAAGCTGCTCCTCAGGTCTCTAGGGCTCTACTCATTTTTCTTCATTCTTGTTTCTTTCTATTCTTCAGACTAGATAATTTCAATTAGCCTGTCTTGAAGTTTGCCAATTCTTTCTTCTACTAGCTCAAATCTACTGTCAAGCCCTCTTGTGAAATTTTCATTTCAGTTATGGTAGATTTCAACTCCAGAATTTTTGTATGTGTTTTTAAAAAATAATTTCTGTCTCTTTATTGAAACTCTTTTTTTAACATATAAAATTTTAATTTGCCAATTATTTTACAATAAAAATATAATAATCCCACTTTTTAAAAATTATACTTTCAGTTTTGGGGTGCATGTGCAGAATGTGCAGGTTTGTTACATAGGTATACACTTGCCATGGTGGTTCTTTATTGGGTGAAATATTATTCTCATACATTCCTTCAGTTCTTTAGCTATAGTTCCCTTTAGCTTTTTGAACATATTCAAAATAGCTGCTATGAACATTTTTCTGGTAACTCCAGTGTTTAACTCCAAGGCTTTCCCAGGGACAGTTTCTACTGTGTTTTCTCCCTGCCCTCTACATGGGCCATAATTTCTTATTTCTTGCATTTCTTGTGATGATTTGTTGAAATCTAGACCTTTAAATAATATAACGTACTCACCCTCCAGGGTGGTAGAGTTGCTGTTTGTTGCTGCTGCTGATTGCTGTTTGTTTCTTCAGAGACTTTCCAGAGCTACTTTGGTAAAATTGTTATTTTTGTTATATGACCTTTTTGTCATATGCAGCCACTGAAGTTTAAATGCCTCAAAGCAATAAACCTCCCAGATTTCACCAAGGAGCTAGTTTGTGTGTTGTGGTATACCTTAAGTGAACTGCATGGCAGTTTAAAATTCTCCTTTAGCCTTTACTTCCTGCTTGCACAGAACTTCAAGATTAGTCAAAGAAGAGAAATCAGAGATTTCTTAGGTCTTTCTTGGGCATACATACAGCTCTGCTCATGTGTGCAGCCTTCTAAATTTCTCAGATTATTTTAGAAAGTTTTCAAAGCCCCTCTATGGCTTTTTTAATTCCCAGTGTTTTCTTTCTTTTTTTTTTTTTTT
>NW_026652279.1:67615446-67637072 GCF_009828535.3 Hylobates moloch | reverse complement strand
TATATATATATATTGTGAATTGGACAAAGAATAGTAAACTTTGAAAATGTGGCTAAATTATGTGGGGAGGCTTAAAAGATAACAGTTATTCTAACAAGGTCTGTACACTGTTTTCTTGGTCTTGACTTCTTGTCCTTGAAGATAAGGATGTTGCCTTGCCTTCTAGTACAGGAGAGAGTGTCTTTCATATGGCAAGTTCATATTCTGCTTTTTAGAAACAGCACAATGGTCAAAGTGATCTTCTTGCACCTCCTGTTTTTCCAGTGTTTTTACATTGGCTATTTTAAATAGCCAATGTGCTAGAATAGCATATTTTAACCCCTTCAACTCTGTTCAGGCTTTGTAAATAGTTCCTCCATAAAATGTCTATTCAATAATATTTAGATGTAGTTAAGTGTATTTTGTTTTGCTTAGGATTTTATGTTTTAGAAGTCTTAATTAAAACTCATTTCCCAGCCTAAGTTCAAAGATTTATTTTCCAAAAATATCTGCTACAAGCTTTATTTTATTTTTTATTTTATGTAGATGTCTTAATCCTTTAGCATTTTCCACTATATATATAGAAGTAGGTACCTCTATCAGTTTCCTAATGTTGCTATAACAAATTACCACAAACCTAGTGACTTAAGACAATCCAAATTTATTCTCTGATAGATTTGAAAGAGAGAAATCTGCTACTAGGCCAAAAGCAAGGTGTTATCGGGGCCATACTCCCTGTGGAGGCTCTAGAGGAGCCTCCATTTCCTTGCCTTTTCTAGCTTCTAGGGAGGCAGTGCTTACATTCCATGGTTCATGTCTCCTTTTTCCATCTTCAAAGCGAAAAGCATCGCATCTTCCAATCTCTCTGCTTCCATATTCTCATCATTTTTTTCTCTTACGAGAACCGTGTGATTATATCATACCCATCCAGGATAATCTTCCCATCTCAAGATATTAACTTAATCACTTATGCAAAGTCCCTTCTGCAATGTAAGATAAAAATTACAAGGTCTATGGAGTGGGATGTGATTTGGTGATTATTCAGCCCACCATAGTATCTAGCCTTATTTTTCTCCATATGTGAACCAATTTTCTTAATGTCATCAGTAAATCATTTTCCCTATTGGTTTGTAGTGCTCATTTCATAAAATCATTGTCTGATAATGCATGACTTTATTTTTTAGCATTCTATCCCAGTGGTTCTCCACCAGGGTCAATTTTGTCCCCCAGAGGAAATTTGGAAATAACTGGAGAACTTTTGGCTTGTCAAAATTGGGAGATGGGGGGCTGAGATACTATCAAAGATCTGGTAGGTAGAGACCCAACATTCTTACAATGCATATAACAGCCCCCAACCCCCACAGCAACAAATTATATGGCTCAAGATATGGATAGTCCTGAGGTTGAGGAACCCTGCTTTGGTCTGTTCCAATGGTCTGTGTGCTATGGCTGCCTCAGTGCCAAATTATTTTTGTTATTATGTATTTCTGTAGTTTTCATATCATTTAGGATCTAGGCTCCTATCTTTAATTTAAAAATAGGTAATATTATATAAATTCTATAAGTTGTTGAATCCTTAAAAATAACCTTCTGGAATTTCATTTGAAATTTTACATTAATTTCTTTAGATTAATATTGGAAGAGTATAGATTTTCATAATGTTAATGATGAGAGGCAACTGCAGATGGCCCTGGAGACATCTTTCCTTCTCTCTATAAGTAGATTATCAGAAAACTGGCTCAGCCTTTTGCTGATGTCAGTATTCTTGGCAGGCAAGGCTATTCCCATGACCCCTGTATGCGGATTTTGGTCATCCATATGCATAGTTCTTAAGGTTGCTTCTTGGCTGGAAGATCTCCTGATATGTTTCCTGATATTTAGAGAAACTAGGTGTTCCCTACTCTTCTGAAGGTACATAGTGTAATATATGCACATATGTAATGAGGCTTGGGTGCAGAGCTTGTTCTTGCTCTTGCAGTGCTCTCAATTTTATGTCTGACTTACCAGCAAAAGTAAGCTTCAATCTGTTGGATCATTAGCCAGTGCGCACAAATACTATCTACATAACCTACCTAAGCCACGGAATAATAATTGGAGACTGCATATGTTCTGCTACTACTCTGTTGTAAGTTTTCTTCTAATAAACTGAATATTGTGTCTGCACCATATGGCTTCAGTAGTATATGTTCATGACCCCTTTACAAAGCAGTTAAGTTAACCTCTTCATAAACATGTTATATTTCTTTGCTGATTTCAAATAATCCTATACATCTTTTAAAAGAGTGTGTTTTTAATAAAGGTCTTGTTCTTTTAGTAGGTAAATTACTACTTTTTATATATTTTATTGCTATTATAAATTTTTTCTTTTTTGTTGTATTTGCTAGTTAGTTTTAGCTTATCTAGAGGAATGTTTGGCTTATATACGTTGATAATATGTACACCCTTGCTGCATTTTTGTATTAGTAAAAAGAGTATATTAGTAGGTTTTTTGAGTTTTATAAGTAGTTGGTTATATCCTCTCTAGTGACAGTTTTGTCTTTCTACTATAGGTATGTATATAGCACTTTTTCACATGCTTTGTATCTTATTGCACTGGCTGTAGGCGTCAAGCTCCCATACTACATTGAGAGTAGTAGTGATAACAGGTATTCTTCTTTTATTTATCCCCACCCATTTAATAAGAATATATTGAAAGTTTCCAATTACATTTTCTACAGATTTACCACACAAAGGATACACTGTTTTAGATTTTGTCATCCAAAGACAAAAACGGCAACTGACCATTATATAACACACCAAATGGAATAAGAGGCCAAATGGTACAAACTTAAATAAGTATATTAAATACTACCAGAGAAACAAGGTTGCACCTTGAAAACATGAATCAGAAACAAAAATTCTTGAAACAGAAAATAAGCATATTAAATATCATGAGAGAAAAAAAGGAGAACCTTCAAAGTATGAATCAAGGACAAAATGTCTTGAAAAAACAAACAACTAGAGGCACTGCATAATAAAATATAACAAACAAGAAATAAATAATTCAAAAGGTAAATTGACTACAAGAATGGATATAGCTGAAGAATAAGCCAATCCACTGAAACTTTATTGGGATTTTTCCATAAGATATCAATATGAGATAAGGAAATGAAAAAACATTACTGGAAAACAAAGAGACCTGAAGGATAAGACAATAAATGCAAACATCCTCTCTCATGGAGTCCAAATAGGACAGAAAAAAATGAAAAGTAAATAAATGAATAAATTTACAAGGAAGAAATAGCTCAAGTAAAATCTATTTTAAAATCCTGAATTTGAGAAAGATGTAAAGCCTCTGTTTAAAAGGATTTATAAAATGCCAAATTACACAGCTTTTTTTTTTAAATGAAAAGGAAAAAGAAAACTAGACATGTTGTGGTGCAATTTAAAGACATTTAAATTCGTCAGAGCTCTATCAAATATGCAAAACCACTATGAGTATTTCAAAATAAAGAATTTATTATAGAATTAGACATTAAACAATTACAAAAGGAGCCTGGAAATTAAATCCCAAAAAAGGAATTAAGGCATCAGAGAAGAGTCACTAACAATCTCTATATGAATGAATGACTCAGAGGTGGAAGAAAAATCTGGACTTTAGATAAGTCCAGTTTCTGGAGAGTGACTGCTACAAAGTGGACTGGCCTGTAAGACCTTGAAGGGTTGTTGACTCCTTGTGCTGACCTGTGAATTCACAGCAAAGTATCTATGGTGGGCCTGAGGTCACGCATTGTCATCTGGGTAGCATTTGGAAAGAACAGTTGGTTATAAAACAAAACTCAAGATGGGATTATTATTTGTAAATCCAAGTCTATTTCCAATAATAATTATACAAAAAGGTGTATATCTCCCATTTAAAATGAAGAAATGATTAAGAAATGTGTGCAGATAGTGCAATGACACTTGAATCATTCAGATTTCTCCAATGACAACCTAATGGATGATAAGAATTTGAATTATGAATGCGTTTGAAAATGTAGAAATATTTTCTGATTAATAATAATTTTTTCTTTCTTTTTTCTTTAAATACTGTATCTTAGATTGAGACCTCTGGAAACAGATACTGAGACAGAGTTGCATGCAGAAGATTTATTGTGGAGCACTTCTGGGGGATACAACTATAAGGAACTTGATGAAAGCAAAACGGACACACAGAGAGGCTGACTCGTGATATGGCTGCATCCAGGACATCAGCTGATCATATATGGAGATAGAATAAACCTTCAGAGTTGTCTCAAATTGAGGCTAGATGGCTGAAGCTTTGAATTTCTGCTTCAGCCAGTTACTAGCTGAGAATCACCTCTGGTGGGAGATACAACATCGGGTCAGGCTGTTCTTGGCAGCCCAGTGAAATTCCCATAAAAGGTACTTCTGTGAGCCATCAGCAGTTGACAATCCTAGCAGCTGGGGGATGGGGATACTTCTTGGAAAAGTGTCCCCTACAGCCCATCCTTTGTGCCATTTATGTTCACTTGTTTTTCTTAATAATTTACCCCCATTTGAGATAGCTTCTTCAAGATCTGTTGCTGCAGTTGATCTTGAAGCCATAACTGATACTCAGTCATCCCCTTTCTCTATCATTCATTCTAGATTCTCCTTTCTACAGCTAGCACCAAACCTGGTCTGGGTCAATTTTTTGGTGAGATGACCTAAACCCTTGTCTTGGAAGAGTCTGAACCCCTGGTTACCATGCCCATCTCAGGTGACGCTACTTTGAATTATAAATGTTACAAGAATTGTAACACTTGTAGTTTGTGGAATGTGGACATCTCCTTGCATCCTGTGGTAGTACAATGCTTAAAACTTTCACAGGTGGTGGGCTTGAATCGCTTGCTGATAGAAGGGGCCCCACTGGCTGACACAGTATTTAAAATACTAGAAAGGAAACAGGGAAATTGTAAAAGTAAGGGCTGAGAATTGGGTGGCTGCTGCTGAACTGACTTGATTCATTGAAGAGACATAGTTGACAGGCTTTCTATGATTAATCAGCAATTAAAAGAAAAATGAGAAAGCTTTTAAGATAAAATGATGGCATTGTCCCCACTCCAAGTTCAACAACCGATTCCAGGCATGAAAGCATACTCAAGCCCACCGTTTGAGATGACATCATTTCGGCCGGGCGCAGTGGCTCACGCTTGTAATCCCAGCACGTTGGGAGGCTGAGGGAGGCAGATCATCTGAGGTCAGGAGTTTGAGACCAACCTGGCCAACATGGTGAAACCCCATCTCTAGTAAAAAAAAAAAAAAAAAAAAATTAGCCGGGTGTGGTGGCAGGCACCTTCAATCCCAGCTACTCGGGAGGCTGAGGCAGGAGAATTGCTTGAACCCGGGAGGCGGAAGTTACACTGAGCCGAGATTGTGCCACTGCACTCCAGCTTGAGTGAAAAGAGCAAGACTCCATCTCAAAAAGAAAAGAAAAGAAAAGAAAGAAGAGATGGCATCGTTTCTCTGGAACTTAGTTCCTTTATAATTTAATATGTTTGCAACTCTCCAGTAAACTTAGAGGAAAACATTTTTTTCATTTTTTGTTGTAATAGCAGTATAGTGGTTTTAAAATTATGTCCATGAATTCTTTCAAACTCTCTCCTTCAAGAGGTAAAATTTAATTTTCACCTACTTGAGTATGGGCTGGATTAGGGACATACTTCTGATGAATGAAATAGGGCAAAAGTGGTAGCACGTCCCTACTGAGATTCAGTTATACAAAGACAGCATTTTCCATCTTGAGGAGGACGCTTGCTGGCTGTCTCCCCTGCTCAGATCACTTGCTTTGTGAGACTCAGCTTTTATGTTGTAAGAACACTGAAGCAGCCCATGGAGAGGTCCACATGGTGAGGATTCCAATAAATAACCATGTAATCGAGCCTTCTTGGAAGTGGATCCTCTACCACTGGAGCCATAAGTGACTGCAGACCCAGGGAATAGCCGGTTTTGCAAACTCGTGTGGTACTCACAGCCAGAACTGCTGAGCTAAACAACCCCTGGATTTCTGACCCTCAGAAAATGTGTGAGATAATAAGTGCTTTAAGCTGCTAATGTCAGAAGTAATTTGTTTTAAAGCAAGAGGTAACTAATACAACAGGACTGAAAATCTTTCAAGGCTTCTACATTCTAAGTGCAACTCATTCAGTAGGGAACTTTACCCACTCATTTGAATGGTTCCCAAATTCATATCACTAGATGAGTTATCTCAAATAAGCTTTCACAATTTGTGTTACTTTCCATTTGCCCAATCCACCCAGTACCACTTTCTACTTCTTTATAATCCTATTTTTGCCCAGGCTAGGAGAAGGAGCATAAATTTCATTACTGAGATTCTCTGCCATATAATTGGGTTCAGTCAATGGAAGACACCAGCAGAAAATCAGAGGGTAGAAAGAGGATGAGATTGGAGTATTCATCTCCTCTCTTGCCTGATTGTCTGAGATTCTGGCAGGGGCTGCATCTCACGATGGCCATGTCTTCTCTCTGGCTTCCCCTCTTGAGTGACACCAGTTCTCATCCAGTTCGTGAAGCACTGTTCATTCCCTTGCCCATTAAGGCCCAAGGATAAAAACAGCCTTGTACTGTTACTCATCTCTGGCTCCTTTGTCGTGTATTGCTGATTCCTTGAACCCTGCCAACATCTCTGGAAATAGCTCATTTATTAAATCATTTTCAGTGACATCTTCTTGTGTGCATCATCTACTTCCTGTTGTGACTCTGATAAGTAGAGTCCTTTGAAATTCTTCACCTGAAAATCCCAAAGGTCATCAGGTCAATTTATCTAAAACTGGACTCAGTCTCAACCCCTAAACCTATTTAATTTCTACTGTCTATTTGAATTACTTATATAACCATATTGGACTGTCAGTATTTGATGATGCCTATCCTATAAGATAACGTGAAAATATTATATGGTTCAAACTTAAAGCCTGAAAGTTAACTGTTTTAGTCTGAGTTGCCCCCTGAAGCAGTAAAAAAGAAAGTTTATTTGGGAGGTGATCCCAGGAAATACCAATAGAGAAATGGGAGAGTGAAATAAGGTAAAGAAAGCAGGGAGTAGAATGTGACTTATTAAGCAAATTACCACTGTGGGCAACAACAGTTTTATCCCACAAGAGTTTTAGGCCCCTGAGGAAGTCTGAGAGATGGTATAGAACAAGACTCAGAGCTATTCCAACTAATGGGCAAGGAAACTAGGTATTTATCTACCTGATCTCCCTCCATCGTTTTTGAGGGGTCCAGTGTCCAGACACATTATCTCTGGAACTTCTGATTTGCCCTTTGTACCAGCAAAGTGTTCTCCACCAGCCAGGAAAAAACAAACAAACAAACAAAGAGCTGTCACACAAGTTTGCAGGGATTCCAACAAGTAGCCTTGGACCCTGAGGAGGTGCGTGCTAAAGAGATACAGATAGGCACCAACTGCTATACTGCCTCTGACTCCTCCCTCTCACTCATTCTCCACATCTAGTCAATCACCAAGGTCTGGAAAATTTTTTCCAAAAACATTCTTGAATCTATTCCTTCTTATCTGTTTATATTTTTTATATTGTGTGTTCACAAATTAACACACATTTAGTAACAATTTTTTAAATGTCACACATTTGTTATCTCACAATTTCAGTGGGTCGGGAGCCCGGGCACAGCTTCACTGGGTTCTCTTCTCAGGGTCTCACAAGGCTGCAATCAAGGGTTGGCCAAGCTGTGTTCCTTTCCTGAGCTCAGGGTCCACTTCCAAGTTTACATGGTTGTTGGCAAAATTTAGTTTCTTGCAGTTTTGTGCCTAAGGTTCCTGTTTTCTTGCTGTCTGTCAGCCAGAAGACTTTCCCATCTGCTACAGGACATTTGCAGGTTTTTTTTTTTTTTGCCTCAAGGGCTTCTCTCAGGACCTCTTACAATATGTCAGATTATTAGTTCAAAGCCAGTAAGTGGGAGTTTCTCACCCCAGTCTACTAATACGAGCCTTATGTAAATACATAATCAAAGGAATGATAGTTCATTACCTTTACCATGTTGTATTTATTTATTCTGTTTAGATTGTCTGTCCATGCTCAAGGGGAGAAAAAATTACATGGGTGTGACTCATTGTGGGTCCCCTTAGGGTGTGTCTGCCGTACTCACTAATAGTGTCTTATTTTAGGTAGCCTCATCTTTCAACTAAAATGCTAAAACAGCTGTCTAACTGGATTTCCTTCTTCAAATATCGTAATTTTCAAATCCATTGACCAAAAGCTGCCAGAGAAGTCTAACATAAATGGAAATCTAATTTTGCAACTATAATCCCGAAGTATTTTGAAGATTCCCCTTCAGTGTAATGAGCCTCAAAGTCTTCATCAGATAAACCAGGCCCTTCATAATCTAGACCCTGCCTGCATCTCAAACTTTATCTCTCCTCATGTAGACTTTACTTACGAACAACAAAATGCAGGCAGTTTCTTGCACACACCATGCTGTTTTTCATTTTCTTGTCTTCACTTATCAGCTGCCACCTCTACCTGGAATGCCTTTCTACCCTATTTGCTACTTAACTTGTGTGGCTCAGCAAAAGCACCAAGAAATTGACTAAGGCCCCCAAACTAATTTAATAACCTTCATTTGTGGTATTATTATATCCTATATATATCTTTATTATTGTATTTAACACTTTCTAGAAATTTTAATATTTCTATCCAATCTATTAGAAAATGAGTTGCCTGAAGGTACGAAGACTGTTTATCTTTGCATACCGTTGCACCTGGCATATATAGGTCCTCAATGTGTTGTTGTTAAATTAATAAATGGATAAGTAATTAATTGTCATGATAGATTAAGTCACAAACTGACTATCTGAGGCAACTGTAATGGCAAAATATGGTTGAATGATAATTAAGGTCACTAGGCATGGAAAAATATGATAAACATTAATTGCAATTTTCATTTAGATTTGTGTTGACTGAGCTTCAGTTGATTGTTTCAGAATCCTTTATCAGTGTTTATGAGGCATCTCCCGTGGGAAAAGGGATCTTCAGTGAAATAAGCAAATCCAATATATGCCATCTAATAAAGAAAAGATGAGGAAGGGATTAAGATCCAAGTCTGAAATGCCAGATGGATATCTGTATCTGATTTACTGATTCTCTTAGACCAGAACTAATTTTTGTCATCATGGCATTTTGCTAGGACTGGAGACACATGAGGCCTGTAGATGTCCTATGACAAAGGCACTAAGGCTTCCCAAGTTCATGAACCACATCTCTTCAACCTTGACACCAGTCTTAATAGAACAAGGCCATAATATATTTTTTGGTCTCTAATCCCTTGTTATTAATTGTTCAAATGCTTTAGCATAAAAAACAGGAGGGAGGCCATTCCTTTATCCCCTGCTGGTTATATCCCCCCTAAAGTTATAATCCCTGTGACAATACCCAATTGCAGAGGGCATTGCTTTGATGAAGCTCTTTAACCACAATCCTTTTACATACTGTTTGTAATCTGCACAGCCATACAATTATTCAGCCTCCCTTTCTTTGAGGGCATATTTTCACACTTCAGGAGATCTTCAAACTTATAATTCAGCTTCGCTGGTGTAAAGATTAAAAAAAAAAAGAGCCTTCTCAACGGCTGTTTAAAATCATGCCACTGTTGACCCTAATCTCCTTCTAAAGCCCTAAAATATAAATTAGGCCTGTATTCATTGTGTCCCAAAGAGATTTCTTTTCTGGGACTAGCTCTCACTGCCGTGGGGCCTCCCCAGCAGTTCACAATGGCCATCTGGTTTTTGTGCCTTCCCAGATGGGCGCAGTCAGCACAGATTCCAGGGTCTAGGAAAAAGGAGAGGAAAGAGACATTTGGTAACAGACTACATTTTACATTTACAATACAGGAAGAAATCTGCATCTCTTTTTCTCTCAGCTCCACCATCACCAGCGTAAGTTATTTGTGCTCCTACTGAGCTGACACTTTGGTTAACAAACTTCACTGTTTATGATTTCCCGATGAAAAAATATTTGAGAGGTAAAAAATTATTAAGTGTGACTGATTCCTCATGTTTAAAAAATTCTATCTAAAAAAAGTACATGGGTGCTTTAATTATTGGGAAATAGTAAGTTTGAATGACTTGTTGTGTCCTGAAATAGAAAAGTGAAAGAATGAAGAAGATTTATTGTGCATTCTATTAAGTAGTATTAGAAAACACTTATACAGGGTTTAAAATATGCCAGGCAATATCTTGAGTGATTTTCATCAGGATGAAAAACAGGTAAAGTGGCACTTCTAAGATAATGGCTATTTAAAAATCTCAGCAACTCTACATTTTATTGAAATTTTGAGAAAATTGTAACTTGATATGCTATTGTAAATAATAATACTGAGAGTGTGCTCTGTACACTTTCCCCAGTTTTCCCTAATGGGAACATTTTGAAACTATACTATAATAGCACAACCATGTTATTGATGTTGATACAATCTGCTAATCTTAGATTTCTCCAAATACATTTTACTTATTTGTGTGTGTGGTGTTTAATCTGTGCATTATGTTACATGTGTAGATTCATATATCTGCCACCATAATCAAGAAACTGAACAGTTTCATTGCTAGATAATCAAGAAACTGAACAGTTTCATTACCAGGTAATCAAGAAACTGAACAGTTTCATCACTACAGGATCCCTCCTGTTGTTCTGTTAGAACCACACACACTTACAACCCACTATCCCTCATTTCTGGCAACCACTAATGGGTCCTCCATTTGTAAATTTTGTCATGTCGAGAATGTTATATAAATTGAATTATTAAGTATATAATCTTTTAGGATTGGCTTTTCTCACTCAGCATAATTCTCTGAATATTCATCCAAGCTGTTGCATATATCAATAATTTGTTGTTTTTATTGCTGGTTATCTCATTCAATTTCTTCTAAGTTGTCTAAATTAGTGTAAAGTTATCCATAGCATTTCCTTGTTAATCTTTTAATAGCTGCAAGATTTGTAATTATATCCTATATTTTATTCCCAATATTTATTATTTATGCCTTCTTGCTTTGTATTTCTGTGAGTCTTGCTAGAGATTTTAATGTTATTGTTTTAAAGATTCTGCTTTCTGTTTCATTGGTTTTCCCCACTGTTAACAATTTCAAATTTCTTTGGTGTTTGCTCTCATCTTTAAGATTTCCTTTCCTCTGCTTTCTTTGTGTTAATTTTGCTCTTCTTTTTCTAGTTTCTAGAGGTAGAAATTTAGGTAATTGATTTGAGAGGTTTTCTCTTTTCTGATGTAGGAATTTAGGGCTATAAGTTTTCCTCTTAGCACTGCCTTGGCTGCATATTATGTATTCTGATAAATTGTGTTTTTGTTTTTATTAATTTTTATGTCTATATTTTTAAATTTTTATTTTATCCAGGAAGTATTTAGAAACGTGTAGTTTAATTTTTATGTGTTTAGAGATTTTAGAGGTTTCTTTCTGTTATAGATTTTTGGTCACAGAACACAAACTCTACATTACTTCAATTCTTTTAAATTTGTTGAGGTTTGTTGTATGACCCAGGTTATTTTGACAAATGTTCCATGGGTGCTTGAAATAAATACGTATATATTCTGCAGTTTTCAGGTGGACATTTTTATATATGTCAATTACATCTTATTTTCTGAAAAGTGTTCAGATTTGCTTTACCTTTACTAAATTTTCTGTCTAATATTCCTACCAGTAGCTGAGAGGGAGACCTTGAAGTCCTGAACTATAATTGTACAAGTTTTATTTTTATTAGTATTATTATAGTATAGTGACAGAGTAATTTTTTTTTTTTTAGTTGGAGTTTCGCTGTTGTTGCCCTGGATGGAGTACAATGGCTCCCCACAACTTCCTCCTCCCGGGTTCAAGCAATTCTCCTACCTCAGCCTCCCGAGTAGCTGGGATTACCGGTATGCGCTACCACGCCTGGCTAATTTTGTATTTTTAGTAGAGACAGGGATTCTCCATGTCAGTCAGGCTGGTCTCGAACTCCCAACCTCAGGCGATCCACCTGCCTCAGCCTCCCAGAGTGCTAGGATTACCAGTGTGAGCCAGTGCACCCAGCCCAGAGTGATATCTTATCTCTAAAAATAAAAAATAAAAAAATTTCCATATTTTTGTCAATATTCTCTTTGTTCTCCTTTTCTAATTTTCTCCCCACTCCAAAAAACTGAATCAACAAATATACTCTGTGATCTTAAAAACTGTTGCAATCAAATCTTTTCCATTAATTTTTTAATAAAATATAATTTTCATTCTTGTGTAGGTATAAAAAGTAATGAAAACTTAAAATTCTGACCTGTATAAGATTGCTGAGATTATTCAACTACACATACCTATGGAAATTTATTATTTTAGAAAACTTAACATGCCAAATTAAAATATTGCAAAAAATGCTTACTAATTATGCCTCTAAATGTGTTATTTAAATAGCAGCTAATAGTCCTAAAATGTTGGAGGACGTACTTCATTCATTACTAAATGTAACAAACAACATAAAAATCTACTATCTTTAAGAAATAATCAGAATTAATCCAGAAATGTAAGAAAAGTATTAATTGTTATCCTTTAAATGAATGAGAAAAGACTTCTGAAATTCTTCAGTTTAATGCTTTGGGACACTAGCACATTGAGTGACTTTATGCAGGATTGCACCCTAAGCAAAACAGGACATATGCCTTTCTGAGGCAGTCATACTCAAACATCAATTTCAAGTTTAAAATATAATTTATTGTATTAGTCTATTCTTGTGCTGCTATAAGGACATACCTGAGACTGGGTAATTTATATAGGAAAGAGGCTTAATTAACTCACAGTTCAGCATGGCTAGGCAGGCCTCAGGAAACTTATAGTCATGGCAGAAGGGGAAGTCAACACATCCTTCTTCACATGGTGGCAGGGAGAAGAGGAAGGAGAGCTGAGCAAAGGGGGAAGTTCCTTATAAAATCATCGGATCTTGTGAGAATTTACTATCATGAGAACAAGATGGAGGAAACCAGCCCCATGATTCAATTATCTCCACTCAGTCCCTCTCATGACATGTAGGAATTATGGGAACTACAATTCAAGATGAGATTTGGGTGGGGACACAGCCAAACCATATCATTTATCAAGAGTATTCTTTCAGGGATCACTTTTATGCTTTCTACTAGAAGTTTCTCTGAATGTGTAGAGCACCATCAACTATGGGAAAGGGGCACAGCATTGTCTCCTAAGCATGAAGCCAGCTCTCTGTGTTGTGTTGCTGCAACTGACACTTGATATTGATGCTCATCCTTTCCCTCCCTCAGAAGAATAGGAGGGGAGGATGAAGTCTGAGAGGTAATTATTTAAATTAACTAATTAATTTAATCTAATGCAGTTTATCAGGCAACAAACAATATGTAGAGATTAAAATGCACGTTTGTTTCTATCATCTATAGAAGATACATCTTCCACAGTTTTTTACAGAAGGCTGTCATTTCTCTAAGGATTCACAATCAATATTCCTTGATTTATACAGTGTATACATCCAGTAATCAGATACATTACTTGACATGTTTTTAAATGTTAACTTTCTTTGACATTTTAATATTTTAATCAGGAATTTCATTTCCCTAGATGAGATAGCTTTCATTATGAAATTGTGCTTTTTCAGCTTATTTGAAGGTGGCATTGTGTCTGAACTTTAGGAACAATGACTAAAGATAAAGATGTTAAAAAATACATCAAGATACAACAGAATATCATATAAAAATTTTTATAAAGTTAAATGACATTAAATGAGAGTAGTACTTTTAAAATATATCTACTAATTCTTTGACATGCCTTCCTTTAAGAGATGGAGCTTCATCCCCCTCCCCTTGAACGTTGGGTGGATGTAGTGGCTTGCTTCTATCAAACAGACTATGTAGAAGTGATGGTGTGTGACCTTCAATATGAGGTCATGCAGGGCCTTGTATCTGTCTCTTCACTCTCTCTGGGATCACTTGCTCTGGTGAAAGCTGGTAATAGATACCATGTCATCAGAACACTCAAGCAACTCCATGTAGAGGTCCATGTGAACAGGAATGGATGCTTCTTTTCAAAAATCATCAAGGAATCGATGCCCTCTGCTAGAGTCATGTAATTGAACCATCCAGTAAGTGGATCCTGTAACTACAGCTCCAGTGAAGTTTTTAAGATGACAGTAACTCCAGCCAACACCATGGCTTGACCCTGAGCCAGAACTATCCAGCTAAGCTGCCTTCAAATTTTTGACGCATAGAAATATGAGAGAATAATGTTTTATGTTTTAAACTCCCAAGTATGTGGATAATTTGTTCTGCATCAATAAATAACTATTACAAATACCTTCCCTTACAGACCTTGACAAAAGATCACATCCTTTGATGTCCAGAAGTAAACATGAACTGACATGTGATAAATTCTGGAAACATTATCGGAAACAGAACTCCTTTCTTTTGACAAACCCAATGCCCCCCACCCACTGCCCATTTCAGCTCACCAATATCTTTACATCAATCCAGTCCCCTATGATTTCTTTCGCATCCAGATTGTCAGATTAGAATAATAAATCTAGTTCACTTTTGCTTAGATAGACTTAAATCAGTCAAGTTCTCTTATTTCATTTTTTCGTTTTTCAATGAGATTCTACAATAGGGATATCTATTTCCAGAAATCAGATAACTAACTTTTAACTTACAAATAAGGTATTTTTTTATTTCCATACTTCTGAATATTCTTGTTCTGACCTTGACACAGAATTTCTATGTACCTGTGGTCTTTTTACAGAAACTGTCTTGATATCATATTTAAATACATAAAGAATGATCTGTATCTTAACATTCTATGAATATATCAGCATATTCACTTTTTAATATAAATATTTCAGTAAAAGTTAGTTAATGTCAAATTACCTGGAGCAAGCAAACCTGCTGAGTAACTATTAAGGCAAAAACTGAGAGGCAAAAAATGGCTTCCTAAAGTGCAGAATCTTGGGAGTGACATAATTCTGTCAATGATCAAATTGTCTTCTCAGAAATCCCACTGTTCTGTGCAAGGAACTCCCAAACAGAATATCCTAAGAGTAACATTAACAACCCCAGTCAAATCCGCTTTCTATATTTTTTCCACCTCACTCCTCATAGGTTTTTTTGTTTATTCCAGAGTGGCAAAAGTTTTCTAATGTACCAGGGCAGATAATTCTTACAGGAAAAAATAAACTTCATGTTTCTTTCTAAAATAGATACATATTTCTTCCACTGCTTATTTCACTAATGTTATTTGGCTTCGTCAACTACTGCATATTGCACGATATTTTGTTCTGGGATAAGTTGTTTCAACTTCAAACTTGGAGGGTTTTTAAAAGAAAAACTGAAAACTATTTTTTACTAAAAGGGCATGGGAAGGTAAAAGTTGTTTCAAATATCCAACTTATTGGTAAAATACTTTTAAAGTCACAAATGATGGCTATACTTAATTAGTTTTCCAAATTTTATAATCCTCCAAATTGTGGGTCAAACACAATTTAACAAAAATAAAATGTTTGTGCAAATCCCCTTCCTTAACATGTCTTCAAGCATCATACAGCAACACTGGAATGTGTCATGATAGAATTAATAATTCAGAGCGTGTCATTAGGAAAACTACCCTGAAAGTTGATTTGAATATTATCTCAGTACTAAATTGGAATAAGGTACAACCAGAAACTCAAGTTTAAAGTCATAGTGACATTTAAAAATTGCTAAAATGAAGTACTGTGGCAATTTCAAATTAAGATTAACAATATTGCCATCACCGGAATCACCCTTGACACCTAAGGCTGAACTGTTTCCTTGTGTTACCAAGTCATGACAATACCAGCTCCTGTCTTATACTGAGAAGGAACATTTCAATAGGACTGACAACTGATCCTCAGGAATCCGAAAGGAAATATCAAATAGGTGTTACTTATCCACATGTGAGTTTCCAGGAAGACCTGGGGAATTTTTAAGGCTCAATATTGCTGGAAATTCACTTAATGCACACTGTCCTTCTCCCCAGTGTCTACACGGGAATGATTTAGGGATACAGGTTGCCATGTCTTGATTTAGAGCTAAGATCTTAATCACAATAAAACCCCTGCCTTGGCAGACCTTTCCTGTTATCTCCACGAAGACCTCAGCAATAACAGGCACTCAATTCCTCTCAATTCTCACAGAACCGCCTTATGGTTTTTCTAAGCAGCCATCCTCTTTTTGGAATTTGCATTTAGACCAATTGGAGATAAGATCTGGTGCTTTAGGGAGCAGGTGTTAAGAGACCCAACAAAAAGTAGAGCTGGCTGAGAGCTGTAGAACAGTGTAGGTTGGAGCAATCAATTTTACTGCAGTACAGTTTCTCTTGCTATTAACAGCTGCTGGGAGGATAGCAGGGAAGCTACCCTGCTGAGCAGACTGGAGTCAGAGGATGGAAAATCCACCTCATTTCCAGGCTGAGGGGTCCCACATTAAAAGACCATAAAGTTAAAGTCATTTAAATAGTAGCTCCAGGGGCACATTAACTTTGCCTTCTTATAAAATGTCTGTTAATATAGATCTCAAAGACTAGTTGCTTGTCATTTTATCATTCAACACAACATAGCAGGTTTTTACATTTGTTTTCGTGCCTCAGACATTTGTGTTTACTGATACAGAAACACAGACACACACACACAAAGTTTGATTAAATGAACAAAAAAGAGCATGCCATCACAATTTACATATGTGGAAGCCACTATCTACATATAGCTAACACTGGCAATTTGAAATCTTTGCAAAACATTTAAAGTACTGAAATGAACATTTCATCATTACTATTGGGAAAAAAAAAAACACAATTTATCGCTATGCATATTGCTGCAAACTTGGTGAAGCTTTAAATTTTCTGGATTGTGGATTTTGGAACATTTCTGCCCTGGAGGAATGCCTTAGAGGAGCAAATATGAAATATAAATTGGTCTTTGAGAATTCCACTGAGTTAGATGACTGGATGCATATTGACTTGTGAGTACAGTCTTCATAGAAAGACCTGAACTGATTCAGGCTTGACTGTTCCTGCTGCTGTCAGTTGGACATTTCCTTGAGCGATCCCTTGAGAGATGCAGCTTATGGGTGCCATACTGTAACTGTAAACTACTTGGGAAAAAAGGAGAGAGTGGGATTAAAAATATGTCTGGCAGCTCAAGGGTCTGGAGTGAATGCCAAGTAGCAGCTGAGACAACTGTGTTATAGCTTTACATTGCCAAAGGGAAGGAATTTTTTTTAAGATAGCCAGGTTCTTGTCTACTTTCTTTAAGAATAGGTAATACAATGCTTCTCAACAACGTAATTATTTTTGAGTTTTAAAAATAATATATAACAATGTTTCATATCCAAGGCAAATTAAAAGACTGAATTTACAATCAATGTGCCTGGCTAAATGGAATTATATAAATCTGGCTATGTAACATACAAACTATTAATGTTGCATCCATATGCTACTAGGCTGGATAAAATACCTAGATTATTGTTTTCAATTATTATAGTACCTTGTATAGTGTAGACATGGGTGTAGGCAAATTTTTACAGGATATTTCTGTGTGCCCACAATGTAAAAATACCAGCATCATTTTATTTTAAGCAATCATATTTATTAAACTGTCAAAGCCATTGATATTAAATATTTAAATAGAAAACTAGAAGCTCATCAAAATAGCCAGCTGCCTTAAATATAGGATTATGTGATAATTATAAGAAACGGGATACCGTAAAATAACTTTCATTCACTTCTTACAATTAAGAAAAGTTGAAGTCAGGTATAATCTTAAAAAAATCAACTACTGGGGCCAGGCACGGTAGCTCATGCCTGTTATCACAGAACTTTGGGAGGCCCAGGCAGGCAGATCACTAGGTCAGAAGATACAGACCATCCTGGCGAACATGGTGAAACCTCATCTCTAATAAAAACAGAAAAAAATAGCTGGGCATGGTGGCACATACCTGTAATCCCAGCTACTCGGGAGGCTGAGGCAGGAGAGTCGCTTGAACCCAGGAGGAGGAGGTTGCAGTGAGCCGAGTTTGCACCACTGCACTCCATCCTGGGCGATGGGGTGAGAATCTGATTTAAAAAAAAAAAAATCAACTGCTGATAGATTTATAAATGTATGTGATACCTGGAATGAAATTTTTCCAAATTCTTTTTTTAAATTTTCAGTTGCTTTGTTGTTTTATTGTGACACAACTGTTTTGTCTGTCGGATTTGAACAATTTGCCTGGGTGGAATCTTAGTAATTTCTTTGTGAAGAAAATCGAAAAAGTTATTTTAATACATACTCCACTTTCCAGCTTTGAAACAGCAATGCGAATTTCCAACAGAAGTTATTCAGTTTTAAAAACACGTATCAGCTTTTGGCTAAAGTGAGAGCACCCTGTTTAGGGACGCTTCTCATGGAAAACAATCTGATATGACGTATTTGTTGCAAAAGAGGCATTATAAGAACTTGCTACCAACGGGGCCTGGGGATTGCACCATGAAGGATAAGTCAGCATTCATTCATCTACTCTGGCCATCTGCCCTTGTCTTTACATCTCTTTATATATCTGCCTGTCTCTGAGTCCTGTAACTCATCAGCAAGGCAGCAGCTGTTGGACTTTCCTGCTGAAGATACTGAAGCCTCAAGCCTGAAGCTTCACAGAAAAGGAAATACTAATTTGTAAACATCATCACCCTTCAATCACTTTGTGCCTGAGTCATGGGGAAAACCCAAAGTGATTTGTAAACACACTAGCATACAGAAGTGTTCCCTATTTCACACCTTTTGTTCCATCTATAGAGACAGCAAGGTCCAGATGCTTATGTAATTCTCACCTTAACCCCACACATTTTGAAAATTACACACGGTGAAGATGGAAAGGGAAAGTACTTGGGTAGATATGATGCTTACCATATGTGCCAGATTTCAGGTAATTCTCATCAAGCATTAAAATATTCCAAAAATTTCAACATTTGAAACTAAAAATGCCTCTTCCATATTGACTCTCATGCCTGGAAAGCCATGTGCTTTCCATTTCATGTCTTCTTTCATTTGGAAAATACAGTCCAAGGATTTGGGTAGAAAACTCATGACTCTAAGGCATACCATGAAGTCTCCTTTTATTGAAATAATGTGATCATTTAGATTCACATGGCACAAGCATATTGTTTTGCACATGATAGGTGCTTATTCAATGCTGATTTTGTTTAATTTAGCTCAATGATAAATATTGTATGGTTAATGCAACTGTTCATTGTCATTCTACATCCATCAAGAATATAGGCTCACTGAAGTTTAAACTAAAAGTTCACGTTTTTTACAAAATACTTGTGAAATAACAAGCAAATATTTTCTTATAAATAATGAAGATCATCTTAAATGACTACAGATACAATGACACATACATACATAATAAGAGAACACACATGTGACATAACTTCAAGGTATTCAAAACTCATCTAATCTCATGTATGTCCTCAGAAGCTTTATCTTGCACCAGAAATATCTGCCATTTTTCTCATTTCTCTTATTAAATATATTGCATTTTCAGATGATTCTTGTATAAATGAAAATACATTAAACAGAATGTGTAACAGTTTATCATTTTAGCCCTCATGATTTCATTTGGAAGATTAGACTTTTTTTTTGCTTTCTTCCATAGATTAGGAATATGAGACTCATATAACAGGATGAGTAATTTTTGATGAAAGTGTGTGTACTTTGGTAAAGTTCTAAACACAGTACATATTCTGAAATGGCATACATAAATGAGGGAGTAGAGAGAACTCCCTTGGGCAGCCAGACGGCAAGCTCATGAGGACATTGGGTTTCAATTAGAAGTTATTCAAAAAAGTGAACAATCGGAGGGTGGAGCCAAGATGGCCGAATAGGAACAGCTCCGGTCTCCAGCTCCCAGCCCCAGCGACACAGAAGACTGGTGATTTCTGCATTTCTGCTTGAGGTACCGGTTTCATCTCACTAGGGAGTGCCTAACAGTGGCTGCAGGACAGACGGTGAGGCACACTGTGCGCGAGCCGAAGCAGGGCGAGGCATTGCCTCACTCGGGAAGTGCAAGGGGTCAGGGAGTTCCCTTTCCTAGTCAAAGAAAGGGGAAACAGACGGCACCTGGAATATCGGGTCAGTCCCATCCTAATACTGCGCTTCTCCAACGGGCCTGGAAAACGGCACACTAGGAGATTGTGTCCCGCACCTGGCTCGGAGGGTCCTATGCCCACGGAGTCTCGCTGATTGCTAGCACAGCAGTCTGAGATCGAGCTGCAGGGCGGCAGCGAGGCTGGGGGAGGGGCGCCCGCCATTGCCCAGGCTTGCTTAGGTAAACAAAGCAGCCAGGAAGCTCGAACTGGGTGGAGCCCACCATAGCTCAAGGAGGCCTGCCTGCCTCTGTAGGCTCCACCTCTGGGGGCAGGGCACAGACAAACAAAAACTCAGCAAAGAACCTCCACAGACTTAAATGCCCCTGTCTGACTGACAGCTTTGAAGAGAGTAGTGGTTCTCCCAGCACGCAGCTGGAGATCTGAGAACAGACAGACTGCCTCCTAAAGTGGGTCCCTCACCCCTGAGCAGCCTAACTGGGAGGCACCCCCCCAGTAGGGTCAGACTGACACCTCATTCAACCGGGTACTCCCCTGAGACAAAACTTTCAGAGGAACTATCAGACAGCTGAATTTGTGGTCTCACGAAAATCCGCTGTTCTGCAGCCACCGCTGCTGACACCCAGCCAAACAGGGTCTGGAGTGGACCTCTAGTAAACTCCAACAGACCTGCAGCTGAGGGTCCTGTCTGGTAGAAGGAAAACTAACAAACAGAAAGGACTTCAACACCAAAAACCCATCTGTACATCACCATCACCAAAGACAAAAAGTAGATAAAACCAGTCAAGAAGTTTGTCGGGTGGAGCCAAGATGGCCGAATAGGAACAGCTCCGGTCTCCAGCTCCCAGCCCCAGCGACACAGAAGACTGGTGATTTCTGCATTTCTGCTTGAGGTACCGGTTTCATCTCACTAGGGAGTGCCTAACAGTGGGTGCAGGACAGACGGTGAGGCACACTGTGCGCGAGCCGAAGCAGGGCGAGGCATTGCCTCACTCGGGAAGTGCAAGGGGTCAGGGAGTTCCCTTTCCTAGTCAAAGAAAGGGGAAACAGACGGCACCTGGAATATCGGGTCAGTCCCATCCTAATACTGCGCTTCTCCAACGGGCCTGGAAAACGGCACACTAGGAGATTGTGTCCCGCACCTGGCTCGGAGGGTCCTATGCCCACGGAGTCTCGCTGATTGCTAGCACAGCAGTCTGAGATCGAGCTGCAGGGCGGCAGCGAGGCTGGGGGAGGGGCGCCCGCCATTGCCCAGGCTTGCTTAGGTAAACAAAGCAGCCAGGAAGCTCGAACTGGGTGGAGCCCACCATAGCTCAAGGAGGCCTGCCTGCCTCTGTAGGCTCCACCTCTGGGGGCAGGGCACAGACAAACAAAAACTCAGCAAAGAACCTCCACAGACTTAAATGCCCCTGTCTGACTGACAGCTTTGAAGAGAGTAGTGGTTCTCCCAGCACGCAGCTGGAGATCTGAGAACAGACAGACTGCCTCCTAAAGTGGGTCCCTCACCCCTGAGCAG
>NW_026652279.1:67453874-67610895 GCF_009828535.3 Hylobates moloch | reverse complement strand
TGTACAGAGGGAAAACCATGTGAAGACACAGAAGGAAAACAGCCATCTGCAAGTCAAGCAGAGAGGCTTCAGAAGAAACAACCCTGCTGACAACTTGATCTTGCACTTCTAGCCTCTGGAACTGTGAGAAAATAAATGTCTGTTGTTTAAGCCACACAGTCTTTGTTATGGTAGCCCTAGCAAACTAAAACCATCTTTCTTTTTTTTTTTTAACATGTTAGTGACAAAGAAAAGCCACGCTCTTAGGCCTACTGGCATCTTACAAAATTAATGACTTCAAGCATAATTTAAGATAGTTCAATAGAGTCAAATAAGTAACACAAAAGCCATCATAGACTCGAAGTTAAGAAAAGGAAGGGAATGAAGGGAATGACAAAATATGAAAAAGGACTCCAAGAGACAAGATCAGAAAAATTGTGAACGTGTT
Source organism: Hylobates moloch (assembly GCF_009828535.3). NCBI lineage: Eukaryota > Metazoa > Chordata > Mammalia > Primates > Hylobatidae > Hylobates > Hylobates moloch. The sequence continues at coordinate 67,610,468 of NW_026652279.1, read as the reverse complement.
TGCTTAAATCAGAAGAAATGAGACAAGCAAAAGACGTGTGAGGAAACAAATAGTGAGTAGTCACAGTGATAATATTGTGCTATAATTACAAATGACATAAAGAATATCAAATGAAATCAGATATGATGTCTTGATATTTTGAAGAATGGATAGCAGGACAAGGTAGACAAATTATACTTTCAAGAAATGTCATCATAAGAAAAGTTTTTTAAAAAATTTATTTGGAGTTTTTGCAGAAAGATCATTTGGAATCAGTGACAAAATTGAACTGTAACATATTTTTAAAGCATACAACTGTATTATGTACTTATCTCATATAGATCATCAAATGTGGCTTACAAGAGTGCAATCAAGAAAAGAATTAATTTGAATATATATGTGAATATAGTCTGTGGCATACGCATACTGTATGCTCAGTTCTATTTTACTAAATGATTTCTTAAAACAGACTTTATTTTCTTAAATTTTCTTGTACTTACTTGCCCTATTTATGTTCCTTATAACTAAAAAAAGAACTGACAAATTATGGCATTTTTAAATGATTTAATTGATAATTCCATAAGCATGATGAAAATCAGTATGAAAGCCATGGTAAAAATAAACAGGTATGAAATAAATACAGTGCTCTGGGTTAATTTAAATGAAACAGTTTTTGAAAGATTTTTTAAAATATGATTAAAGTAACTTTTCTTATAAAATTATTTTCCTAAGTATTCCTGAGCAAAAAAAGATATAAAAGTAGTCAGCTAATCCTAGGAGAGAAAAAATTGACATCATCTCTTTATCCCAGAGCTCATTTCTCTATCATGGCAGTTTACATCCTCTAGTAGGTGATTTTAAGTTTTCCTACTAGGACTGAGATTATTTTTCCCTTTTGAACTTTCAATCTTCAATAGATTCTCTTGCTAAATATTATATTTTCTATATCACCAAAGGGTTAATTAGGAATGTTTTGTGGAATATGTCATTTGGGAAAGTTGAGAAGCCATTGCAATCCAAGATAATTAGGAGGAAAAACAAAAAGAAGAACTAGTGCTGAATGTTTGAAATAAACATTATTCTCAATCGTCTACATGTCTTATGAAGTTATTATAATGGAGCCATGAACTTAGACAGAAAAAGTGATTGAGTATGATGCTGATGCTGCTGAGAAAATTGAGCATGATGCGAAAAATCTAGCTGTAATAACATGATTACAAACTCGACCAAAAATCTTGGGATTCCTGAGATAGCCTATCTGTCTTTTTAAGGGTACCATTGTTCAGAAGCCTATCATATACCTGGAAGTATCTTATATGTCTCCCAAAGATGATCTTTGAACCTCAGAAACACCACCATAGTATAGATATTATTTTCTTTGGGGCTAACTGGTAAGTACAAGAAAGATTGTCATCATTGGGAACATTGTATATCTTTACTTTTGCCTGGGAACCATTATTGATTTCTCACTAGACCCACTTTATAGAGTATGAGGGTTTCACTCATTTTCAAAAATACTCCAGAGTTTTAAAGGCTGACTTATTTTCTATAAGTAAGAAAATATAATTTTCATCCCCCTATTTTGTTCACTGTGTGGCTCTACACAGCATAAACAATGCAGCTTGAGCCTGCAGATTTCACTGAGAGCCTAACCTCTCAGTATAGACACGGCTCAATAAGATCTAGGACAGAAGTCATTCTTGGTGAGTATCTAAGTGATCCATCATGGGAATACTGAAGTTTCCCTTAAGACAATGCCCTTCCTAATAAGAATAATGATTCTTATTCTCAAGTATGTTTTTTAATGGGCTATGGAAGCATTTTTTAAATGGGCTGTTGAAACTATAATGTGCATTCACTTTTTAAAAAGCACTTTACAGCTTTATGAAGGCACTTAAATAACACACTAGATTATACCCTTAGAAACCTTCCTTGAGCATATTTATAATACACTTTGAAATTTCTCATCCAATTATTACCTTTACGATAACATTTCTGTCAAGGGGAATTTCTTGGATGCAAAACATAATTTTTTTTTCAAATTTATCTTATTAAGTTGTTTGGATTAAGACACTGTTAAACCCTTTACTGAAATTCCATAATGGATTGGAAAAGATAATTTCTGAAAGTGCCTCACCAAACCAGAGTGTGTCTGAAAGCTGAGAGAGTCAGGATCCATAAAATCAAATTGATAAAGACTAAACTGATATTCTTGTAAGTAAAGATTATCAAATTTACCTGCAGCACCTATGAAACATTTTTAACTGCAATAAGCTTCACAATTTCTTCCTAGGAAAATTTATGTTATCATGGTTGTTTTCACAGTTTAAATGTATTTCCCTGAATCATCATGAATATAATCTAGAATTAATCAAATGCATGTACTAAGAATGGGGGAAATAATAATAAGATGGCTGTATTTTGTTTCCATAATTGCAGGCCACTTCAAGTAACTAAACAAAGAAATGGGACCTCCAATGACAATTAGGCCATATGAAAGTCTCAAGATGAGGAGTTTCTCATTCTTCTTGAAGATACCAAAAATAAGTAGGCTGGCGATAATGAGAAGTAATAACTACATGACAAATAGGTCTTATTTTTGGTGTAACCGTTAATGCTGCTAAATATTTAAATGGAGAATATGTGTATATGTACATATATATCAAATTGATAGATGTATAGCCAAAATATTTTGATTAAGTGTTAAAAGATTCGATTTATTAGAATATTGTAATATAATTTAGTAGAATTTTGCCACATTTTGGCCTAATTACTTCTTTAAAAATAACCCAAGTAGAACTCTCAAAATCTCTTTGCAAGTGATCAAATAAAAGAAAGTTGTTAATTTTAACAATGTATTTTCCTACTAATGTAGTATATCATACAGAAAACTATAATAAGGAAAAAAATTCAATTTTTAGATTGAAAAATAAAGGCAAAAGTTAAATAGTTCCCTTTCTATCAAAGTGCCATGAACTTGAAAGGATTTGCAAAGTGGAAACAGGTGTAGTCAACTGTTAGAGTATTTTTAAAATTGTTTGACATGTTATAATAGTGGGATCCAAAACTGAAACTTGACATTACTCTAAGCATTGGAAGATCATAAATCACTTTAGACAGCACACCATGGTCTTAGTTCTTTCACACTGAAAGTATTTTGTAACTGTGATATTATTATGCATTAGGAAAATAAAAATAATACAAAGTTTAATAAAATAAAAATTTAATTTTTTCCTTATATATGCTATACATGATACATAATTTCATATTGTTTGTACAGCAATTAAAGATATTTTTCTGCATTTGCATATTTAGATATTTTATTAAAGGCTAGACATTTTTGAGTGTCAATTTAAAGTGGACTTCATGCACATTCATGTTTTATAGTTGATTTAAGTGATACACAATTAAAATTGCAAAGGAATGAATACTTCAGACAGAAAATTTTATATTAAGTTTATTTTTTGTAAGTAAGAAAGGACAATTGCATACAAATGCTAAGAATTTCACTTTTTGGAATGTCTCTTTTTCAAGGATTCTAATTTTTTTATGGGAATAATCGTATAACAACTTTACTTATCCCCATTACCCCATAGTGATACTGTAGGTATAAGATAATCCAGATCAGAAAAGTAGCAGACATAATTGTAGTTCCTTCTCCAGCTCTCTACGTTCATGTTCTCACTCCAAGTACAACTTTTTGAAAATTAACAATTGTGCTAAATGCTTAAGATTGCTTCATAATGCTTTGTACTGATTCAAAACAAAATGTACTGGCTTTCATTACAAGAAACAAGAATAAATTAAACCATTTTTTTACATCAAAAGTAGATATTTTAACATGAGCCAAAAATATTTAAAGAAATTTAGTTAAGCAATTTGCCTTAGGTTAACCTAAAAGATGTATTTGATGACATTACTCATGACATATAGGTTATATCAAATTCTCAAAGAAATTTAGCAATTTTATTATTTAATTTTATTTTTGTCAATGTTCACTTGTTTGGGACTTTCCCCTCTCTGATTTCAAGAGATTTACTTCTGGATGTTTGTTCAGTTTCCTCATTTCTTTTTAATTCTCAGGTCCACTTCAGTCAGATAAACATATTATACCAAGAATAAAATTCAGTCTTATGGCTATTTTTAACATTGAACTATAATTTCTTCATGCTCGATGATACTAACAATAAACATGCTATAATTTAATGTTTTCTATTTTCTAAAGAATCTCTTCCTCTTATTAATTTTTCAAGATCTGAACACATTTCATGGATTGAAGGCATCCAAACAGTCTCTAGCAGGAAAATATATAACACACAATCCTTTAAAAATACTTACAATAACAGCTGCGATTTATAACAACAAATGAAAGGAAAGATGAAGGAAATATACAAATCATAAACTTCAAGAAACACATAAATCTTTATGAAGTCTTATCATAACTCAGGCAGAATGTTATCCTTTCAAAATCTGCCAGATCACACCAGACATTATATCCAGTTTGAAAACTCAGGTGCTTTGAAGTTGTTATCTTTGAAGTCCTCTTAGCCGTTGGGGTTTTGGTCACTCCTCAGATCACAGCAATTTAGGCATTAGTTCTATGTGGTCCTATTGTTTCCCTATGCCAGTTACTGTTTCTTTTTCCCTTTAATACAAAGCACATAATTTTGTTCTCCATGATAAATAATCTGAAAAATTTAAACACTGTTGCATAAAAAATGTTAAATGTATAAGCAATAATAAAAGACTTGGTTGATTTGCACAGAAAAAAACAACATTTTCTTTCAAACTACTGTGTTCATTTTTTTTCTTTCTTTTAAGAAAATCACAGTCTGTACTGTACCCTTCAAACCAACTCCTCCTACTTGGGTTTTTTGCTTGCAGGTAAGATTTTGGCCAGAATATGCAGACTTTCTGGTCTTCTCATGTTCATTTGTTTATTCTTTCAAATGAAAATTGGTTCGAATGTCTACTAAGTGCCAAGCACTATTCTAGGTGCTAGATACATTAGTGAACAGAATCACAGATAACCAAGAAACTTATATTCTAGGTGGGGAAAGGCATTAAAAGTGAATGATTCTATGGAAAAAAATGAAAATAATCAAGCATGATAAAGAAGATCAGAAGGCCAGTGTTAGGAGTGGGAGGCAGCAGGGAGGGATAGAAGGGGCAGGCAGGACTTAATATTAATTATGGTGAGGGCAAGCCTCATTGAAATGGTGAGATTTAAACAAGGAGATGAGTTTAGCTAAATAGATATCTGGAAGACGAACATTTCAGAATAGATAGAGCAAAAACCTTAAAACAGGAACATATCTGGTAATGTTCACACATCAAGGAAGCCAATGAGCTAAAGCCGACTGAGCTTGTGCAAAATGGTAGGAAGAGCCAGGTGGGGGAGGGGCAAAAGACAGACCATGAGAGACCATGTCGGCCATTTTATCACATATTTTAAAAGGATAGCTAAGTATCCAGACAAGAGATTGTGGTGATTCTGAAAAGGGAAATAACAGCAGTGGATATGTTTTAAAGATAGAGTCATCATCATTTCCTGAACAGAATGGATATAAAATGTAAGAAAAAGAAAAAAGATAATTACTGCTCCAAAGGTTTCTGCTTAAACGACTATAAGAATGGAAGTAAAGCAGATTTTCAGGGAGCAGGAAGGAAGGAAAGGAGCAGTATAAGGACAGAATATTTGAAATTTTACAAAGTTTTAAACATGCTGCATTATGGATGTCTATTAGACAGTGAAATGGAAATGTTAAGTAGACAATTGAATATATGAGTCTGTGGTTTGAGAGCACAGTCTGGCCAAGGGCGTTAAAAATTGGGAAGTCATCAGCATTTAAATAATATTTAAAGTTATGAGACTGGAGGAGATGACCATGGGTCTGTAACAGACACAGACACACACACACACACACATACACATGTACTCACACACACACGCACACACACACAAAATCTAAAATCTGAACTTTGGGTCATGCCAATGTTTTAATGGGTCAGGCAAAAAAGAAGGAACCAGCAAAGGCAACTGAGAATGAAGAATCAGTAAGTTAGGAAAAAGTCATCAAGTGCAGAGTTCTGGAAATAAAATTTTAAAACATATATAAGGAAGGGAGAGAGAACAACAATATAAATGCTGTTGATAGGTTCAATACTTCCAGTAAATATGGTTAGGTACTTTTAGAAGTTAGATATATGAAAGGGGTTCTATTTTGTTCTGAAAAGTGATGATCAAGCTACCAACCAGCAAAACTTTTAAAGGAAAGGGCTATCAGAAATCACAAAGTTGTTTCTAGCATTACTCTACTGTATTCTGAAACTCTGATTTTGATAAAATATATAATTACACATATGTGACAGTGTTCAAGTTGGATTTCAGCAGCCAAAACTTCAATGATACTGGTGGCTACTGAATCTGAATGTACAATTTTTAACATCCTCCAAATGCTTTTTGCTCTTGAATAGAAGAGATTTTGGAGTAAAAACAATCTTTAGCTCATTCTTCATTCTCTGAAACCTTAGAGGCTGTTCCAACATATGTTCAATAGCATACTTATGGTTGTGACTGACTCCAGAAAACTGATTGTATTTAATCCTCTCATTATTACCTTTGGGAATAGTGCACAAGTACATACTTTGAATTTTTTTCTATTCCTGAAACTAAAAGGATCATAACAAAGTTTTGACACAATAAAGGATGTCTGCCAAATGTCAATCATTTTCCAAAGGCATCTTTGGGGGAAGTTACTGATGAAAACACTTCTGAAATGCTTTCTAAATATTAATAATGGAGCATTAAAAAGAAACACTAAAGGCATTCTTAGATCATTTGGAAGCATGAATTTATGCTTGGCACACAACCTTCACTGATTCTCTCTCCCCATGGCCCATCCTAAATCCAAGGTGTCCAGACAAAATCTTGCCATATCAGCAAATATTACATAATTAGATTTTGTAATAGCCCTTCTAGATTTTACTTTAAAAGATTTCTCAATTAATACTAATCACTTAAAAGGCTCTTTTTAAAAAGGAAAAAATGAATTCTATCATAAAATCGGTATAACTTTTGGTAAAATAAAGATTTTTTTTATTAAAAATCATGGATATAATAGAAAAAAGTAATAGTTACATTTGAATGGGGGCATTAATATCATTTATTAAATATATGGTACATTCAGATACTGTCCAAAATCCTCAGTATACACATCTCAATCAATTGTCAAATTATCCTTTACTTTAGATACAATTATTATGCCCACTTTATAGAAAATCAGTAATCTTGCCCAAGTCACACCTAATAGTGTAAGTGAATACTGCCCCTTGGAAAGCCACTGTGATATTTGTAGCTCCAGAACATTAGTGTCAGTCCTGAACTTGACATTTAATGTTTATATCATTTTGAAAAATAAGTCAGTTAGCCACTCAAGAGACTTAATTTCTTTTTCTATAAAAGTGATATTATCTTTAATTTTAAGTGCATTATTGTTGAAAAATATAAAATGTAAAATTTCTAATTATAATGGCAAAACATAAAATCCAAATACTGCTGAAGAATATAAACTAAAATTTTTAATTCTTTTTTGTGGCAGAAATTGTATTATTTAGACCTCTCCAGAGAAATGAAACCAATAGGGTGTGTATGTACAGGTAGATTAACCTTAAGGAATTGGCTCACCTGAGATTTGGACTCACTGTCAAGTCTAAAATCTGCAGGGCAGGCCAGTGGCATGGAGACCCAGGGAATAGTTGATGTTGCAGTCTTGAGTTCTTCCTCTTTGAAGGACTTTGGTCTTTATTCTTAAGGTCTCCAACTGATGGATGAAGCCAGTCACTTATTTTGCAGGGTTATCTGCATTACTCAAAGTCTACTGATTTAAATGTTAACCACATTTTAAAGATACCTTTATATCAACATCCAGATTGGCATTTGACCAAACGACTGGGCACCATAGCCTAAGTTAACACATAAAATTAACCATCAGAGTCTAACCCTTGTCAACTTGGCAACCACATACATATCCTTAAACCATACTTAATTGCACTTGATTATTAAAATTCTCCTTTGCTGAAGTCATACTTCAGCAAGCATTCACATAGGACACACATATTTTTATGTTTTTCTCCTATTCAGAGAGGTATATTGACATATCCTTTCCCCAGACCTCTTTGTCATCAATTTTCTGATTATGTTACTTTCAAGTTTCTAACCATCCATCTGAATCATTGAATCCATGTACAATCACGTATCTTGCCATTTCTCTTTCCAAGCAACATGAATAACCAGGCACACTGCTTAAATTTCTGCTCACTGGAAATTTTTTTTTTTTATTATCATCCTTCATGGATGTTCCAGAAAGGGACTTTAGTGCTGCATCTGTCTCCTTTCAGGTGGTGCTGAATATCATCCAGAACCATCTGTAACCCAGGCCCCAGTGTTCTCTTCCTGTGTCAGCTGATCACAGGGAACTCCCCATCAGGCCATAGGTAGAGGCTGGGAAAGATAGGGCAGTGTAGCAGGAGTGGGGACCATGAGCATTCAGTCCATTTCTTTAGGCAGCTTATGCCTTTGGGACCTGCTTGAGCCCAATCTCATACATTTCTTGCATTTGATGATGGAGTGCTACTGTGCACACTCAACTTTATGGCTTGGTGGGCCCATTTCATGAGGGCAGCATAAATTGCATGGTAACTTGATGGCCTATGTTTAAGTAATCAGTCTCTACTGATTACTTACAGTAGCTTACAGTACTTACAGTAGCAAACCAAAAGCTGTTTCTCAGAGTAGTTATCCACAGAGGATAGCAGGATTTTGCTCCCAAATCTGTAGTGTTTGCACTGTAATTCACTTACAGGGGCCTGATGAATGCTTCAGACAAAATTTTTATCTGCCACTAATACTTTATGCACCAAGAACATGCTGGATAATATGGTCTAAGAGGCACAGCAGATGGCATAGCACTATGACCTCTTACAGACACTTCTGTTCTGGGCCCCACTCAACACTAACAGCTTTCTGATAACCTGGTAAGTCATCTAGAGAAGCACACTCAGGTAAGGAAAACATTGCCTCCAAAATCCAAAGAAGATCACTAGGCATTGTGCCTCTTTCCTGGTTGTAGGAGAGGCCTGTTGCCACAACTTATTCCTCATCTTAGAAAGAATATCTTTACTTGTCTCATACTACTGGATCCTTAGAAATTTCACTGAGGCAGAATTCCCCTGAATTTTTGTTGGATTTATTTTTCATCCTCTGACATGCAAATGTCTTACCAATAAGTTTAGAGTAGTTACTACTTCTGACTTACTAGTTCTAATCAGTATAATGTCATCACTGTAATGGACCAGTATGATGTCTTATGGAGATAAAAGCAATCAAGGTCTCTGAAAACTAAATTAACAACCTAGGGCTGGGAAATGGGTATACTCTTAGGACAGTAAAGGTGTATTATTGGCCTTGCCAACTGAAAGCAAACTGCCTCTGGTGGTTTTTATTAACAGAGAGGGAGAAAAAAATTATTTGTCAAATCAGTAGCTGCATATCAGATACGAGAGGATGTGTTAATTTTCTCAAGCAATGAAACCATATCTGGTACAGTAGCTGCAACTGGAGTCACTGCCATGTTAAGCTTAGAACAATCCACTGTCATTCTCCAAGATCTATCTATTTTCTGTTTAGTAGGCAAGTTGGTTGGGGATACAGTGAGAGTCACCACTCCTGAATTTTTCAAGTTTCTGATGGTGGCACTAATCTCTGTGATTTTGCTTTTCAGTTACTATCTTCTTAGGAAGAGGAAGTTCTAGTGGCTTTCAGTCGGGCTTTCCCACCGCAAAAGACATCACCTTATAGGTCAAGGAAGCGATGTGTGGATTTTGCCAGTTGTTGCTTATATCTATGTCAATTATGCATTGTGGAACTAGGGAAATAGCCACAGGATAGTTTTGGAGACTCACTGAACCCCACTGTGAAATGGACATGAGCCAAAACATCACCTTCATAAACTCCTACTCTGACTGGCGGATCACCATGGCATTTAGTGTCTCCTGGAAATTGTATCAATTCAGAGCCAGTGTCCAGTAATTTCTAAGATCCTGATTGTTGTCTTCCCTGATACACAGTCACCCCATATGATAAAAGGCTTACATCCCTGTTGGGGAAGGCTGGAAGTATTACTGGCAGTGTAGCTGGGTGCTTCCTCAAAGTTATCCCACCTCACTTCACTTGACGAATTTGGGCTTTATAAACTGACTCAAGTCTGAGAATTGATTGAGGGGCCATTACTGTCTGTTCTTATGATTCAGGCTAAACTTTTGTTCACTTGACTATAGTCCTTATACAGACCAAGTACGAATTTAGTAGACTTCCAATTTATTTCACTTCTAGGAAAGTGATCAACTAGCCAATATCATAGATATCTGTGAATCAGACTATTTTAGTTACTGCTTTGACTCTAGTGTCCATTATAATAACCACATCTACCTTTATTTTAATGATTAAGTATCACCACTTGGCCTCTGACACAGTGAGATCCAATAATTTTCATTGAATTTTAGTTTCCCAATTTAATGGCAGCAGTTAACACTATAATTTCTGACCTGCAAAGAAGAGTGATCATGGAGCTCTTCAGTGAGGCTGAAGTTCCCCTTACAAGTTTATTTCTCATGTTTATGGCAATAAGTATGTCCTCTGGACCCTTCCTATGGTGGGTGAGGAGGTCTTGCATGATAAATTCACTCTTCTATTCCTATTTTCCCAACCCTTTGGATTCTTTTTTCTACTGTATATGAAGGCAGTTCTGGCATGTTAACTAATTAGTGTAGGTCACCTTTTATTCATGTTTCAGCTAACCAACTAAACAAACTGTTAGAGGCTTTTCTAACCCCCCAAGATGCAACATTAAATCAACAATCTCTGTTTAGTTGGCTTAAATAAATAAATTTGGCTTGTTTCAACTTTATGTATTTTCTACCAATATCCCACACTCTTGATATTCATTCCCATACGTATTTTCCATATTTCTGTCTGGATAAATTTTTAAATCATATAATTTTGTTTGGAGTGCAACACACCTCCTCATGATCACAATTTATATCTGCCTTAGTCCCTTTTGGTTGCCATGAGAAAATAGATTAGGTACCTTGTAAACAATCTAAAATTATTTCTCACAGTTCTGGAGGCTGTAAAGTCCAGGATAAGGGCACCAGCAGATTCAGTGTCTGGTGAGGGCCTACTTGCAGGTTCATAGAACAGCACCTTCTCAATGTATCCTCACATGGTAGAGGGAGAAAGGCAGATCTAGAGCCTATTAATAAGAGCACTAATCTCATTCACGATGCCTCCAACCTCATGACCTAACCAACTCCCAAAGGCTCCACCTTCTACCACCACCACATTGGTGATTAATTTTAACTTATTTAATTTTGGGGGAATACAAACATTCAGATCATAGAAATACTTCACCTTTCAGGGCCTTCTGGAACTTGAGTCTAGTTATAGACTAGAAGCAAAGCAGGGTTCTGGAACTGTGTCTGGAGATAAATCAGCAGTATCTTATGAGGGAACTATCTCAGAGAAGATCATTACAGTTCATTCAGGCAAATTAGTGTTAATCTCCTCTGGGGGGTGGGGGAGGGGAATAGCTACCTCTACTGGTAAAGAAGACCCAGCAGAATTTAGAAGCTTAATGTCCTCATCCTCATCAGTATTTTATAATACAATATGACCACATTTTCACTTTTCAGGATCTTATTCCTTCCCAATCAATGCCCTCAATTTACCAGTAGATACCTTATGAGGTTGGGAATTAAATTTGTGTTATATTTCAGCCACTAACAGAATGAGAATCTGGGCCTGGTTTTCAGCAGTTTCTCCTTTAGGACTACAGAAGATAAGGTTTTCTTTTGAGGCAGACAATGTAAACTTTCAGGTAATTTATGCAGTGCTTTAGCTGGAAATTCAACCCTTTGAGCTCATACTTTTGTGTATCCACTTTTTCCAACGCAATTACGAACAACCAGCCAGTTTCATTTTACTTGTTAGTTTGATAAAAATCTTCTAAGGTATCAAATACATAGTCACCCAAAAACTTGCCTCTTATAAGTATTTAAATGGGAATATCCAATGATGATATTTTGCATATTTCTATGGACACATCACACCATGGCTATCAGTGTTTTTCCTGCTAGAAATAGTGCCTTTAAATCTAATTGAGTGAGAGAACTGATTCTAGAAACCCCAGAACCAGTTCCAAAAACTCATCCTTAAGATTTAGTTTTTCTAAAACCAATCTCAGTACCAAAATTTGTATTAGTGTGGGTTCTCTGGAGACAATCAATAAATCTGCAGAGCAGACCAGCAGTATGGAGACCTAGGGAAGAGTTGTGTCCCAAGGAAGTTCAGGGGCAGAATTTCTTCCTCTTTAGGGAAACTCAGTATTTCTCATAAGACCTTCAACTTATTGGATGAGGTCAACCCATGTAATGGAGGGTAATTTAGATTAGTCAAATTTTACAGATTTAAATGTCAATCACTTCTAAAAAAATACCTTCACAGCAACATCTACACCTGTGTTTGATAAAAAAAAACTGGGCACCATAGCCTAATCAAGTTAACACATAAGGTTAATCATTGTACTATTCAATGCTTATTTTTCTTTTCACTTTTCTTCTTACCAAGAGAACCTATATTTTGTAAAGAACAGGCATAAGCTCAACTAAAACAATTGTATCTCCTAACTCCCTTCTATTGATGGCCAATGAGATTTCATCAGGAATTTCTGAGTACAAATTCCAGGAAAGGCCTTTAAAACTGTGCAGAATCTATTGGCACAGAATTTTGTCATTTTATTTTGCTCTTCTTCTTGCCAGAAGTGCAGAGGCTATGTGTGTGGAGGGTGGTAGGAAGAAGGAAGAACTATCTTTTGAAATAGAAAATGATAACATTGAGAATGAATGCCTCACAGAAAGTATGGCAGAGCAGAAAAATAGAAGGAATGTGAGCCTCTGAGGTCAAAGTGTACCTGCTCTCAACTGTCAATTTCTGGTCTTATTCAGTGTGAGAAAATTTAAATTTGATTTGATTAGCCTCTTTAATAGGGTCTGTTAACACACAGACAACCTACACTAGACACTTGACTATTTCATCAACAGCCTTAGTAGTTTATTTTTTAATATTGGTCAGATAAACGTCTTATCTTCTCTTTGAGGAAATACATAATTATCTTATAATCAGGGTTTTCTTATCTAGAAATATAGCTTAGCTGCAAATAATGTTAATATTTTTTTGAATGGTGGTTGTAAATATTAGTTAATAAAATGCAAAAGTTTTCTTTTGCAAAGACAAATTTGCATTTTATTAACTAATGTTTACAAAAAAGTCAATAATAGTTTTAAATGCATATAAAGGAGAAAGAAATTAATTGATAACTTGCTCAAGGTCCCCTACTATATGACTGAACCAGGACTGGAGTTCAGGTTCTCTGATATTCACTTCAGTGCTGTCTCAGTTTGTTACACTAATTTTCTACGAATTAAGGCTCTTCAGAATTTTTTTTTTCTTAGGTAAATGATAACCCGATAGCTGGGTCACAAAAACAAGAGAGGAGAATAACAGAGAGGGAGATTATTAAGAGATTAAATACATTATTAATATATAATTTAGATATAATTATTTCTTAATCATATATAATTATATAATTATTATTTCTATAACTTAGGGAATTAATATAGGGGTACAATTTTATTTACACTTAGAGAAGGCTAACCCTATGCTAAAAATGTTCCTTAAATAACTCTTTTCAAACAAAATATCTTTGAAGTTATGAGGTCTTTGTATTGTAGGGGCAGGAAGGAAGATCAGGAGCTCTAGAACAAATGCTGTGGATATGTGTTGCTAAAAATGTCCAAGAAATATCACTTTGTGCAGCATATTAAGCTTCGTGTGAAAAATTAAGTGCCATGGGAAGATTGTTTCTTAGATTATTAGAAGTACACAAAATTTGAGACTATTAAAAGCCATTTCATCAAATTGCATTATGCCTAGGGATTCTGGATTCCACAATATTAGAAAGATGTCCTAGGTTCTACCTGCCTGGCTCATTTCTCATAATATGCGTGAGACTATAACTCCCATGGAAAGGTGATAGCTCTCTTAAACATGAAAATTAGATAAGAAGGTATATTTGACATAAAGAAGTCATCCTTGAGCAAAAGAGAATATAAATAACTCCTTGGAAGAAAAATGAAAAGCCAGAACAAAATTTTCTATCCACAAGAAGGTCCGGCTAAGTCCGAGTTAAATTAACGGAAATATTTCTCCTTTTAAGTGGGTGAACGTTCCACGTTAGGTACCAATCCCTGTTCTGCACTCTGAAGTTCTGAATAAGGAAGGGCCAGGGAAGAAAGAATTGGAAGGAAGAAATATACATACAGCAACTAGAGTAAGCATTTTGAAATAAAAGATTGTCTCATATGCTACTTGAAACCTTGTCAATGGCTTCTCATTTTACCTAGAGTAAAAGCCAAAATGTTTACAATGCCTAATAGGGTCCCACAGGATTTACCCCCAATTTCCACTACGTCACTGAGATAACTTCTTCTTAGTTACTGCTGCAAAACAAAACACCTCTAAACTATTTTTGAACCACACTTTATTAGTTCTGATGAATCCAGGGGTCAGCTGTGCAGCATCTGCTGTCAGCTGGTAGGTCAACCGGGGCTGTCTGGTCTAGGAAGGCCTCAGCTGAATGACTCAGCTCTTGTCCCATAGCTTGGAAAGGGCTTGTTTCACGGCAGAGTCAGGGTTCCAAAAGAAAGGGACTTTTACTAGCCATTCTTTGAATCTATTTTGCTGCTATACCATTGTCCAAAGCAAGTCACATAGCACAACCCAGAGTCGGTATTTTGGTAGTCAGTGCTATAAAGGGTATGGAGAAAGAAAGCTTAAATTATTATAGCCTTTTAAAAAAATCACTCACTCACACTTTTTACTACTTTTTTTTTTTGCTCACCTAGCCCCAGTTATACTAACTTACAACACACCCATCCCTGTATCAGAATCTTAACTTAGCTGTTACAACTGCTGGAAATGTTCTTCCCTAGATATTGACTTTTTACTCTATCATTTTCTTCAAGTTTTTTTTCTAACTTTTCTTTCTTAATGAACTCTTGTCTACACTATTCAATAAGACACATTGCAATGATTCCTCTACTTGTTCTTTCTTTTTCTCATAACATACCTGAATTTCTAACATAGAATTATGGGGGTTTTTTTCATATATATATTTTTTTGTTTATTAGTATGGTGGTTTGTTTCTTTCTTATCTGTCTCTGTCTTCAGTAAAATATAAGCCGTGAACTTTGCTTATTTTATTTAATGATGTATCCTAAGCCTATTAATAGACTGTCTGGAGCCTGATAGGCATCAATACATATTTGTTAAGTATATTAACATAGTCAGATTTCTGCTTCTGTAACTTAAATATAAGAAATATGAACTTTGTATATCACAAAGTGCACAACAATCAGGAACTGAATGGAAAATAAACTATATAATAAATAATAATAAATTACAATAAATATAATAAATAATAATAAAGAGCTCTTCTTAAAAACTTAAAGTCTCTCAAAACAAGTAGCCTTAGGATTGGAGAGAATCATAGCAGGTGCAAGCCCAGGAGGTGGAAGCCAAAAAAAAAAAATCATTTTATCCAAACTTCTTATTCAACTAAGGAAGATAATCAAGCCCAAGGAACTTAAATGCATTGAAAAATATTGAAAATTCAGCTAGTGGCAAAACTAGGATTAGAGCCAAATCTTCCAATTACCACCACTATATTCTTTTCACTTTCTCAAATTGACAAAATCACTACTCAGACAGAATTTATAACATTTAAATAAAAGTGTGAAAGAAGAAATTTCCAAAGTTATTGAGTAAGTAAAACCATAGGGCTTTGAAAATTAAGTTTGGAGTTTCTAATTTCAACAAATTGAAATCCAATAGGCTGATATATTTGTTTCTCAAAGAGAACATAGATGGCTGTGGTTTAGCTTCTCTGTATGTAAAGCTGTAATATAGGAGAGAAATGCCTTACTGAGTGTAAATTTATAAACTTCCTGAGCTAATTATTGGCCTTTGCCAGTGCATGGGAATTTCATTTTCAGAATCAAAATGAGCATAGTAGAAACTATTCTGAGAAAGGGAAAGATTGTATCAACAATGATGTGAAGGAAGTAGAAGTTATCACTATACGGAGATTTTTCTTTAGTCTATTCTCTTGAATAGTTTCAAAGAACTTTTTTTTTCCTATTTAAACAACTAGAGAATTAATTTAGCTCAGAGAAAAGTATCTAATAATTGTGGTTATGTTTCTACAGACTGACTTTTACCAGTGGAGTAAAATTCTCCCACAGAGTTTTATAGAATGAGAATCTGGGTCAGTGTTTTATATTACTGGCCTCTCCTAACAACAGAGTAATGTGATACTCCCTCCTTGCTGAAACCGAAGACCAGGAAGTTAATAATTTTGTGACAAAGTTTATAATTTTCTTTCCCAGGCATTTTACTCTCTTTGTCTTGTGACTTCTCTCCCCACTTCAGTGTGATAGCTAATTGAGATATATTTCTATCTGATGAAGGCTGAATGAATCTTCCCTGGTGAAAATTTTATACATTTATAGCTATTAGTGTCCATTTATTCAATTCCCACTTCACTGGGAATGAATTAGTTATTAGGTTTTCTATATGAAACAAAACTTATTGATAACAAAAAGTTCATAAAACTAATCATTTAAAAGTCAATGTTTATACAGTTTTTAAAAATAAAATCTAGACAATCAGTTTAATTCCCTACTTTGCATCAATTAAGGAAATATTGTTATACTCAGCAATCACTATAAGTCTATTCTTTAAAATAAAATTAGAATTTCAGCAAATTCAACTATCTGCAAATTCTCTCACATTGAAAGTTAATTACATTGTCGTTAAAATGATTTGTTAAAGCTTGAAAATGATGTGTATTATAGTAAGAAGACAGTCTTTCAAACTCTGATATCAGACTGTTTCCATTTTCAAGCAAAACGTTGCTTCATTTATTCAAAGTAATTTGGCTAACTAACTGAAATGGCAGGATTCGTTACCCCCATGATTATATGAGCATGTGAAATTGTCCCTTTGGGCCAAGCATGGTGGCTCACGCCTGTAATCCCAACACTTTGGGAGGCCGAGGCAGGTGGATCACCTGAGGTCGGGAGTTTGAGACCAGCCTGACCAACATGGAGAAACCCCATGTCTACTAAAAATACAAAATTAGCCAGGCTTGGTGGTGCATGCCTATAATCCCAGCTACTCGGGAGGCTGAGGCAGGAGGATTACTTGAACCCGGGAGGCAGATGTTGCAGTGAGCCAAGATCGCGCCCTTGCACTCCAGCCTGGGCAACAAGAGTGAAACTCCATCTCAAAAAAAAAAAAAAAAGAAAAAAGAAAAAGAAAAAGAAAAAGGAAAAGAAATTGTCCTTTTGAGAGTAAATAGTTTAAGATAACCATTTTCTAAATTTTAGAGACTAGCAAAATTCTCCTTTTCACAGTAGTATGCATTCTTACTTGAAAAACTCTACTTCCCTTCCAATTACTTCAAACCTTATTTAAATGTAAATAGTACCCTGAAATATGTTCCTTCTATGTACAATTCTCAAATGGAGACATAAGCAGTTTAATACAAATTTAAAAGAGTCCGATATGCAATTTATTAACTGGAAATTGTGCTAAGTTCATGACCTTCCTGAAACTACTTTACTCCAAATATATTTTATACAATATAAATAAAATTTTTGGATTCTATAAAAAGGAAAGCAGATGTAATGACTCACCGAGTCGCCAAAAACATAAACATGGTTATATTCTCAGCCTTTTGGCCAGTTTTAACTTGACTCCATGAGTCTCAGTGGGTTATCAGTAACATTTCAGTAAGGGGTTAGATGCAAAAATAATTGCAGAAGATTTTGCAGTGACTTCCCAGGAAGGAGAACTGTGTCTAGCATTTTCAAATCATGTGTGAATCATTTATATAAAGATGCTAGAATTGTCTTAAAACTTTGAAAGATTGAAAGTCTCCTTCACTGCCATATTTTCTTCTTGGCTGGGCAATGAAGATATTTGTATTCAATATAAAAATATTCCTAAACTCACATATCATGTTTCAAATTATCTAACTTCATAGTTCTTACAAAAATGGTTTTTAAAAACCCTCATTCTTTCCCTTAAGAGCGTAAATTGTTCTAAAAAGTAAATGCCATAATAAAAATGTCAGCATAACCAGATCAGCTTTCAGCTTTGCCTCTAAATTTTTTTTAAAGGCCTTAGCAACATGAGAAAATATTGTGGATTTTCTGTATCTCCCTATTTCTATGATCTGGAACTGAAAATGTTAAGATGAACCACTGCAGACTAGAAACATGGAACATATTTCCATTCCAAAAGGACAGTAACCAAAAGTGTATTTTTAAAAAATAGAAGTCTACAAACCTGGGTCATCTGGTCATCCTTGCCTTGAGGCATTTCACACAGAATGCAATTTATTCTTTAAATTGAATAACAGCCTCACAAGAGAATAACACTATAAAAATAGACAATACCCCTGCCCTGCAGGACCTCAATATTTCTTGCTGCCAAATAGGAGAAAGTACTCAGAGAACAGAAACCTATAACCAGAGCGGGAAATAATTCTGAAAGTATGTATTTCTCTACAAATGAGTAGCGAATACAGGGAGAGAGCAAATCAACTCGACAAACTGCTTCAATAAGGAACATGCAAACTGTATGGTCAGCAATAAGCTTTAGGACAATATGCCTACCAGTTTCATATGGAAGGGGAACTGGAGCTCAAGATCTTTAGGACAAGCAGGATATGAACAAATGTTTGAGAATTTACACATTTATTTTCTTATTTTTTATTTTTAAACGGAAAGTTTTGTGGCTTGCAACACTAGAAGAAGCCATTAGCAAGTTATTCACAGGCTCTAGGGGTTAGATTTTTTTTTTAACTAACGAGTTAAAGAGTATTTTCCACTTCATTGGTTATGATGGTACTCTAATGTTGACCTAAGACTCTACATGTAGAATTAGTGATTATAAAATTTTATTTTACAGTGACACTATTAACATTAAATAACAAGAGCTAACACTTATTAAATGTGCACCATGGGTTGAGAGGATGCTGTTCTAAGCACTATATTTTTTAGCTCATGTGATTCCTTATAAAGTAGTTATTCTTTAACCCATTTTGTAGATGAAATAATAAAGTACAGAGAATGTAAGTGATTTACCCAAGTTACACAGCTAGTAATATTAGAGGTGATACTCAAACCCACTTAGGCTAACTCCCAGGAACAACTGCTTCAACACACCACTGCACAGTTCGTTATTCCTTAGAAGCTAGGTGAACTCAAATTGAAGCCTAAAACAGATTCTAGCTATTTATAATTAATTCTCTTTATTGCTTTTCTTTTGTGATCTCTTACATTATTGTCTCGTCTGTTATATTTTAAGCCCAGAATACAGCTCTGCCATGTAAAGATTGGACAAATGTTCGTTTTAATAGAGGCCATAAAGATACCACTAAATAATCCAACATTTTCCTTTGTCCTGATCACGTTCTTGCCTGTATTTTGGGCAGTCCATCTGGGTCCAGAATCATACCAATGACTGGTGCAATTATTTGGCCATGGGGCTAGGACTGTGATTCATTCTTGCCATCCCGACTTTCCCAGTCTCCTTGTGGAGTGGATACCAAGTAGGGAAAATTACTTAGAAATATAAGAGGCACTCATTTGACTACATTGCTTACTGCCCTATCATACCAGCCTAATTCTATGACTTTTCAACATGAAGTGGAACAAGAATACTGTACCTTATAAAACACTATGCCTGGCCTAACTGGGTGCCCTAGACCTGCCTAAATTTGGAAGATTGGTAGCTACTGAAGCTCAGTTTATTTGTCTCTCCCTATTAGCATGTGTTAGTGAGAAATCACATGAGCTAACACAAATTGTGAAAGTTATGATCATCTTTCTCATATTTTGTGACAGATTTTCCAACCTTGAAAAATATAACAAATAAATTATGAAGCAACGAAGAAAAGAAGGAAAAGATCTTTTGTATTAATGTATGAGTGTGTATACTGCGTTTGTGTCTCTTCAGTGTGGTGGGGGAGCGTGTGAAGTGAGGGAAAGGTATTACAATAAAGCTATTTAGAAAAGCGTGTATTTAGCGAAGAAGGAAATGAAAAGTAATACTAAATCTAACACTCAAGTAGATAAAGCTTAGACCATCTTCACAGGAAATAAATGAATAGTGCTAATAGCTGGATCCAATTTATAAGGCACTAAACGGATATTATAGGAGGAAAGGAGATAATTAATCTTCAGCTAGAACAATGAAAGATCAGCTGTGGTATTATCACAGTGCCACCTTCCAAGACTCTGGAGGTGCCTTGCTTTCCAATATATTAATCAAAGATTCTCCAGAATTAAGACGTTTAATTATTTGCAAGGATTCTTTGTATTTTTTATCTCTGCATGAAGTCACTGATTACTGTATATAAAGTTTTCCTTTATCTACTGCATTGAGACTATAATGGCAATATTAATAGTCTCTGCATATAGGAATGAAGATATTTGGTCTCAAAATTATTTAACAAAGCTGCAGTTTTCATGATTATTTGATAAATATGTGGTTTCAGATTTATTAAACAAAGCTATGGTTTTTTGGTGATTATCAGAGTACTTCATCTATATTTTTAAAATCTTACAATTTATAGCAAATAGCTTTATTCTTCTTTCAGTTGATTCAAATAAAGTTACAACAGTTATATGCAGGAAAAAATGTCCAAAGATAATTTCATTTTGCAGGATATTATTTTAAACATGTATAATATTGGGTATAGACAATAGTTTTGTATAATCTATACAATTTCTACAATATTTCCAATGCATAAAGCAGGTTGAGAGAGTGGAAGGTCACAACATCAATTCAAGGGCATTCTTTACCTTGCAATATTTAATAAGTTTATTTTTAGACACTTTGTAAAAAAAATCTCTACCATCATAAAAGTGACATCATCATCAATGTGAAATTGGTTGGCCATTTTCCAGCGAACAAATTTTAAAACATGAGTGTCATTGTTGATTTTTTTCCTGCTCCTCTTATACAGACACTTTCCCATTCAGTTTCAAAAGACTATCTCTAAAGACTCTAATATATTCCACTCCTTTATATTACCTTGACCCTGCCCTCTAGTATATTTCACAAGTATAATTTTATTTTCCTTTTAACTGTCTCTCTAACTTCAATATTTTCTTCTCTGACATATTATTTTACAATAGTCAAGAAGTTTTATCATATGCAGATTGATTATGCCATACTTTTATACATGAATCTTTCAAGTTTTCCCTTTAACTTAGAGATAAAGCCCAAACTTCTTAGCATAAGTTATGATACTTCTTAGCATAAGTTATGATACTTGTGGGCTGGCCGCACTCACCTACCCAGTTGTACCTCCTGTGACATTCTCTTATCTGTACTTTATTTCAGTGAATCTACCAAATATTTCCAGAAGTACCCTGTGGATGTTTGCCTTTACTCACACTTCTTATTCATGTAATTTTCTATCCCTCTCAACTGTATTATCCTTGGAAAACTTACACTCTACTTTCAAGACCAAAGTAAAGACAGATGTTACTTACCTGATTCTTACTACTCTCTTCAGAGTTAGTACCTTATCTGAAATACTTCCATATCTGTATTCTTGTTAAAGGGCCTTATAATTACTTTATGTGCCTGCTTTCTAGCTTTTGTATGCCCCCAAACAAAAGCAGTGTTCAATACATTGTAGGTGCTCAGTTGCATTATATATCACAATGCCTTTCTAGTAGACTAGCGTGTCCCAACCACTTGTAAACTCAGTTGCCAGAGACCCATTACTCTGTACTCATATGCTTAAGTCTAGCAAGCCCACTGTTTTCACATTCTTCTCCATAACAGCTCTACTACAACCCATATTTTTATTGAATAAAGTTAAATGGAGTAATTTTGTGTTAAGAATATTAAAAGAAAAGGTTATTAATTGTAAGAAGTGGTTGTTAGAAGATGATTCTCCATGAGTCTTTAGCATGTCTGCACATTTTGAAAACAGAGGTGTGTACTGCCCTTTTCTTCCAAACTACTTTTTCAAGTATGTTTACATAGAGACAGCCTTGGGAGACAGCGTGTCTCTTCAGAGAAAAAGGTGGATTCATCATCCAGCATTAAAAAAAAAAGTTGGTCAGATTTGCTTGCAGCCCATCATAAAAGATACAGGTTCTCTAAGCTTGCTGTTCTTTACATGTGACATAAATCACCTCTGTGAGATTTTGTTGGGGGGTGGGAGAGGGGAAAGGTGCACCATTGTGAATATGAGGGTCATATTTCCTGCTAAGTGCCCCCTACTGTTCTAACCATTCATGAATGTCTAGAGGCTGAGTGACTGTCGGGAACTAAGATTGAATCGAGCTACCCCAATAATGATGTGGTTGTCATTGTCCTCTAGGCAGGGGGAAGTAAGAATGTTATCATGGCATTGGTGCAGCAAGCATCACAGCCCTAGATGAAAGGCAATGTGGCTGTGGCTGAGTCAAGGATTTCCCAGAACTGAAATAGATGCTGTCAATAATGGTGATCTTGCCACCTGATCTAGTTATTGAGTAGGCCAAAACATTGAAGTATTTTTTAGTTAAGGCATGGGCTCAACTGAAATCAGTTTCAGCCCATTTACAACCAAAGGTAAATGTGCCATGCCTAGTGATGTGACTTCATTTTATCTTTTCGTATGCTCCATCTCTCTCCCCATCTTTACCTTAAATTCAGTTGCTTTGTAGAGAAAGATAATTAGGAGTAGGATGAGGTTTTCCTGTCCTCAAGAAGTACCCCAAATCATATGTGCTTGTATAAATACACTGGAAAACTTCAAGGACAGGAGAGACTCAAACTTTATGGCTCTGTTGGACATAAGCACCCGAGTCACTGCCTCACAGAGTCCTGCAGGGAAAGGAGATGGCAAAATTCAACTGCTGCTGTCATTTGGACAGGGTTTACAGTGAGGGAAGAATAATCTGACTTCGAAGATGGAGCCTTTTGGGTCAATTCAATGGACTATTGTTGACACTCTACATCTGAATGTATGGCAGGATTGATGTATTCTATGTTTCTACTTCTCCATCCCACAAGCACCATAGAGGCTTCTTCCAATCAAGAAAGAGTCACAAGTAGTGGAACAAACTCCCTTGAAATTTTCGACCAGTGATTGGGTCAGAAATTAGCATGCATGCCTATAAAGTAATGTCCAAAGCTTTTACTATAGAGAGGATGTTCTGATGGTTGGAAAGTTAGAAACCCCATCCCAATAACCCTTACTGTAATGTTTTCACACCACTTCAGCAGGAGTGACTGCTAAATCCTGACAAAAGTATGTAGGATCCTTCAAACCCAATACTTTCTTGAGATTATTTAGGTAGACTCACAATGCTCAATGCCTTTAGAAATCAAACTATCTTTTTAGATTTCCCATGACCAAAAAGGAGATAGTATTTCCTCACTTGAGCATTCTACTTAATTCTTTATGTCAGCTAATCTACAAGTCAGCATCCTCTGGCTGGGGCTCAAACAACAAGTTGTACTGGAACCTGTCCATCCAGCTACAGAACCCTCTCCACTTTTGCAGCCCCACAACATTAATGTCCTCTTTGATTATGAATCTCTGTGCTGAATATTTTGTGTATTATAGACTGAAGCAGAGGAAAGCAGCCTTCACACACAGGAGCACCTCATGATTCTGGGCTCATTGTCCCTTTGGTACAGCTACTAGGAATTTTTTTTTCAAAATGCGGCTACCAGCTTGCCACTGAGAACTTGCCCAAAATCAGTGCCCTAACTCACAGAAGCTTTATGATTCTGTGGCCTGTTGTTTCCATTTTGAGGTGGGTCAACTTGTCCTCAATAAGTAGAGAGGTCAGAAGTGGCCAACAAGCCTCATCTATCAAGTGGAAATGGCAAAGTCAAGAAAGCAGTAGGCTGGGCTCCAGTAATATCTCAGCATTACATTAACAAGTGGCAACTCCCTCTACTTCCTGCAGCAAAGCCACTGACTCATCACGCCCTTTACTCACACAGTATTCTGTAAAAGCCTAGTCCTGATTCACTGATGAATTTGGTTCACTCACCTAAACTGAGTCAAGTGATATCCACTGGTCTGCAAAAGCTGCTCAACCTCAGTACCAGCTCTACATAATCAAAGCTGGATATGGTTACTCTGCTTGGTGGGGAGAATTCAAGGCCATTCTTATAGGCCTGGCCCGTTCTTTTCTTGAGAAATCTTGACACTTAATTTATATTTATATTTCTAGTGACTCTACGGCTTTTTGTGGCCTATTTGTTCTGCCATTGGGAAAACTACAAGCTGGCAGATTAATGACATCATTCTTGAGGACTACAAACAAGTTTGTATTAACAAACAGCAGCTACTTATCAAATTGCCTGAGTTGCTCAGATAGATTCCTGTGATAAAGGCCCAAGTCTGACTGAAATCAGATTGCTGATCAAGATGCATTATCCAGATTGCCACAATTTCTGCCTGCATCCATGATCGTTCACCATGATAGAAATGCATCCACTATCATAGATTTCACGTGAAGTAAAAGATTCTGTATTTATGATGCAGAAGCTACCAATGCATTTGTGACTCTTGCTAAAAAATTGACTGTCTTATGGTAAGATGTATTGCACAGGATATTCCTCTCACCCACTTCTGCAGATTCAACTTTATCTCAGAGCTATCAACGTTGCCTCACCACTATTAACAGATTTTTATGTTACAGACTTGTTCTTCCAGTGTACTCTGGCTACAGTTTTCTGACTTTTGAAACTAGTGATTATGATGTTAAGCCTATGGACTTCCCTCATTTCTGCTACCAACCCTTAGGTGCAATAATTCACTAGAATGATTCATATCTAACTGGGATTTCACATTCTAACATGCGAAAAATGTTATATTCACAGCATGGTTTATTACAGGAAAATGATACACACTCAAATCAGCCAAGAGAAGAAGTACATAACATAGAGTCCAAGAAAGTTCCCAATATGGAGCTTCCAGTTGTCCTTTCCCTATGGATGTATGGACAGTGTAGCTCTTTCAGAATAAATGTTCCAGTATGCATGGTATATTTTTCACCAGGGAAGCTCATCCAAGCCTTGGTGTTCAGAGTTTTTATTGGGGCTTAATCTTATAAAGCTGGTTGACCACCCACATGGCTGACCTCAGTCTTCAGCCCCTCAGGAGGTTGACAAATACCACATGACCCAAAGTCCCCACTCTAAATCGTACTGTGGCTCAAAGCCCCCAGGTAAACAAAGACACTTTTATTAGGCAGGACATTCCATGGACTTAAGGATTATCTCTAAGGGACCAAGGGCAAAGGCCAGACCTCTCTTTCCAGATCATCTATACTCAGTTCTGTGCCTTTGATTGCAAAAAACATTCAAAGGTTGGTTAGGAGTCAATATATTCAATAGACCTTCTACCCTCCCTGCCATGCCTAAGCATCTGGTATCACTGAGTTTTGGAATAACTTTCTCCAAAATCAACTCAAAACATTATCTGTTTTTAACTTATTCACCCTTTCTGATCCATACACCACAGTCAGGTAGTTTGGTCACTAAATGAGGGCATCCCAGACAGGAACAATCTCCTCTCAGTTACTTCCTGGGTGATAATGATGAAAACAACAATAAGGGGTAGCTAGATCTACTTTGAAAATTTGAGACTCTCTCCTGACCAATTCCGGCCATGATGCTACTTTGTTTTTCCAAAGGAAACCCCAGGTTGGCTTGGTTACTTGTCTCTCTGATAACAAGAGAGAGACTTGGCTGCCCATCCAAAAGAAGATTCAAACATAATTCAGGTCCAGCTACCTGGATCTCTTGTTGGCTTGACTTGGTCTTAGGGCATCAAGATAATGACTGTTGGTACTACACTGCTTACTGAGTTCCTACAGTAGCCCATACAGGACAAAGTGGGGTACATATGGGTGCCTGAGAATTTTATAAAAATGCCCTTGCCTCTTTTGTACCTGATCCTTTTGGATAAAAGGGAAGAGTTTGAGTAGGGGATGATTGGAAAAAAGATGTGGTTATGGCTACCGGAATATGCACACTGATTTTGTGATGATGAAGGGAAAGCAACAAACTTGGCATCTGAGGATGGAACAGATTTCAGGGAGAATGCGGAAGAGGGAAAATGAACAATCTGTTTTTCTTCTGTAGAGCCTTTCACATGTAGATCTTCAAAACTTAAGTTTATAGGTCAGTTATCCCTCTCCAAATGACTCGACCATGATTTGGCTTCCACTTCTCTTAATTTTCTCAAAATATCTGTCGGAAATAGAATTGGTTGGCTGTAACTCCCAAAATACCAGCAGATGTTTTCCCAGCCATTCAGTGGGGCAGAGAAATGCCACACAGCATACAGTGTGGGAAAACTGGTGATTCCTCTAAAATAAGGCACACACTTAATTATTCAAACTGAACTTGGTACCCTAAAGCCTACAGTCTAGCCAAGAGACTACATTGAAAATACTTTAAACCTGTGCCCCAAGACTCATGTAGATTCTACACGAGGAGCACCATCAGTTGTAAACAACACTGTCTTTCCAGGAGCATGATCAGGATTCGATTTCATGTGGAAGGCAGGCATTAACATGCTTCCCTCCCAAAAGCATGGGTGTCTTTACTTTAGTGGTGGTCATAAGTGACCATCAAGTGTTTAAGGGACCACCACCTCAACCCAGGAGGGCATGCGAATCAGCCTGAACTCACTGCTTAGGGTTGATATAAATGAGAGGAGTGTCCTAGAATTTGTTCTTGCAGGACAAGGTGGAAGCTGGGCAATCTTTAGTACATCTTTCTGCACTTTGCTTAATGCCTCAAGCCAAGTGAAAAGGTCAATACAGAAACTTAAAAAGAAACCATTTGGCTTCCTAAGGGATACCATAATGGCTTACAAATGAATGGTTGAGGTAAATAGTGCATGTTGGTCCTTCTGCTTGGAGTCTTGTTGGGGATAACCTCAACTGAATGCTGTATGAGACAAACTAAACAGATCTGGTCTCAGTTTCTTTCAGTCAGATTAAGTAGAGTGTTGTACTCTTGGAAATATCTGCCATAGCAAAGACAACATGGAAACAAGAGATGTAACTATTTGGAGATAATTCTCCACAGATATCTCTCACAGCTACACATTTTGTGAGTAAGCACACTAACTAATTTTGTTCCAGACTATTTTCAAGGATGTCTGTAGAGCAAACAGCCTTGGTAGATATATTGTGTCTCCCTCTGAGATAATATTAACAAACACTCTAGTATACTATCTCCCTACGGGGCAAAGATTGCACAGGTCTGCTTTAGCTCATTATAAAATATCAGGAGTCTCTAAGCTTGGGGCTCCTCAGCTACATTCTGTGCATATAATAAACCTAAACCTGAGCCCTATTGCATCTCAGCACTGTAAGAACTGGGGGAGAAGGGGCACTGGTGCATATATCATACTGCTCACTGCGCTATGAGTAAAACGTCCTTGGTCCTGACACAATACCCTCATGTTCTCTGCCAGAATTCATACAATAGCAGGTTAACTCATTAGCTTAAAAGTAGAGTCAAATCTCAGACCCTTATACAATTATGGATAATGATCAGCATATTGAAAGCAAAGGTGTATTACTAGCATGTGGAGTAGGGAGATATCCTGAATAAGGGGTAAAAAACCCACATATGATTTCCAAATTTTTATTGTTCGTTTATGCACTTTCTACCCCAATGGACAAACTTCCCCTCTCCATTAACAGAGGCAATATAAAATAACACAGTTCTCACTATCAAACCTTCAACTGAGAAAAAATTCATGCACTGTCTTTCTTAATTTGCAATTAATTAAGACAGGCATGCTTCCAGTTCATAGTTGTTATGTGGGAAATTTCTATTTTTCAATCAAATATTAATATACTAAATACAGAGTATTATTTATTTAGGAAAATACTTTGTAGAAATTATCATTAGAGTGGGATTATAAATCTTAGTCTATTGCTTTGTCAAATGAGCTGTACAAAATGTGTGTCTATAATGAATCTTTCATACCATTTCAGAAATACTAGAAAAAGAAATACTACAAGCAGGATGGAGTCCCACGGCAGTTCTACTGAGCTTCATGAGTGCTGTATATTTCTGTATTATATATAAATATGTGATCATTTAAATTGTTCTATGTGTGCCTATTTTGAAGGTATAATGTGCCAGTAAGAATATGGGTAATTAAAGGCTGTTATGCTTTAGATAATCCATATCCATAAAATTACAAAACTTTTGTAATCTGGATCTTTTCCAGAATTGCTGCCAATTTAAAATGTACTTCATCTTTTGGGAATGGATAGCAGGAATATGTATTCTGCGACATTTGAGCATAAAGGCCCAAAGGGGACATGGGCCTTGGGAACAGATGTTTTTTGGACTGACTTCTTGTAAATATTAAATCTAATTTTTCCCAATTACAGCCAGCACATATGGATGTAACACTAGTAGGGGCATCCCATTTAAAAATATCAATATAGTTAATATATGTGGGTTCATTTAAAGTTTACAGTCACAACAACGTGAGGATAAGGATTCAAATTTTCAGTGTCTGCTATTGGCAAACATCCAAGTGAGATAATTCAGTTGGTTGCTGTTTTTATATCAAACAAGTCTTATAACTGATTCTTATTACTCTATAATAGTCAGAAATATTTTACGAATATAATTTAAAGAATATTTCAGATCATAGAAATGATCTGTCCTCATATGCATTCTTATGAAAATATTTGTGTTAATTATTTTAATGAAACTTCAACATTAGAAAATTATTTCACTTCTTATATATCTGCTAAATTTATATATATTCCAAAATGATATTTAAAATCCAAATTTTTAAACACTGTACAAGTTTTAAGTTTCTGAAGTACCATTTTGCTATCACATTCTAATTAAACATTAGCTTTTTAAAATATGATTCATGAATTTTAAAGTATAAATTCCATGCCACACCAAATGTTATTGTATATGTTTGCATTAGACTTTGTAAGGCAATACTTCATTTGATTAATGAGTGCCTGTTTATGACGCCAACAGTTCAATGAGTCCATAATTCTTAACCTGATGACAGATAAGTCTGTTGGATTGTTGAACTTTCTAAAAGAAAAAGAGGAAGAGAAGGAGGGGAAAGAAGGGGGAAAGAGAGAGAGAGAAGGAAGCAAGAAAGGGAAAAAAGGAAGAAAACAAGGAGAAGGGGAGAAGGAAGGGGGAAAAGGAAAAAGGGAAAGAAGGAAGGAAGGAAGAGAGGAAGAAGAGAAAGAAGGAAGGAAGGAAGGAAGGAAGGAAGGAAGGAAGGAAGGAAGGGATGAAGGAAGGGAGGGAGGAAGGAAGGAAGGAGGAAGGAGAAAAGGAAGGAAGGAAGGAAGGAAGGAGAGAGAAAAGGAAGGGAGAAAGGAAAGAGGGGAATTAAAGAAATACAAAAATGCTATAAACAGTCATCCACCAAATGGGGATATTATTTAATATTTATGGTTCACTAAATGGTAACTAGAATAGGATTATAAAAAAATATGCTTTCCATCAGAAGTCACTGATCTAAGCAGAAATATTTAACTTTATGTTTAATTACCCATGCCCACACTTCTGAATGGCATGGAAGTCCAGGTGTACATATAATAAAGGAAAAAAGAATATACTAAACGAGAACATGGAGAGAATTTGAACGTGTTCCAAAGAACTATTGCCCATGAAACCCGTGTTTGATTAAAGTTTCCTGTTAATCTTTAAAACTAAGAGTATTTATGATCTTGATCTTGACATTCAGATATGGAATAAAGAAAATTATCTGCCCACTCCTTGCAAGAAAACATGTTTTCGGCCAGGCGCGGTGGCTCACGCTTGTAATCCCAGCACTTTGGGAGGCCGAGGCGGGCGGATCACGAGGTCAGGAGATCGAGACCACGGTGAAACCCCGTCTCTACTAAAAATACAAAAAATTAGCCGGGCATGGTGGCGGGCGCCTGTAGTCCCAGCTACTCGGAGAGGCTGAGGCAGGAGAATGGCGTGAACCCAGGAGGGGGAGCTTGCAGTGAGTCGAGATCGTGCCACTGCACTCCAGCCTGGGCGACAGAGCGAGACTCCGTCTCAAAAAAATAAATAAATAAATAAATAAAAATAAAAAATAAAAAATAAAAAAAGAAAACATGTTTTCTTCTCATCTTTTATATCAGAAGAATTCATTTCATTGGGGATCTGATATTTCTTTGTATCATCACATTACCTAGCAAACATCCTTACGCAGAATAAGTATGCATCAAATGCTTGTGTTATAAAGGCATTTTAAAAAAAGAGTGACTTTTTATACATTTTTTTTTTTTTTTTTTTTTTTTGTAGCTGGGGTCCAAACTGCCAGTGCTGAGAGCATAGTCAAGAACTTATTTTTCCCATGAGTCTGGGCATAATTCTGGATGTCATCATCAGTCACTGTGTGTTGACTAGAAGCATCAAGGTAGTAGTTAAGAGTATGATCCTCATAGCTACACTGGCCTAAGGCTAAATCCTGCTTTCTCCATTTCTGTGTAGCCTTTTGCAAGTTACTAAAGGTTCCCATGTCGCAGTAGCCTTACTACAGGATTACTGAGATTTAAATGAGTTAATCCACATAAGGCACTCAGAACATTGCCTAAAACATGGAAAGCACTGACAAATGGTAGCCATAATCATCATCATCATCATTATTTTATAATTTTTATACCAAACACTGAACTGTGTACACAAAACTTGAGAAGTATCTATAAGCTTTCTCTCCACTTACAAAAAGAGATACACTTTCCCCAAAATATAGAAAAGAATCAGTTTCTTGTGACATAAAAGGATGCAGAAAAGAGGGAGCTTTTTATTTTCCTTTTCTCAAGCAGACAAACCCTTTTGCCTAACCTTAGTAAAACTGACCAGTCAGATATAACCTCCAAAATTTCCATTGAAAACCTTCCATGCACCATATTCTTCTGCCTACTCCTGGAGATAGTTACTGATCAGTAATCAGTATCCTATTTAATGAGAAAAGATTTCTCACAGCTTTCTATAACATGTCTCACTCTACGAAGTCCAACAGAGCTGGGTTCAGGTCAGAAAATAGTTTTCATCATTTTTTCCCAGCTTGAATTCAAGCATATGCCTTCCTACGAGAGGCAAGCTTGACAAGACAGTGATGCCCTGCATTTTATTAATTAAATTCCCTTGATAAACGCATTCCTGGCAGAGGCAATATGATGGATATTTATACATGGATATTTATCCTTAATTTTGTGTTTTGACCCATAATGGACACACACACACACACACACACACACACACATCCATTATCTGATGGCCAAGAGAAGCATATTGCACTCTGTAACCTGATTAGATTATTATTCTCAACCACGTGCTGCCACAGAAAACAGAAAAGAGTTTAGGTTCGCAGAAGCGAAAGACTAATCCATGATGTATTTAAGAAGTAAGAAGCCCTACTACATTAATAGAATTCTAATATACCTCATCCAGGCTTATATGGAACTTGTAACGACAGTATATTTAAGAGAAATTAAGTCAAGATATGTAAATTGATTGAGTGCTGAACTCTACTGAAGTTATTAGGACTAATTTCCCCCTTCTGAATCTTACACTGACATTTATACTATTTTAATAAGAACCCATTACGAGTGTCATTTTAGGGGAAGGGATTCTATTAAGTGGAAGTAACCACATATGTATCCAAGCAAATGCCAAGTAGAATAAGAAACAGATTTTAAATAGAAGTTAAAATTCATAACAGTAAAGAATGATGGTAATACCTCATATTTGTATAATTCTTTTCTTTAACAAAACTCTTTCAAATACCCTGTCTCTTTAGTTTTCATAAAACCCTTTGTTAAAGAAAGATATGTATCTAGAGTTCAGGCCTGACATCCTATGGATTTCTATTGCTGTTTGACAGTAGAATCTTGTAAGTTGGGATTCTATCAAGGCAACTTTTAAGAATAAACCGTGAGAATTGAATTAGTCATTTTTAAATGTTCTAGAAAAGTCAGTTGGCATTGGCACTAAAGAACATTACATTCCTGCAATTCTTTTCCTTTTAGAAAACATGACTAATTTGCATGAGAGGCCAGGTAGTCAATCTGCATAGATAAGACCAAAGAAAATGTGTGCTACACTCTGGAAGGTTGAGGGACACAGGAGGGAAAGGAATAATACAGAGTGTGCCTTTTATTTTTAATCTTTTATTTGCTAGCTCAGGCAAAGTCTAAATGGATCACTGAGGGCCACAAATCACTTTGTTCATTTTTTCTAACACCTGACATCTTTCAAATGAAATAGATAGTATTTATATTTTAGATATACTTAAAGTAAACAATAATAGAACAAAATAATAGAAAAATACTATAGAAAAAAAGTTGAATTTAGAAGTATAAGTGTTTTAACTAATCAGAATTTTTTCTTGATTCTATTATACTTACTTTATTCTTCTATAAATCAGATTTATACCAGTTGCAGAAATAATACTTATTGTTTGCATAAAAAATTGATGGCAATGAATAGGAAAATACTTCAAGCTTCTTATAATAAAGCTGATACAATTGTTCCACCTTCCTAAAATGGACACTAGGAAATGATAATACAAAATGTAATATAAACTGCAATCAAAACTGAAAAATGTAAACTGTAATTTGCTATTCACAAAGCATACATTTATATACTATATAAAAAACGACAAAAATCTAAATTATAAAAAATAAGCAATGAGGCAGAACTTTGGAAAGAATTCAAAATAAAACTATTATTTAGAAATGAAGACTAAGCTTAAAAAGAATACAAGAGAAATGAACATAATAAGTAATGCCTTATTTTAAGTAGAAGGTCAAAAGAAATGAAGAGAGATAAATAGGATTAACGGAAAGTGATGATTATTGAAGATAGAGAAGATTCAAGGAACAAATAATAGGAAATCCTAAAGAAAACAAACCAAGGATATAAGACAAATACTAAAGACTGAGTTCTAAGAAAAATTTTCAGGAACTTTAAAAATAAATTTGAAATTACATACCTCATATGTACATACTGAACATACCTTTTACCTGAGACATCAAGACATATTCTAGGAAAATTACTAGACTTTAAAGAAAAAGAAAAAAGTCTTTGGATATTAAGGTAAAATGAACAAAGGAAAGAAATTCTGGTTCTTTTCAGACTTTTTGGTGCAATGCTTTATGCCAGAAGAAAGGGAGTACCATATTTATGCTACTCAACAAAAGAAAATTTGAACTGAGGATTGTATATTCAACAAAACTGACTCTCAAACATAAATGTATCCATTCTCTGTCAGGCCTGTGAGCCCAAGCTAAGCCATCATATCCCCTATGACCTGCACATACACATCCAGATGGCCGGTTCCTGCCTTAACTGATGACATTCCACCACAAAAGAAGTGAAAATGGCCTGTTCCTGCCTTAACTGATGACATTATCTTGTGAAATTCCTTCTCCTGGCTCATCCTGGCTCAAAAGCTTCCCTGCTGAGCACCTTGTGACCCCCCCACTTCTGCCTGCCAGAGAACAACCCCCCTTTGACTGTAATTTTCCTTTACCTACCCAAATCTTATAAAACAGCCTCACCCCTATATCCCTTTGCTGACTCTCTTTTCGGACTCAGCCCGCCTGCACCCAGGTAAAATAAACAGCCTTGTTGCTCACACAAAGCCTGTTTGGTGGTCTCTTCACATGGACGCGAGTGAACGCTATCTGATTTGGATAAAGAAAAAGAAGCATTAACCTTGACTATGCCTTTAGCTCCAGCCACCTTTTTAAGAGGAAATTGCTGGCAGGTGGGGGAGGGCTAGTCACGGAACAAAACTGTAAGCGGTACCAGGTGGAGGAATGGAGGTTGAGGAAGAATTGGGACCTAGCTCAGCCTGGCAAGGAAGGGAGAGGTCAGATGGGTCTACAGAAAAGGAAGATTAGAAAGACTCAGTGACCCTTGGGGTTGGGACTGAGGGGACAGGCAGGAGGGAAAGGAGGAAGATTTGGGATGAGTCGCATTCGGAACAGAGAGTAGGGAGGGACCGATGTGTAAAAGAATGCCTGGAGGTCAGGCACCTCAGATCACTTGCCCATTTTATGAGAAGAATTATTAGATCTTGTAGGATGGAAAAATTGAAAGTGCCATTTTCTGGCTATTTGGAACCACTGTCAAGTTTGTATTGTGTTCAAGCAGCATTGCAGAAGAAAATAAGGCATTTAGGTTTTAGGTCATATGTGAGTTGAAGAGGTTTTAGGTTTTTAAGAACACAGGCTAAGGGAGAAGAAGGGGGAATGGAGGGTGGAAGCTTGCCCATAGTGAAGGAGGCAAGCCCAGAGAAAAGAAAGAGTAGAGACAAGGAGAGAAAGGGTGGGGGGTTCTTGCCCCCAGAAAAGCAGAGAAGGGGTCTGGGCATGGAAATAAGGGGTTGGGGCACAGAGATAAGAGGTTGGGGCATGGAAATATGGGGTTGGGGCACAGAGATAAGAGGTTGGGGCATGGAAATAAGGGATGGGGTGCAGAGATAAGAGGTCAGGGTGTGGAAATAAGGGATCGGGGCACAGAGATAAGAGGTCGGGGTGCAGAAATAAGCGATTGGGGGGTTCTTGCCCACCAGAAAAGCAGAGAAGGGGTAGAGACAGGGAGAGAAGGGGTTGGCATTCTTGCCCCTCCCCCAGAAAAGCAGGACTTGCCCCTAAGGGTGAAGGACCAAGACAGGCGTCCCTGCATGGTCAGACACCTCTGAAACGTGGGTGAATAATCAGAGAGGTGTCCCTGCAATGATTAAACACCAAAGGAATGCTGCCTTCCTGAGTCTGTGACTGGCGATGGAGTTTTGGGTCCAGGGATAAAACGTGTCTCCTTTGTCTCTACTAGAAAATGAAAGGAATTGAAATTAAGAGAAAGGAGAGATTGAAGTGTGGCGCCAAGATTGAAAGGAGAAAGTGGTTGAGGGATAGTGACAGAGGCTGGGGAAGAGAGTAAGAAGAGGCCACTTACCTGATTTAAAGTTGGTGAGATGTTCCTTGGGCTGGTGGGTTTGAGGACCTGAGGTCATAGGTGGCTCTTTCTCATGGAGCAAAATGCAGGAGGACAAGGGATTGATCTCCCAAGGGAGGTCCCTCATCCGAGTCACAGCACCGAATTTCACTCATGCCTGTGTAAAGAGACAACCAAGCAGGCTTTGTGTGAGCAACAAGGCTTTTTATTTCACCTGGGTGCAGGCGGGCTGACTCTCTTTTCGGACTCAGCCCACCTGCACCTAGGTGAAATAAACAGCCTTGTTACTCACACAAAGCCTGTTTGGTTGTCTCTTTACATGGACGTGAGTGAAATTCTCAAAATGGAGAAATTTAAGGAACAATGTTTCTTTGAGCTCCTTCTGAGGAATCTACTAATGAACAGCTTCAGTCAACGAAAATAATTAGAGACACTGACTGGTGGTGAACATTATACACTCACATGTAGACTTAAGAGTAGCTAGCGGTTAAAAGAGATGAAGTATAATACATAACAGCTACATGCTCTGACAATGTAGACATAGTATGACTGTTAGAAATAGAAAATGAGGACCATGAATGCAACAAAAATATTTAACTGTTTTCAGTCAGTATATTGGTGGTATTAGTATTGTTATTCTTAGTAGTTAAAATATAAAGTGGATGAAATAACTGAATAATTCTATCATCCTCTGAGCCCCTATAATTAATGATACTGAAAAAAACAAATGGAAGAAAGGGAGAGTTTAATAGAAAGGGAGAGGGGAAAGGGGGAAAAAATTATTCATCTTAGGAGGATAACAGGAAACAAGAAAACAAATTTATTGAGAAAACTAGTATAAATTATCCTTGGCAAACATTCTGGAGAAGTTTCTCCCTTGGCATCCTAGGCCTACACCCTAGGCTTAGTCTACTTTCTAGAGGATGTGAACTAAAGCCTCCCTTGCTTTTTTTTTTTTTCCTCTGGCACCCAGACTGGAGTGCAGTGGCATGATCTTGGCTGATGGCAGACTCACCCTTTCAGGCTCTAATGATCCTCCCAGCTCAGTCTCCCAAGTAGCTAGGATTACAGGCATGCACCACCATGCCTGGCTAATTTTTGTTTGTTTGTTTGTTTGTTTGTTTGTTTGTAGAGATGGGGTTTCCCCAGGTCGCCCAGTCTTCTCTGGAACTCCTGAGCTCAAGCAATTTGCCCACCTCAGCCTCTCGTAATGCTGGGATTACAGGCATGACCCACTGTAACCAGCTTAAAAGCCACTTCTTATTTAGTTCTCACAACAATCCCATAAAATGATTATTATTATCTCTATTTTACAGGTGACAAAAATGAAGCTTCAAGAGACTAAATTATTGGCATAAACTCTCACAGCTAGTAAACTTAGCTATGTTTTAAATCCAGTTCTTGTGAACTAAAGCTCAGTGATTTTATTATGGCACATATGCACAAAAACACAAAATACAAGAGGAAGAGACTACTTTCCCAGTTCCTCCAGTAATTTCCACTGACTTGAATTTTTTAAATTGTATTAAGGTGTAAAATACATATGTAAATGTATAGCTCAATAATTTTACAAATTTTGTACATATATATATGGCTACATGGATATATATATGGATTATATAAATAAATATATGTGCAAATATATATATTGGGGGAGAATATTGACTATGAGGAGCCATGACAGCCTACTGAGATGCTTAACAGTATTACATCAATAATTACATGAATATATATATATAGATTACATAAATATACATATATGGATTACATAAATATATATATGTGCAAATATATATATTTGGGGAGAATGTTGACTGTGAGGGGCCATGAGAGCCTACTGAGATGCTTACAATTTTCAGTATTGCATCAATAATTACATGGATATATATATATATATGAATTACATGAATATACATATATTAATTACATAAACACATATATATGAATTACATGAATATACATATATATATCTCTCTCCATGTAATTATTGATGCAATACTGAAAATTGTAAGCATCTCAGTAGGCTCTCATGGCCCCTCACAGTCAACATTCTCCCCAAAGCTAACCTAACTTCTCTCAAAAATATACATTTTGATTCTTCATGTGCTTTATGAAAATGGTATTAATTACATGCTCTATTTTGTCTGGCTCATTTTGCTCAACATTGCATCTTTGAGATTCATCCTTGTAGTTGCATCTATGTAGTAGTATCCATGGATTTAGTCGAGTTTGTTATTTTCCATTGATGTGTTCTATTGTATGAATATGCCATAATATATTTATCCACTTTTCTGTTGATAGACATTTAAATTGTTTCCATTTGAAACTATTGTGAATAAAGCATTAATAAACATTCTTTTGTATGAATTTTGATGATTGTAAGCACTCACTTTTCTTGGGGACATTTCCACGGTATGATTTATGGATATTCTCAGCTTTAGTCAAAGCTGTAGTATTTTTATAATCTAAACAATTCTGTTTGGCCCAAATCACTACAGTCTCTTAAAGGCATTTGACATGCTTCCCGTTATAGGAAAACTTCAAACTTCTTACAGGCAAGTAGGAAAAGCCCTGGCTGCACTTTTTGCTGACTACTTTTCCAGGTTTATCTATTGCACTACTGGCATTAAACTTTACTCACTGAAAAGAGAACTACTTGAAATTCCTTATGCTGTTACCACACTCCTATCATTACTAGGGCTGAGCCTTTCGCCTAGAGAGTTGTTCCCCTCAATGATCACGTTGTCACATCCTGTTCATCCCTAAAGATGTATTCATGCTTCTTACTATTCTGTGACACTGCAAGGTCTTTCAGAATATTCTTTTATTCATCTTTATATTCCTAATCTCCA
This sequence comes from Hylobates moloch, assembly GCF_009828535.3. Classification (NCBI taxonomy): domain Eukaryota; kingdom Metazoa; phylum Chordata; class Mammalia; order Primates; family Hylobatidae; genus Hylobates; species Hylobates moloch. The sequence goes on along the minus strand of NW_026652279.1, from coordinate 67,572,425 downwards.
GCATGATATCTGATACACTGTTAAATAAATGAGCACATTTTTCTGGGAAACATTCAGAATCAGATAATTTGAAACAAAGATATCTTGCCTAAAATTACAAATATATTGTATTTTGTTAATTCTGACCCTAACAGCATGACTCATCTCTCAAGATATAATAGAAGATTAAATAAAGAGAAAATTAAATAAAAAATTAAATAGACTAAATGTGAATATCTTAAATCTCTGAGATTAATCTATAAGGACATTCAAAGTTTACAATCACTCATTTTGAGCACAAATGCAAAATTAAAAATCTTAAATTGCACTGTACAACTTTCCATGGTCTTAATAATTTCAAGATGATGTTCCAAATGGAGATTCTATAACAAAGACTATAAATATTATATTTTCATAATTTAGGATTACGATTTCTGTACATCCATAAAAATTGATCTGGAACTAGATTGTACATCTGGAAACATTTTGTAAACTGGATTAGAACCTCATGAGAAATCAAAATGCATTATAGACCTAGTCTAAAATTTTAGCTTAATTATACTGTTCATTCCCCATAAGAAGCCATGCTTTAAAATTGGATTGTCATCAAAGGCATATGGTTAACCAAATGTGTGAAGAAATACAAGGTTTCAGAGTAAAACATTAGCAATGTATGTGCAAATGAAAGTGTTGTGTGTGTCTATACCAAAGTAGGCATTTGCTTTAAATAGTTACCACTTCTCTTCCTCATCACAGAACCATTTCAGTTTTATGGAGTGTTGAGTTTGGGAGCTCAATAGATAAAAATTTGTATTAGCCAAAAAGAACAAATCTTGATACATTAAATCTCTAGTACTTTGCATGGCAGTTTTCATGCCAAAGGTCCAAGGGAAAACCATATCTCTCCTTCTCTGTGTAAGATTTACAGAAGGTATCTCCTTTTTAATTGATTGCAATTATTGCTGCAAGAAAAAAATTGATATCTGGGGAACATGCTTTATTAGCTGATGATAAACAAACAATTAATTCCATGTGTTGATCCAAGGGTAGAAGGTCAAAACCTCTGCCATTATATAAATACGATAAAATCTTTGTTCAAGAATCAGATATTACAAAATATATTTTTATCTTATATGTAACATCAATGTTTTAAACTGTAAAATATTATAAAGAAATACATATAGATTATATATAAGAAATGACTTGTAAAGAGATTTTGCTTCCAGATGTCAAAATGATCATCTCATGGAACTTGGAGAAAAATGGAATGATGACAGTTTACTAATGGGTCCTAAAGTCTTAGGCATTGTCTTAATATTTTAGTACTTTTTAATCCTTACTCATTTTAAACAACTTTTCCCATATATTTTATTATTAAACTAGTTCACTGAGGGAAATTTAAAATATAAAAAATCAAAACGAAGAAGGAAAAGTTTATCTCTACTTCCTTCCTTCTCCATTGTTAACCATCCTTGTCTAAAAAGATGGAAGCTGGGCCAGGCACGGTAGCTCACGCCTGTAATCCCAGCACTTTGGGAAGCTGAGGCAGGTGGATCACCTGAGGTAATGAGTTCAAGACTAGCCTGGCCAACATGGTCAAACTCTGTCTCTACAAACATACAAAAATTAGCTGGGCATGATAGTGGGTGCCTGTAATCCCAGCTACTTGGGAGGCTGAGGCAGGAGAATCACGTGAACCTGGGAACTGGAGGTTGCAGTGAGCTGAGATCACACCATTGCACTCCATCCTGGGCAACAGAGCGAGACTCTGTCACACAGAAAAAAAAAAAAAAAAAAAACTGGAAGCTGTCATTAAAAATATAATAAAGGTCAGCAATTTCTTAAGAATTCTGGATTTTATGAAGAAAATAGACAGAACTGAGCTTCTCCTAATAATATTTGATAAATTGTTCAGTATCCCTTGGAATAATTATACCTTAAGCAATTGCAACTGAAAACTCTAGAGGTCTGAAAACTCTAGGATCATGAGCCATGTGTATATGGAACCAATTAAACCCAGGAAGTGGTGCTGAATAACTACAAAATAGGAAAAACTCACAAAGATTGTTAAGAAAGAGCCAATGAATAAGTAAATTTCCGGAACATCGCCAATGTCAATGATCGCTACTCTCCTTGGGCAAACACCTTCAGTAGGAGAACTGAGTAGTTTATTGGAGACGTTTCAAATTTTGATCCAAGATTTTGCACGTACTGGAAAACTGTAGGGCTGGGCTTGAGAAAGAAGAGAAGGAGTAAAAGAACAATTTTGTGCTGCTGCTAAATCCAGTTCTTATTTCCTCTAACCTCGTCCAGGGTTTAGGGACCAGAAGGAAAGGGAAAGGATGAAAAGTGAAGGAAAAGAAAAGATAGAGGAGAGAAGGAAAGGAGAGAAAGGGAAGAGAAGAGATGTGGTGAGGGAAGGGAAAGAGAGAGGGATATGGAAAGGGGAAAGGAAGAAAGGAAGGAAGGAAGGGAAGAAGGAAGGAAGGGAGGGAGAGAGGGAGGGAGGGAGGGAAGGACAAACAGTGAGAAGAAAAGCTGTGCAAAGATTTCTGCTGGATTTCTCCTGAAAAACTACTGAAATTACAACAAAAAAATGAATGCATCAGAGGTACAAGCACAAACAACCAATCACAACAGAAACCTGAAAAAAAAAAAAAAACACTAGAGAGACTATAGATTGTTTTAATCTATTCATTATACTCAGGAAAACATTTATATTTTTTCCTTTTCTTTCTCCTGTGTTAACTTGAGAAAATCATCGCTTGCCACTTGGCCACAGAAGCCATATGCTCATAACAACTTAGGCCACCAATATCTATAAAATAATTTCAGGTTATTGCAAAAATCCTGTCAGTGTGAGAAGTGGATTCCAACATACCCAGGCTGGTCTTCTGCCCTTCAGTATTCATTTCTTAATGCCATCTTTCCCCCAAGGCTGGTGGATTACAAACTAAGGAAACTGCCTTCTCTCTTTCCTTCCAAGAATTTAAAAGTGGGTCACTGACCAAAAGAGTGGTCTGATAATAAGCAAGTGCTCTTATCAACAATGGTCCTCATCTGTAGATGATAAGTAAAGGTTAACAACAGTAGCTCTGGTACCTGAAACTCTCCACCCTGAGCTTCATCCCCTTCTATTCCCAAAATTTACCAAGAGAGACACAAACTAAAGTTTGATCCTCAGTGTTTTCTAATATACATTATCAGCAGAGTAGCTGATAATCCCACAGGCTAATAAACAGAAGAATAAAAAAATTAAATTATGTATAATAATATTATTAAATATATGAAGAAAAATGCTAGCAATATTAAATAGGAATAAGAATTTGAAGAATGAATCCAACATTAGGTACAAAAATGACAATAGTTTAAAGAAAGAAAAAAGATTGAATAAACAGCATGATATACATAATTTAAGAGCAAAATACTAAGCAGGAGATAATATTTAGGCAACCTTATATTATGTGTAAATTAAATACATATGGAGAGTTCTAGTGCCAGTATCTAGATGATGGGAATCTCTAAAATATAGAAGGTACAAAAGAAAAGAAGAAACATTGAAGATAAATTTTCTAAAATTAGAAAAAGGTGAAAGATGCCAGATTGAAAGGCTTCAGAGTGATAAATAAATCAGATAATAAAAAACTTCACTTTTAGACACATTATTGTGGTATTTAAGAATAGCAAAGATAAGAATTCCAAAGTTTACCAAAGGAAAGGCAGCTATCATCTACAAAATGATAAAAATCAGCTGATCTTAGAATTCTCTGTAGCAAGGTTTGACTGTATTTTAAGGAAATAATGTTATTGTAAAAATTATACATCCAGCCACCTTCTGATTTAAATATTAAGGAATGCCAAATCCTCTCAGGCATATAAAGCCTCAGATAATTTGCCACCGTAAAGCCACCGAGAAAACAATCTTGAAGAAAGTACTAAAATAAGAAGATAAATAAAAGTGGTTGTTGTAAAAATTTTATAAACTCAGCATTATCAAATACCTTGACAATGTTTACAATCTAGAAGGCTGAACCAAAGGAAAAAAAAGAGGGTACATCTGTAATAAGCCAGAAATAAATTCTGATAAACAGCCACATTCTGGTCATTACACAGGACAAGAAATGAAATCAATAGGCTAAACTATTAGAACTAAGAAGAAATTGACCAAGGTTTCCTGATATAAATCAAATTGCAAAATTCAATAGAATCTCTTTTTACAAGCAACAAAAATTTAAAAATATGATAGAAATGTGACATTACTTTCACACTATAAATTTCTAGAAATTATTTCAAATATAATGCTCAAAGCTCTGAGGAATTTCAAAACTCTAAGGTCAGGCATAGATGAGCTGAATAACTGAAGTGATATACCATGCCCTTGGGTGACACAACTTAAAAGTTGTCTAAATTAAATTAGTCTATAAATTTGGTATAATCCTAATACAGCAGTAATTTTTGAATACACTTACACTAAAATTTATATGGAAAACAAAGGTCTACAAATAGCAAAGTGTATATTTTAAAAAAGAAAAATTTGACATACCAGATATTAGTTCATACTATACTATAAAGCACTAGTTAAACAAAATACTGCATTGACAGTATATTATTGGCACAAGAATAGATAATGGTCTAATATAATAAAATAGAGAGCTCAGATAAAAACCCATGAGCAGAAACACATGATAAAGGTGCCAGCACAACCATCAAAGGGCAAATGGCAAATTTTTTAATAAAAGAGTTGGGAAAATTGGCATTATATAGAAAAAAATAAAACAGGACTTCCATCCACATCACATGTAAATGTAGACTAAATATGTTAAGGATTCAAATGTGTAATATAAAGTTATGAAGTCAATAACAGAAAATACAGAAGAATAACTTGAGGACAGATACGTGGGAAATAACTTCTTAAACCCCAAAACAACATACACATATACAAGACAAAACTTCTCATACTAGACTTAAGGATTTTGTTCAAGAAAGGACCTCATAAATAAAGATCAGAGAAAATGGAAGATTGAAAGTTTTCACTAAAACTATCAAAGGTCTAATACATAGACTATCCTGAGAAAATAAAAAAGGTGAAAACATAAATCCCAGTTGAACACTGGGCAAAGTATATGTTCTGTCAAATTACAGAGGAGATGGTCTACACAGCCAGTTAGCACATAAAGAGATGCTCAGACTTAATCAGAAAGATGCGTACTGAAGCAATGAGACATCATTTTATGTCCATAATGACCAAAATTAAAAGCTAGATAACACCAAGCATTGGCAGGCTTGTGGGATCACGAGAACCCTCAGGAACCACAGGTAGAAAGATGGATGGCCTAGACATCAGAAGACGAATTTGTAATACAGTGATAACATCAAGGAACTGTGTAGTTATTGTATGGAGAAGACCCATTACAGTGCACTGTTAGCTAGAAGCAATGGAGTATATTGCTCATAGCCACAAGGAAAAATTGTAAGAACATACTTATGAATGAAAATGGTAAGAACAATATCTATTCCATTACCATTTTCATAAATTAAAAATAGACATACGTGAAACAGCAATATACATTTTGTAAGAACATAAGAGCAGAAGGATATACAGTATGGTGTCTTTTGTGGAGAAAGATGGTGAACAATGGGAATAAAGGAAATCCATCAATAAGTAAGATACAAGCAGGACTTTGTTCAGACCACTGCCTAGCATATCATATACTCTGAGGAATATGGTGAACTTAACCTTCTTGCATTACTTTTAAAAATAGGAAGAAAAAAAAGTGTAAAACAAAAAAAGACCTACAATACTATAAACTATGAAACTCAAACAAAAATAATGCAGAGTAGAGGTAGTGTTCTCCACCTTTTTACCCTCACTAAGAAATGCAGAGCTCAGCCTTTTGAGAGAACAGGTGTGATGCTATACTTCTTTCTTGTCTCAAGCACTTACCCTGAGAAAATTGAGACTTACTTCATTTGAATAAGAGTATCCTATGATGTTAATTTCCTTAATGGAAATTGTAGGTTATAATAAACACAATGATGATGGTATATTTTCTTTTTTTTTTCCTTTCTTCAGGGCACAAGGATCATTATGTAACAGAATTTTTAATGATTTAAAAACTTAAAAATGCATATTCTTGAATTATCTAGTCATTCATTCCTTGAACAAACACATATTGAGGGCCTGTTTTTTATATATATATATATTTTTATATATATATTTTATTTTTATATATATATATAAAACAGAAATTTAACAAGAAAACAATGTACAACAATAAATTAAGATGAATACTTTCATATATTAAACACAGATCATTAATAAAGAAATCTTAATTCTCAATTTGAAAGTACTATTCTTGATTTATTAGGCCATGTGTACTTGTATATAGAAAATGTATGCAGTTCATACCATAACTGTGTCTCAATGCTACATTGTCATTGGACGAAAATTAGCCTTTACAGTCTATCTTGTTTCTTGAAATGTACATAATGCATATCAAGAATCTGCAGTGGAGAAATCCATCTTCAAAATAATCTCCTGATTATCTCTCCATGTCTGGCATTCTGGCCCTTATTAACCATCTCTTATAAATCTGGTCTTTGACACCATAGACAAATACAACTTTATTAGTTGCAAATGTATTTGGCGGCCTCTAAATGGCCTTCTCAAATTGCACTGCTCTCACAGTGCAACATGTTCTTTCATGTTGATTAAAATATGTGAGGGATACAAACAACAACAAAAGAGTAACAGGAAATCCAATCATTCCTTTCATCTTCCCAGTGGGAGCTGGTCACTGCAGCCAGCTTGACTTTCTTCAAACAAAACTTCCCTTTTTGTGGCTGAAGAAAGGCTTTGGCAAACACTTATCCTTTGATATGATATGCACTTGACAAAAATCACAGAGCAAATCAAGCCACTGCTTTGAAGAAAATGCTTATTAAAAACCTGAAGCTCTTAAGTGCAATAGGACTTAGTGTGTTGCCAGCAATGTGAGACCAAATGTGTCTGTGGTGTCGATTTAAAGTCAAGTCCAAATGCATGGACTTCAGGGCTGCAGCTGCCATCTCATTCCTTTGTTTAATTGCAAGTATACCTTGAAAAACTCTTTAGTCTTCAAGTATATTCTGGAATATCACTTGTATATTTTATTCAGTGAAACATAACATTTTATTCTTTAAGTGGAAAGAAATGTGAGAAAATCCTTGTTCTAATTATCCTTTGCTCAATGTCCCAGAATCTCCAGCCACCTGCCAATTTCTTTTCCAAGTAGAAACTCAGCTTTTGAAGAAAGTACACTGAGGTGTCTCCAGGGTCAAATTGGATTTCTAACATACAGAGTCAAGTTTGGAAATCCTCATACACTTTCAGGATTCCCCAGGAAACAAATGGCACATTCAAATTGGGATAGCTTGTGGGGAGTTTAATAAAAGGATTTTACAAATGTATGGGCAAGAGTGGAAAACCCACTAGGTATAAGGTAGTACCCCTGGCCATTTAAGGGGGAAGGCGTTAGCTAGCAGCCCTAGGTATGCAGAGGATTGACTGATGCCCAAAATCCAAAGACAGAGGGGCTGGGTAAACAGCAGCCACCCTCAGCAATCATACAGGAAAAGAACAAGGGAATAGACATCCTGAATTCACTCCCTACTTCCCATCTCCTGCTGATATTTCCCACTATTCTCACCAAATCAGAGGGCAGAAAGAGGGCAAGGGAGCCAGGCGACATAGTTTCTACAGATCAGCTTCCCAGGGCCAGAGAATGATAGATGTGGATCTGTAGGGCACCCAGAAGACAGCCAACATACAGGCATCATTTCTTCCACCCAAATCACTCTTAAGGGTAGGTACATTTGTTAGGAGTACCAGCAAAACATCACATAACTTTTCTAAATTTCAACCTAGGTAGAAGGAAAAACTCAGAACTGGATTTTCTGTGATAAAGCCCTTTTCAGTTCCTAATATGCAAATGTGCTAAACTGAATTTGTAATTAAGTTAAAAATGAACTAAATAGATTCTATTAATGATTTATATCCCCTCAAAATACACCAGTATGTTTGCTTTGAAATAACTATAACAAATGTACATAAAAATATGAGCAGAAATGTAACGGTAAGTATTCTCTGAAATATCATAATTAATAGTTTCAACAAAATGTTCTCCTTTTCTATTCAAGAAGTCATCACCGAAGAGAAAGTGCAGACAGGAAATGTTTTCTGCAGTAGCTCAGCTCCTGCTAATCTCTAGACATTTCTACTTTGATATCTTCCTGACACTTCAGGTCCAGCCTGTCTATAAAATTGTGCTTCCTCCTCTCTCTTCCCACTCCAACAGTACTAACTCCCGAAATGATGTAGTGTGTGTGTGTATGTGTGTGTGTATGTGTGTGTGTGCACATACGTATGTGTCTTACGTGGTAAATATTCAATAGATATGTTTATTGATTATTGGACACATGCTTTTTTAACATCTACTTTAAGAGGATAATGGAACTTTTCATGAAAACTACAAATAAAAATACAGCCAAGAAGGCACTAACTTCTTTGGTATCTTCAGATGATCAGGATTTTGCAAGTATGAGTGTCAGGCCTCTGAGCCCAAGCTAAGCCATCATATCCCCTGTGACCTGCACATACACATCCAGATGCCCGGTTCCTGCCTTAACTGATGACATTCCACCACAAAAGAAGTGAAAATGGCCTGTTCCTGCCTTAACTGATGACATTATCTTGTGAAATTCCTTTTCCTGGCTCATCCTGGCTCAAAAGCTTCCCTGCTGAGCACCTTGTGACCCCCCCACTCCTGCCTGCCAGAGAACAACCCCCCTTTGACTGTAATTTTCCTTTACCTACCCAAATCTTATAAAACAGCCTCATCACTATATCCCTTTGCTGACTCTCTTTTCGGACTCAGCCCGCCTGCACCCAGGTGAAATAAACAGCCTTGTGGCTCACTCAAAGCCTGTTTGGTGGTCTCTTCATACAGACACGTGTGAAAATGAGCAACTATCTATAAATGAATCCACTGTACTTAGTAAAAGTAAATTGGAGAATTTGATCTAAAAATTTTTATCAATAAAATGAAAATAACAAAGAAAATGAATAAATCCATTAAACATAAATAAATACATTATTAAGCTGTTAAAATCAGTAAAACTAAGAAATGTAGGGTTAAATAATTAGGAGACGTAAAACTGGCATGCACACAGGCACACACAAAATGCTTCAATTAATAGTAGTAAAAAGAACAATAGCCAAGAACCAGGTGTTCATGCCAAGCCTAGGACTAATTATCTGCATGACCATGGGCAGTGCTAAAGTACATACATTATACATGAAACAAGGTGACCCATGATGACTGTTGAAGTGGGTATTGGTACCTACTATTCCATAGGGTTTATGGACTGCCAGCACTGTCCAAAAATATATAAGGTGAGCCCCATGTGTAATTTCAAATCTTTTAGTAAGCAGTTTTAAAAGGTAAAAATAAATAAGTAAAATCCATTTTCAAATTATTTTTATTTAGCTCAATATACCCAAAATATTATCATTTCAATGTGTGTCAGTAGCCAAATTTGAAGTGCTTTGTAGTCACACATGGCTCATGATTACCACACTGAACAGCAGAGTTCTATGCTACACGCTACTTTTATGTATGTGGACAATGTTTTCCAGAATAAAAGAAGAAAGTTGACAAATGCGTTTACCTCTCTGTAGCTCAGTTTCCCCATCTGTATGTTGAAGAAAATGTACTGGTCATTATTATTATTAATTATTATTACTAATGACAAGTACAACAATTTATAAGCTTCTTTTAACTCTATTTCTTATTATTTGTTATTATTATAATTGACCAGTACAATAATTTCTAAAGCTCTTTTTAACTTTATTTTTTGGTTTTGTTTTGTTTTTTCCTAAAGTATTTTTTTTTCACTACTTGGTAGAAAAAAAGAGAAATTTATTTATGCTCTCAGTGGGATATAACCTGAAAATTACCACTCTTTATTTATCTAAGGAATATTTGGAGACAAATGACTATTTATTTATAAAATGATTTTTCTGCTGCTCCAAGACCAAATGGCAATACATGAGCTCAGTTTACACTTATACCACTGTTTTGCTCATTGAATTATTCCTTTCACACAATAAGATTTACTGCCAGCCAGTGCTAGACCCCGATGAGAGAGGGGTGTGCAGGCAGAGGTAGATTTGAAATACAAAGACAAATTATAATGCATACTCAGTAAGGGATTTTTTTTTTTTTTTTTTTTTTTTTTGAGACAGAGTGTCACTCTGTCACCCAGGCTAGAATGCACTGGTGCGATCTCGGCTCACTGCAACCTCCACCTCCTTGGTTTAAGGGATTCTCCTGTCTCAGCCTCCTTAGTAGCTGGGATTCCAGGGACGCACCACCACGCCTGGCTAATTTTTGTATTTTCAGCAGAGATGGAGTTTCACCATGTTGGCCAGTCTGGTCTCAAACTCCTGACTTCAGGTGATCTGCCCTCCTTGGCCTTCCAAAGTGCTGGGATTACATGCATGAGCCAGCGCACACAACCAGTGAGGGATTTTAGAGAATAGAAAGTAAAATACCTTATGTATTTTCCCCATCATTGTTTTTATACTTTAGTTCAATAACTTCACAGATTTGTCACATTTGTTCATTTGATTTATTTTATTTTATTTTATTTATTTATTTTTTGAGACGGAGTCTCACCATGTTGCCCAGGCTGGAGTGCAATGGCGGGATCTCAGCTCACTGCAACCTCAACCTCCTGGGTTCAAACGATTCTCCTGCCTCAGTCTCCCCAGTAGCTGGGATTAACAGGCGCCCACCACCACGCCCAGCTAATTTTTGTATTTTTAGTACAGACAGGGTTTCACCATGTTGACCAGGCTGGTCTCAAACTCCTGACCTAGTGATCCGCCCGCCTCTGCCTCCCAAAGTGCTAGGATTACAGGCATGAGCCACCACACCTGGCCCATTTGATTTTTTGTATTGTGTATTGTAGCTATATTTTACAGAGTTTTGGCCTCACACCATCCACAACTTATATTTAAAGTGAAAATTCTTGCAAATAACTGTGTTTTGAAAAATATATTCAGCTCATGACTGACCAAATTGTTTAATTTTAATTTGTTTTAATGGCTTGTATATCTACTCTGTTCTTGTAGTTCAATAGGCCAAGCTCACCAATAATGTGATTTTTGGCAACATTTTAAAGAAAAGCTATAGGTGCTTCAAAACAAATAAAAGAGATTCCCCATACCAAACAAAATAAATTTGCCTATTTGACCAATTTTAAGAGAACCTGATACATGAAAAATCCAGGCTTACTAAATATCATTTATATTTTATATATGTAAAGGTTATTTGTAATATTTAAAAAGTTAATTAACCAAAAAAATTCCTGCTATCTTTATCATAAGAAATTATTTCGGTACAATCACATAATAATTTTTTAAATACATTTGCATGAAATTACTTAGGGACCAATTTATTACAATTTATTTATTGATATTATTTTTCCAAAATAAATAGAAACATCTGTACAAATACCTATTGAATTAAATAATATATACCTGTTGAGAATTTTTTCCCCAATTATACTACAAGCCTGAGATACACATAGGATTAGCAGTTTCTTATCAGTCCTTTGAATGAAAAGCAAGATGTTTTTGTATACTCTATTTACCTTCCAGTTGTTAGTTAAAAGTTGTGACTGGTCTCCTTTTGTAGCTTTAACAACGTGCTTTTTAAACAAGAGATCAGAGTATGTAAAGTAATTCATAAAATAAACAGCCTAAAATCAGACATACACACACACGTGCACACACACACGTACATTTTCTATAAGTTTCTTCAGTATCACTTCCATGGGAGAAAAAAATAATTATAGAGACTTTTTGGACAAGCAAAAAATCATTACCATGAATCAATTGTTTTCTTTATGGTTTTCTTCTTTGAATCGGTTTATCTGGTCTTTATTACCTGTGAGCTTCCAGCCTTCTCATTCTACAACATTAACGAAAATAAAGAGCTATTTCCCTTAATGGGACTAAAAATCCATTGGCATTAACAGGAACAGAAGTCTTTCTGCAGTTATGGGAACAAATGTTGATTCTCAGTTACGGGAATTAAGTGTTGTTCCCCTGAACTGGCAGTCCTTTGAAGGAGGGAAGGTAAGAAGAACATAAATAGAAAAGGAGTAGAATTGTATTTTTACCTAAAGTGCACATTGCTAGTTAATAGTTACAATAGAGATGTAAATCTAAATTAATTAATTAACAAGCAACTTTTCCTGCCATCAGTTTATCCTCAAGCACCCCAGTGTTTTATCATACAAGCTCAGCATCTGTGGTGCTTAGTCTGGCAGAAAGTTTTCCTGGAGAACACTTTTCTTTTTTTTTTGAGACGGAGTCTCGCTCTGTCGCCCAGGCTGGAGTGCAGTGACGCAATCTCGGCTCACTGCAAGCTCCGCCTCCCAGGTTCACGCCATTCTCCTGCCTCTGCCTCTCCGAGTAGCTGGGACTACAGGCGCCCGCCACCACGCCCGGCTAATTTTTTTTTTTTTTTTTTTTGTATTTTTAGTAGACGGGGTTTCACGGTGGTATCGATCTCCTGACCTCGTGATCCGCCCGCCTCGGCCTCCCACAGTGCTGGGATTACAAGCGTGAGCCACCGCGCCCGGCCAAGAACACTTTTTAATAGAAGCCAAAGGGGAAGCTGAAAATCCAGGATAAGACTTGGAGTTCTTCGCTCTCTTTGTAACAAATTAGGTGCCCAAACAGTGGGTTATTTTCAGATCTCAAATGTTCCAGAGGTGCCCACTCAAAGACAGTGGCTCTTTGGATGAAATGCAACCCTTTTGCAAGAAAATCGAGACCTCTGGCAATATCTGGATTTGTATCATTAGTACCTCAGGAAAAAGCTACTGGACACAGTAACTCCAGATGCGGTACCTACTAAGAACCAATTGTTCCAGCAAGAGGAGTAGGATATCAAATGAGGAGTGACCTTCAAAACCCAATTTTAAGAATAATCCTTATGGTCCCTAAACTCATGATTAAAAATATATTCAAGATTTTTATTAAGTAAACTCATCACTTCTTTAAAACTTTTCTGTACTTTCTCCTATACATGTTCTTCTCCTCAGACATAAGGTGTACTCATTATTGCCAAAACATCCCTGAACAACTATCCCCAAAATGCCCCCTGCTGTCTATTCCAGCAAATGGAGTGTCTTGATACTTTAAAGCCAAAAGCAAAATCGACTTCTTCCAAAGGCAATCATGACAGATCTAAGCTAAATGGAATCACATATCTAAATTTCTGTAGTCTCTTCCACTTATTTGGCACTTAAATACTGCCTTAGAAGTTCAGTTTGTTTTATATATTTCTTTTACACTGTACAGTCAGCCCCATAAGGCATTATGCTCTGTTAAATTATCTTTGTACTCTCTGCAACACCTAGTACATAGCCTGGTCTCTATCTGGCATTTAATAGGCATTAAATGGATTTTACAAATGGAGAAAGGGAAGCAGTGAGCAGTAACACAATCCTTTATATTGAAATTATTCATCGGTGAAAGATATGAAACGAAAATGTAAATTTCTCTCTTATGAACTTATTTCTCTTTCCAATAACTAATGCTGTTTTCAAATACCACGCGCATTTTTGTATACATTGTTCAATTCTAGTCCCCACTTACAGAAGTGAGGCTGTTTTTGTTGTCACTGATAACTGATGTCGTTCATTTTTGATGTGATATAAACAAGACCCCTAAATTGTTACGGCAGAATAAAGGAGGAAACATAACTGACATGAAAAAAAATTGTTCACCTATTTCTATTTCATATTACAACATCATTAGAGGATAAAGATGCGGGGTAAGTTGCAATAACTAAGTGGTAATGCAATTAAGAAGAAATAGCAACCAAATCCAAGAACTAGAGGAAATAACTGGCATAGCATCTAGTCACTCAACAAACGTGTCTTAAGGATTTATTATATATCGGCCAATATGTTAAACAACTACAAGATAAAATAAAAACACATATGTATCTCTTAAAGATCTCTAGCAGGAAAGATGATTTTTCATAAATAAATGTACCAGAATATTGAAACCAAGTCATAAAGGAGTTTTAAAGAGCTTTGATGGGGGGCGTGGCTAGCTACATAGGCAGCTTGTTCTCACTGTGTTTCCTCATTTAACACAGCACCCAGCTCTCTGTGGGTACTTAATAACTACCAGTTGGCAAATGGATAAATGCCAGAGGTTGGGAGAAAAAGATGAACATGTTATCTCCCCAGTAGCCCAGCAAGCTTGTGTGGATGGTGTGGGGGCCTTCTTAGCTGTGACAGCTACACAGTGACTCCCAGTGGTCACAAATTGAACCTCATCTTTGATCACACTCTAATACAGTGTATAATTTAGTACAGAATATTCTATATATATAATAATTTATGCATGTAAGATATCATTAAGTATAATTACTAAAGCCATGAGCCTTCAAAAAACTCTCATGCTCATTCTGTTGAAAAGTGAAAACGTTTTCTACAAACACAATGATGTGAGCTAAATAAATAATAAGTTATTTCCAATTCCTAAAGCTGGATTCTATGGTTTTAAACTAATTTTCTAACATGACCAATGTAGTGTTAAACTTAACATTAATCAGAACAAACAGAAAAGACTTTTATTCAGAAAACTACTTATTGTTTCTAAACTAACAAGAATGCCTTTTCTAGTTTAAGACATGAGAATATTTCTCTGAGTTTTGCCTAAAAATTAGAAGGCATTCATGTGAGACTGCAGTGAGACACTTCTATGAAGAAAGAAAGCCCTCACCAGAACCCAAAGACACTGGCAAACTGATCTTGGAATTTCCAGCCTCTAGAAGTGTTAAGAAATAAATTTCTGTTGCTTACAAGCCAAAAAATAATAATAATGATTAGAAGGCATTCTTCTTAGAACAATTATTGGCTACATATGAGCTCCAAATTATTCCAATTACTTATAAACTATGTACATTCTTTTCCATCCTTATAAAGAAAAAGTAGAGTGGGTCGTTCTATTTTTGGCCATTGTTACATGGGCATATCCATTAATGCATAACATTTATCTGCCAATTAAAGTAACTACATAGTAGGTCATTCTGGCATATTAGCATTTACCAAGTTCAGTTCAATTAAGAAAAGACAATCACTACTGACTATATGCCAAACATTGTGCTAAATACTGGAAAAATAAGGACGGTTAAGATGCCATACCTGCCCAAGAAAAACTTATGGTGTATGGTGAAGATAGACTTCCATGTCTTCCAGGAGGCAGAGGGAACATGAAAGAAAATAATAGAAACCAGCAGTTAGATAAGGCATCATAGTTGCAATGTCACCCTCCTCTATAACTCCCATGTGTCAGACATAGCCCAAATCCAGTCATTCCGGGAGCAATTGTCACCTTCAGTCCATTCACAAAGGCTTTGAAAATACCCTGACCATAATCCTGTCGTTGCTATCAGCCCTTCTTTTGTTCCTGCATATTAAATTAGATGAAGGCTCTCAACTGACATCAGACAGAAAGAAATCAGGCAGCTAAGGGAAAAGAACAGTTTGAACTACATACGGAAATCCTTGGAGAAATGTCCTGTCAAGAGTATAGCTAGAAAATTCAAGCTGCAAGAAGCTGTATATTACTATGTAAGTGTCCATATCCCCAAATGAAAAAACACTACATGAAATGAGATAACACTGTCCTAAAACCATGATATATATGGACATCTGTTCATGCAGACTGACCCCTAGTGATATAAACTGATTGCTGCAGGGAGAACACATAAGACTTATTAAAAGTGAGATGGATCACCCCTCTTCAAAATGTGGCTTCCAAAACATAAACAATCTAAGTGAGATATGCAGCCATTATTGTCCTTTCTAGAAACTAAACAAACATAATCTACAACATCTATATGGAAAGAAAAAGCAATTTAACAGAAGAACAAATCTACCTAGAATCAATGAAACTATCTCCTTTAAATGACTAGATAGATATATGCTATTCTATGTCACCTCTGCTATTGTCACCACATCTGCATATCTATAAGGCAGTATTTTTCAATCTTCATATAGGGTTGCAAATGACTTATAACAAAGATTTTTTTCAATTGTCAAAATTTATTTCAGTATGCCACAAAATAATTTCACCTATAATTCTGAAATACTTTCCGCAAGTAATTTGTAAGTTTCCAAGTAATAAGATATTAAAAGATATATCATTAATGTGTTGGCTAATTCAGAACAAAATTGACAATGCCAATGAAAATAAAGAGCAATTTATTTCATTTGTATTATTTACTTCTTTTTAACATAAAACAAAAACTACATATAAAATTCAAAATTATGCTTAAGTTTAGGGACAGATGAGAAAAGAATATGTAAATCGTCTTATACGTATAAAACTAGACTTGAGTGACCTTTTCTCCTCCAACAATACAGAACATAATTAACTAAGATAATTCTTATTACAATTAAGGAGTATGGAAACAAAAGTCACCTACATTGGTGAAGTAAGAGGTCTCATGTGTATTTTCTCTTTCCTCCTATGTTCTTTCTTCCTTTTCTCTCTTGGCCTCCAAAGGAGAAATTGAAAGAGCTCCTATATGTCAGACACTGTTTTCCTTTTTGCTTCTCAGAGAGAACTATTTCTATCTTTTGCTTTTCTGCCATCCACACAAAATAAGTCTAAATTGCCTGTAAGGAGGCAGGAGCAGAAAATCAGCCAAAGCAGGGTGTGGTGCCTAAAAACTTTCTTGTTGCATATTTCTATCTACTTCTTAAAACAGTTATTGTTAGTCCCATATTAAAGAAAAAGATACCATTACAGCAAATCACAATACATAGGCCATCTGTAAATTGTTCCTCCATGAGGAATAGATACTACAAAGCACTGCAGTTCATATAAATAGTAAATGAGTCATAACTTAATTGTATAAAGTTCACACTACTGAAAATTAAAATCAAAAGAAATTAATTAACGTATGCAAACCATTTTCACAATAGCAGTTTTAACTTGAAACAATTCTGTAAACTCAGGATTTCTTGAGACCAACCCATCAAGAAATTTCTAAACAATGTAGCTTCTTTTAAGCTGTTGATATCCTGGCAGAGAAATATCTTTGAAGGTTCTCCTCCTCTACAACTAAAATGCTCAATAACTAAAGAAAACCAATAGCCAAGAAGAGAGAGAGAAGGTTTTCCTGAAGAAAATAAGGAATTTGATCAACAGTAGAGAGGTCAAACCAACAGATGCTTATTCATGGCAATAAATATTCTAACATTCTATTAAAACAGCCGAGATCATTTTAGAAACTCAAGCTATAAGGCTTAGCAGTTCTGTATTCTATTTTATTTTTTGCATATAATTAGGGAATGACTAGTCATAATTCTAGGTAGAATGACTGAAGTTTGTAAGGGCTTGGAAAGTAGGAAACTTGTTTCAGATATATATTTCCAGAATACACACTATCACTTCCAAGCCACTTGTACTAAGTTAAAGTTCACCTTCAGATTTTTTTTTTGCAGTCTATATTATTCCTAAATAACTCTTATCTTCAAAAGTACTTCAAAATCTATCTTGTTAAAATTCCATGCATATATTTTCTGATTTTTTCCAGTTTTGTCAGGAATTCTTCCCATAAACAATAGGAGCCAGCATGCAAGGTGTTCACTCAACAACTGAAGCTTCTTTCTTACAATGTCTGTTCATCAAAGAAATTTTTTTCTCACACTTTCTGATCTTTACTTCTTATACCAGTGTTTTGAAAACCTCTAGTCTAGTCCAATAGTTCTCAGCACATACATTTCTACAAATGAATCTGTAATTCAGTTGCAAAAATTGTAAAGCTTGATATTATCAATCAAAGAAGAGTCACACACACACACAAAATCAAGCACAAATTCTCAAATTAGCACAAAAGTAAAATACTCAGATACAAAAAAAAAAAGTGAAGAGTTAAAAGGAAGGGGAACCCTTATACCACATGTCCTAATTGCTAGTCCCACTGCAATCCTTTATTTTCCTTGTTGTATTTTAAAAAGATATTATTTCTTTGTATTGAAGTAATGTCAATGATCTATCACAGCAAACAGATGCAGATGGAAAAACAGAAAATGTTCTCCAATTCACACTACAGAATGGACAAAGGGCTTAAGTTTAATATTCACTACTACATAAAGAAGTCTCTTAGGTACCCTTACATTCTCCAGTTAAAAAAAAAATCTTTAATTTCAGCATGTGGAAGACACAGTCACACTGGGCTGCTATTTGTAATAGGTCTTGCCCTCTCTCTTTCCTACAATACTCCATAGAGTGATGAGCAAATGTATTCCCCTTACAGTTAAAGAGTTTGGAAATTAAAACTATCTACCCAGAGGTAGATAAGTAAAATCTCACTTTATGAAAGCTTTCCAGATGTCTTTACATCCGCTTCTTTCCCTTAAGGCAAAAAGAACCAATGCATAAAACCCTGATATTTCAAATAATTCTCTTTCTGTCTGGCAGTTTTTCCTGCACAAGTAAGGGTCTGTGTTTCATGCTGCTCAGAGCTTTTTTGGCAGACTGATGTTCACAGCCACATGTATACTGTAAGGACTCAAACATTTTGTTTTTTCTAAACTCAACAACTACCAGTGAGTATGAACTTAGTTGCTTCGACATGGGAAATCATAACACAGAAATTTCAATTAAACGAACTCTTTTCAAAACAGTCCCTAAGGCCAGACTCTACAAGTCAGTCAAACATAAATGTCATCTCAATCATTCCAAGTAGGTTGCTAATACATGGAAAAATCTGCAGTAGTCTACTCTGTGTTTAAGCTGGATGACCTATCAAATAATGCTACCTCAATAATGATACTAAAACCTAGTCTCCAAGAATTTGGTATGTTTTATCTACTCTCTGCCACTCACATCATACGTAGAACAAACACAGAGTTAATATTCTATACATTTAAGAGAAAGCACTTCGAAATAGGTGACAACCAAGATGACACAGCAAGGCAGTAATGAATCTAGTACCACCTAATGGAATGAGAAAGTTAATGAGATGCACTAAACGAAAAAGAAGACAGGATTCAGGAAGAGCCAGCAAACTTGCATAGGTGAATTGGGTTGACATAAGACTGTTACACCTGCTTTTCCACTGAAAAGGGGAAATTTGGGTTTGCCTGGAGTTTTTCTGGTGATCTCCATAGAACTTCAAGCTTTGGTCATGAAAAGAATGAATAAGTTTACTTCCATCCTTTATTTCCTCTTCCCCAATACTCAGCACAATACATTTTTTAAGCTACTTAATAAATCTATGCTTTAATTTCATGTGTAATGCATCAGTGATTCTTGGAGACAAAGATAATAGTGGTTAGTATGGCTTAACCAATTTTTTATTATTATACTTTAAGTTCTAGGGTACATGTGCACAATGTGCAGGTTTGATACATAGGTATACATGTGGCATGTTGGTTTGCTGCACCCATTAACTCATCATTTACATTAGGTATTTCTCCTAATGCTATCCCTCCCCCAGCTCCACACCCTACAATAGGCCCGGTGTGTGATGTTCCCCCCCCACCGTGTCCAAGTGTTCTCATTGTTCATTTCTCATCTATGAGTGAGAACATGTGGTGTTTGGTTTTCTGTCCTTATGATACTTTGCTGAGAATGATGGTTTCCAGCTTCATCCATGTCTGTGCAAAGGAAATAAACTCATCCTTTTTTATGGCTGCATAAGTATTTCATGGTGTATATGTGCCACATTTTCTTAATCCAGTCTGTCATTGATGGACATTTGGGTTGGTTCTAAGTCTTTGCTATTGTGAATAGTGCCACAATAAACATACGTGTGCATGTGTCTTTATAGCAGCATCATTTATAATCCTTTGGGTATATACCCAGTCATGGGATCGCTGGGTCACATGGTATTTCTAGTTCTAGAACCTTGAGAAATCGCCACACTGTCTTCCACAATGGTTGAACTAGTTTACAGTCCCACCAACAGTGTAAAAGTGTTCCTATTTCTCCACATCCTCTCCAGCATCTGTTGTTTCCTGACTTTTCAATGATCAACATTCTAACTGGTGTGAGATGGTATCTCATTGTGATTTTGATTTGCATTTCTCTGATGGCCAGTGATGATGTGCATTTTACCATTTGTCTGTTGGCTGCATAAATGTCTTTTTTTTGAGAAGTGTCTTTTCATATCCTTTGCCCACTTTTTGATGGGCTTGTTTGTTTTTTTCTTGTAAATTTGTTTAAGTTCTTTGTAGATTCTGGATATTAGCCCTTTGTCAGATGAGTAGATTGCAAAAATTTTCTCCCATTCTGTAGGTTACCTGTTCACCCTGACGGTAGTTTCATTTGCTGTGCAGAAGTTCTTTAGTTTAATTAGATGTCATTTGTCAATTTTGGCTTTTGTTGCCATTGCTTTCGGTGTTTTAGACATGAAGTCCTTGCCCAGGCCTATGTCCTGAATGGTATCACCTAGGTTTTCTTCTAGGTTTTTAGGGTTTTAGGTCTAACATTTAAGTCTTCAATCCATCTTGAATTAATTTTCATGTAAGGTGTAAGGAAGGGATCCAGTTTCAGCTTTCTACATATGGCTAGCCAGTTTTCCCAGCACCATTTATTAAATAGGGAATCCTTTCCCCATTTGTTGTTTTTGTCAGGTTTGTCAAAGATCAGATGGTTGTACATGTGTGGTGTTATTTCTGAGGCTTCTGTTCTGTTCCATTGGTCTATATCTCTGTTCTGGTACCAATACCATGCTGTTTTGGTTACCGGAGGCTTGTAGTCAATATCATACTGAATGGGCAAAAACTGGAAGCATTCCGTTTGAAAACTGGCACAACACAGGGATGCCCACTCTCACCACTCCAATATAGTGCTGGAAATTATGGCCAGGTCAATCAGGCAAGAGAAAGAAATAAACGGTATTCAATTAGGAAAAGAGGAAGTCAAGTTGTCCCTGTTTGCAGATGACATGATTGTATATCTAGAAAACCCCATCATCTCAGCCCCAAATCTCCTTAAGCTGGTAAGCAACTTCAGCCAAGTCTCAGGATACAAAATCAATGTGCAAAAATCACAAGCATTCTTATACACCAATAACAGACAAACAGCCAAATCATGAGTGAAGTCCCATTCACAATTGCTTCAAAGAGAATAAAATACCTCGGAATCCAACTTACAAGGGATGTGAAGGACCTCTTCAAGGAGAACTACAAACCACTGCTCAATGAAATAAAAGAGGATACATACAAATGGAAGAACATTCCATGCTCATGGGTTGGAAGAATCAATATCATGAAAATGGCCATACTGCCCAAGGTAATTTATAGATTCAATGCCACGTCAATCCTACGCCAAAAGCACAAAGCTGGAGGCATCACGCTACCTGACTTCAAACTATACTACAAGGTTACAGTAACCAAAAAGCATCGTTCTGGTACCAAAACAGAGATACAGACCAATGGAACAGAAAAGAGCCCTCAGAAATAATACCACACATCTACAACTATCTGATCTCTGACAAACCTGACAAAAACAAGAAATTGGGAAAGGATTTCCCGTTTAACAAATGGTGCTGGGAAAACTGGCTAGCCATATGTAGAAAGCTGAAACTGAATCCCTTCCTTACACCTTATACAAAAATTAATTCAAGATGGATTAAAGACTTAAGTGTTAGACCTAAAATCATAAAAACCCTAGAATAAAACCTAGGTGATACCATTCAGGACATAGGCATGAGCAAGGACTTCATGTCTAAAACACCGAAAGCAATGGCAACAAAAGCCAAAATTGACAAATGGGATCTAATTAAACTAAAGAGCTTCTTCACAGCAAAAGAAACTACCATGAAAGTGAACAGGCAACCTAGAGAATGGGAGAAAATTTTTGCAACCTACTCATCTGACATAAGGCTAATATCCAGAATCTACGAAGAACTCAAACAAATATACAAGAAAAAACAAACAACCCCATCAACAAGTGAGCAAAGGATATGAACAGACACTTCTCAAAATAAGTCATTTATGCAACCAACAGACACATGAAAAAATGCTCATCATCACTGGCCATCAGAGAAATGCAAATCAAAACCACAATGAGATACCATCTCACTTCAGTTAGAATGATGATCATTAAAAAATGAGGAAACAACAGGTGCTGGAGAGGATGTGGAAAAATAGGAACACTTTTACACTGTTGGTGGACTGTAAACTAGTTCAACCATTGTAGAAGACAGTGTGGTGATTCCTCCAGGATCTAGAACTAGAAATACCAGTTGACCCAGCCATCCCATTACTGGGTATATACCCAGAGGATTTTAAATCATGCTGCTATAAAGACACATGCACATGTATGTTTATTGTGGTACTATTCACAATAGCAAAGACTTGGAACCAACCCAAATGTCCAACAATGATAGACTGGATTAAGAAAATGTGGCACATATACACCATGGAATACTATGCAGCCATAAAAAATGATGAGTTCATGTCCTTTGTAGGGACATGGATGAAGCTGGAAACCATCATTCTCAGCAAACTATGGCAAGGACAAAAAAACAAACACCGCATGTTCTCACTCATAGGTGGGAATTGAACAATGAGAACACGTGGACACAGGAAAGGGAACATCACCCACCAGGGCCTGTTGTGGGGTGGTGGGAGAGGGGAGGGATAGCATTAGGAGATATACCTAATTTAATGACGAGTTAATGGGTGCAGCACACCAACATGGCACATGTATCCATATGTAACAAACCTGCACGTTTTGAACATATACCCTAGAACTTAAAGTATAATTAAAAATAAAATAAACGTTACTTACACATCCAGCCTATTTTACATGGTCAAACTGAATGAGTTGAAGGAAGTCAGTTGATGAGCCTATTTTGAACAACATTATTATCTAGGGTGGTACTATCTTAATTATTTACAACCTACCAGTGTTATAAGAAAACTTCTATTGAACAGTTAGGTGCATGCTATTTTAAACTCTGCAGGACTAAATAAAGTGTGCTCTCAATCTTACAACCACTGCCAGGAAGACAAACCACGGAGGTCTTGAGCTATGCTTCCATTTATGCCCAATATCTAATTTGTCTCTTCTTTATAATTTCTCTCAGAACTGTTACTAATTTATAAGGAATATTTTCTGACTTTAAATCCTGGCTTTCAAAGTTAAATTCTGAAGTGTTAGCTCAAGAGACTTTACATTTTTACATTTTTACTAGTAAGATATAATTATATGAGCCTTCTAGAGAAGCCACTTTCACAAATAAAATATTCAAATTATTCTATAAAAGCTTAAAATTTCAACCACTTTAACCTACTTAAAGAAACAAGAGCTGCTTTCTAGGATTAAGCCAACCCAATTAGTTTGTAGAAATTACAATGATATTTTTCTATGTGTAAGAACGAAAGGTGCCAAGGCTGTGGACAGATGTGGCTGATCTTTATGGTGAATTAATCTGATGATTCCTGCCTTTTTACCCTCAAATGCTCACTGTATGATTTCTTTCCAACCTCATTAACTTAAAATGAATGCATGTATGGCAGAGATAAACAGGGTTAGCGGGAGAACAAGAGGAAGGAGAGAGAGGCTTGCAACGTGAAGAGACTAGTGTTTGTGCATTTAATGCAGAGAATTTATGTCTATTTTGGGAACTTCCCTAGATTTATGATATGCTTAGGTCTCCAATTTTTCTACACATATGATCTTTTAGAATTGTACCATGCGCTGAATTTTCTTCATAGAGTCTATTTCTGTTACTGCTTTCAAAGTTGGTATTTCTTTTTAAGCAGTATGACTCTGGACAAACCCAAATTGTCCAGGATGTTGTATATCAAATTAACTCTAACTAGTTATGCTATCTTAATCTTTGTTTTTAATTTGGCTGGAGTCACTATTTGTATATATTTAAATAAAAAATATCTCCTTTATTTTACCTGTGTTTTATCTTTTTCTTTCTCCTTTCTGGACCTTTTTTGGGCAAATTTCTCTCCTTCTTCTTCCCAACTAACTTACTCTTGAAAAAAGACTTCTTTTAAGTCTTCTAGGGTTAAAAAGTTAGGGAAAGGGTAGTTAAACCCAATCATTACATATATAGTTGAATAAATTCTATAAATATGTAATAGACTCCTGGGCATAATTTCAGATATGTTTTGGAGTTTTGCATATATATACACACACACACATATATAAACATACATATATATATGTATGTTTTAGAAAGATGTGCAACACTTTGGATATGAACCTTCTAAATGGCTATCTTCATGTTTTCATATGTTCTTTTTGAAAATGATTTGCTAAGAATTTTAAAAGTTTCTAGATGATACTGAGTGTAATATAATTTGATGTGTAAATTTGGCTGGACTATGGTACCTGTTTCTTTGTTTTTGTTTGGTTTTTCTTTTTTTGTCAAACACTAGTCCAGCTGCTGTGAAGGTATTATTTAGATGTGACTATTATTACAATCAGTTGACTTTAAAAAAGGAGCTTGCCCTTGGTAATGTGGATGGACCTCATCCAATCAGGACTTAAGAGCAAAACCCTTTGTAGTTAATTAATTTTCTATGTGCGGAAATTATAATATTGCATTACTCTTGTACTTATTGAGCCTCCAACCAGCCTTAGCATCCCTTGATGACTTTCACCTGAACCAGCTGCCAGTCTACAATGACTGTCAAATGGGTAATTTTTCATTTTTATCCTTCTGTTTTCATGAATTGGTTGTCATTCTATTGTAAGGGAGAGTTTTCCCTTCTTATTTGTTCATTCATTTATTTATTATTTCTTTATGCTAGTGTAGATTTATAAATTCCTATTTTTTTCAATTGGCCAGTAATTCATTTCTCTCATTATTTTGATGCAAATTGTCACAGGTTTGGCCCCTGAAAGCTGATGCCTATGTCCATTTGCATTTTCTTATCAGGCACAAGATGTTTCAGGCTCCTCTTGGTTTTGCCTCACTCTAGCCCTGGAATTAGCTATTTTTCTAAGAATTTCTGACTCCTATTAATGGAAGATGGTATCCAGTCACCAAGATCTGGGTCCTCGATGTATTCATTGCTATTGGGATGTCATTGCTTCAAAGACTTCTAAGAAAACAGAATGGGAAATACATGTACATATATTCATACACCTACATATACATATTTCTCTATAGTCATACACCTACAGAGACATAACTGTCTATATTCATACACCTACATATACCTATCTCTATATATAGTTCTATGTCTAGCTGAGTATTTGCACACAAATAATTCATACTGATACCTCTCATTTAAATTTCATCCCTGAGGATTCTTTCTCTCTACCCATGTTTGTAAATCTCTTCTCTGACAGTGAGAAATCTACTCACTTTATCCTCTTTGTCACACACACACACGCACACACACAATTTGCTCAATTTACTTCTTTGTTTATTGTAACGAATCTCCCAACCTCACTTGCAGCTTCTGCACCTGCCAGCTCCATCTATCTCCAACTCATCCAGTTCTGTTGGCTTCCAGCCACAGAGCTGATGTGTTTGTGCTGTGTGCTCACCCCTTCACCAGCCTGCAGCAGCTGCCCTCTATGCTGAGAATATATTCCTTACACACCTGATTGTTATAGGTGATTGCACGTTCTTTTCAAAATTATTACCTGTCTGAAACTCTTTAAGTCAAATTTCTGTTAAAATAATTCCTAGAAGAGAAGATTTGAAATGTTCTCAACACAAAGAAATGAAAAATGTTTGAGGTGATGGGTATCCTAATAGCTTGATTCGATCATTACACATTGTATGGATGTATGAAAATATCACATCTCGCATAAATATGTACAATTATTATGTATCAACTAAAAACACCTTGAAATATAAAAATAATACCTTCTTTTTTAAGCTATCTTGGATCCTCTAGGTAGAAATCCTACTTTTTGTCATTTCTCATTTTCACCTCTGCCCTCAGGACATTAGGTCTTTGGGAGAAAGACCACTCATATTGTTGGTTGATCACTAATCCTTTACAATGAAAATAAACATGGAGAACTTTATGCTAAGTAAAATAAGTCAGGCACAGAAAGACAAATATTCATGATCGGACTTACACATGGAATCTAAAACAATCAAAGTAAAAAAAGCAGAGTAAAATGGTGGCTACTGAGGGCTGGCGGGTGGAGTCAATGAGGAAATAATGGTCAAAGGGTACAAAGCCTCAAATAGACAGGGGAAATAGTTTTTTTATTTGAGGTAGGTTTCATCATGTGGCAAATATAGTAAATAAGGTACATTTCAAAATTGCTGAGAGAGTAAATTTCAAATGTTTTTACCACAGAAATAAGTATTTGAGATTATGAATATGCTAATTAGTTTGATGCAATTATTTCACATTGTATTCATAAGCGTAACACCACTTTGTACCCCATAAATATATACAATTATAATTTGTCAGTTTAATTTTAAAATAAATAATCCAACAATAATGTACTTTTGCTATATTCAATGTATTTATTTGCCCTGTATTTGGAACTTTCAAAAGTTTGGATTAATGTTTTTCTAGAGAAAGCCATATTTTCTAGAGAAAGCCATATTCAAGGAAAAAACATTGAATTAATGATTTATTTTGGAATTTTCTGTTTCCTGAAATCCCAGAGTGTTTTCACCCATTTGGCAAATTAGAACATCATATGTAGAATTCAATTAGCCATTCACATGTTTTCCAGGCTATGGCTTGTTGATCAGAGGCTAGACTCACTCATAATTCAGAGACATTCATTCTCATTATAAACACTCTAAAATGCAATATGTAAAATGCCAATTATTTTTAAAAATCACCATGTGTTAAACAACTGGCTTACAATGGAACAATATAAATATAAATATATATAATATATAAAGTAAATAAATATAAGATAAAAAATAAACAGTAAATATAATCAAATAAATATAAACCTTTAAGAATAGTCTATGTACTTAATCTCTGGAAACCACAGGGCAACTGGTGTTTAGTTTTGTTTCTTGTAAGCTTTATCTGCTGTCCAAGTAAGAAAGATTAAAGATAAATGTATAGTTATAATTTGAGCTCTATTTTCAACTGTTCTGAGTTTTTAAGGAATTTTCCTTAATAAATGGATATCTAGTTATAATATCTACCAGAGTTGCTTGCACAGAGATGGTCTTAGTTTAATATAGGATTAGTTGGTTTAATTCAACATAAAGGCTTCCTCCAGCCCAAATTATGGATATGGTAGGCTATTCATTTATCCTATGTTCCGTCCACTTAAAACTGACACTCAATGAGAATTGGCAATCATTAGGCCCTTGTTCACATGAATGGGTCACTTCATAAGAACTTGTCGTAAGATGGATAAATAGTCTTTCTCGGGTTTCTCTTTCGCTCATCTCTTTTTGTTCACTCTCTTTGCACTTCTGAAACTCATTCTTGTTTTAAAGATCCTGAAGATACAAGAGAAACTGCTCATTAGGCCTTTATGCTTTTTCAGTGGAAACAGCAAGTAGCAAAACCTTTAAGAAAAATAATAAATGAGAGCCTCTAGGTTTTTCACAAGCACTGTAACCATGAGGGATTTCATATTTTATACATCAGTCCAAAGTATCCAAAACAGCATATACAGCCAACAATTGGAAATGAAATATTGTCCTTTTTGGACAACTAGTATAATATAATCCCACATTTTCACAGTTATCCAGATTTGCTTCGTAGGACCCTTTGAAAATGGAGGGTCCTACATTGGATTTCCCTGCTTTGGTGTGAGAATTCAGATTTAGATGTCATGATTGCTTCCTCCTCTGCCACACAAGGCGTCTCCACCACTGGGCTACTTTAGAATTTGATAGAGCATAAGACTAGAAACTAAGAATAACCTAGATAAAGTATACCTTTCCATAGAGTAAGATTCCAATACATATTTGTTGGAGTGAAATGACCTTGCGAAGCATAGACGAGAAGTCATCAAATATTGGTGATGTCTGCTGACATTTTATCACAGCTACTTGCAAGGCAGATGGAGAGTTTGCTTCCCATGCTCAATCTGAAGAACCTATTATTCTTAAAGGCTTTGTGTGCAAAATACATGATCAATAAAAGCAAAATATGCTGTCAAAAAGACACAAGTCAGGCACAGAGCTCTGTATAAACAGAGCTCAGTAAACTATTTTATACAGTAGTAAAAAATAAAACCAGTTATGTCTAATCTTCCTTTACAATGTAAGGCACTGAAAATTTCTAGAACTCAAAAGACTATAATAAATGTGCTCCAGGGAAACAGTAATATCTCTAAAAACTTACATATGTATTTTCACCAGAAACATTTACATTAGATTCATTGTATTGGAACAACCATTCTAAGTTTTCTTGCAAAGTAAATTTTCTATAATGTACTTAGAAGGCTCAAGAATTAAATGTGATTTGTAAATTCAATGTATATAACAAGGCCAAACACTACCAGTTTGAGTGAGAAATATTATTTTCACTTGAAAATTTTAATACAGGTTCAACTGAAGACAGAAATTATAAAAAAAAAACCTTACAGAAATTTGATTCAGTCAAAATAATGCCAAAAACTAATTGTGCTGAAGCCTTCCTATCATCCAATAAATAAATTGCTACGACAGAGCTTTTGTTTAGAACACAATATAGACTTCCATATCTAACCATCCTTATTAGTTAGAATGAAATAAAGCATTATTTTTAGGACATTATTCCAGTGTAATAGTCATTTAAGGAACTTACTGCAGTTTGGAAAGAGGAAATATTTGAATAAAGCCTCAAATTTCTTACCTGACATAGAAGTTACAAGACATAAAAGTAGCATAACCTGAGAAGTTTCCATAAACACTGTAATTTATTTCAAACACCAAATTTTGTGCCTGTAAGATAAATCTTGTCTAAATGTAAGACTCAGGAGGAATAATATTTTATAATAAAGGATATGGTATGAATTAGCACAATTCTCTAAATATTGAAATGAATTTCTCTAATGTCCCAGAAAGTCAGAGTATGTTTATTTACATTTTTCTGTTTCTAAATCTAAATGCTTCATTTTAAATTATTCGTTGACTCTCCACTACTAGACATAACACCTCCAACATATGGCACAAGAAACCAGGACTAATACTTCCTCACTTCTGGCCCATACACTTTCTTTTGGGCTATGCCCTCTTTTGTTTGGTCATTTACTGAAATAAAAGGTAGTTTTAATCACTCTCCAGTTCAGATATCTTTCAACCTTAGAATTAAAGTATATTCATTAGAATTTAAATCTTCATTTCTGTATTTAGTACATAATATTCTTAATAAACCCTGACATGCAAAAGTCTGATCTGTAGATGAAGAAACTCAAGGAAGACAGCACCCAATACTCAACTGCTATTATGTTAATTCAGAGGAGTTGGTTCATTTGAGATTTAATTTGAACAAAAGGAAACAAACCCTGCAAATGTACTCAGTTCAGAGATATATCTACCAGAAACAGTGAGCAGGGTTTAATTGGTAGCAGCTGGGGAAGTTTCTGTCTACAAATTAAAGATGCAGAAATTTTCCCTCTCACACCAAATAAGTTGGTCTATGGTTTTCTAAAAACTCACTGGCTATTTATCTATTATTTTCTCATGAAGAGAAACTTGATAAAAGGACACAACATCATTCTGATATCCTTTGTAAGTCATTCATTTTCAAGCTTTTCAGGCAAGCTTAGAGAGTAGACAGTTAATTACAACACAAGCTGCCCCTGTATCTCAAACTGATGCCAGGATGCTGTTTGACAAATGCAGCTTTAAAAACCTGAGTAGATAGGTGATTTTGAAATGATTTAGTTCTTACCGTTTCTCATAATGTGAAATACAGGACATTACAACATGGTCCACATTTTTTTCTCAGGGTATTATATATCGTGTTTGGACAGTTAGAACTCCCTGCTATTATTTATTCATGCCAATATAAATTATTCTCTTCAAATGAACTCAAGTCATGTAAACTCTTGCTTCCAGGAACCAAAGCATTCTTTCTTCTGGAGAGATGTGAATTTCACCTCATTCCTTGGAAATTGAAAAATCAAATAACAAACAGCCCCCGAGTTTGCAATCAATACCTAGTTCAGTAACTTCTTGAGATTGTTTGGCACCAGTGTGGTTTTCAGTCTTGGGAGTATTAAGGACTTGAAATCTGATTTTTGTTTTTTTCTGTCAACTCCCAAATCAAGATGAGCTACAGTAGGGAGTTGCCTTTCTTTATTATGGGGCTCTGAAGAGGATCTCTGATTTGTTTTATTTATTTTAAAGCCAAGAGCCAATTCAAGGATGATGAATGGTGTCAGTTTGACAGCACCAAAGACTGAAATTCTTCATTTCTTCCAAGGTTTAACAAGGCAATGACTGCAATTTCTTTTTCAGTTTGCCCTACAAAATGCCTTACCTTTTACCTGAATAAGCTGATTCTAAAAATGTGGTATCAGGATCACCATCTATTCTAACAATTCCTTTTCTCCTGATATCCCTGATAAGTGTCAGGGTAGATGTATTAAGAGAGATTCTTTTTACTTTTTAAGAGATTTTTTTTCACCTAGGACTGAATAAAGCCTTCTGATTGAATTTATTCAGGTCAGCACACTTATAGAAGGATAAAGCTGGTTTGGACCTGGCCCCAACAATGGCTGTTCTATGGGCCCAATCTCAGAGGTGGTTCAGATTTATTGACCTGAATTTTGCCAGATTGGCAGAAAGTCTCAGGGAAAGCTTATACTTACACAGTCTACCTTTCCATTTTAAGAGAAACTTTACCCGGCTCTTTGGTTTGTACCAATAGGAGTGGTGATACAGGTGAATTTCCACAGTGGGACAACTGTGGAACAATAAGAGAAAAAAATTATATGAAGCTAATCATACCCATCCAGGTAATCATGACTTCTGGTTAGTAGTATACACTCTGGTTTTAAGGGAGAATCATTTTCCTTGAAGTAATTTGTTTTTCACTTATTCCTTCTCATAAATAACTAATTTATAGCATTTAAATATTTTCATTGAAATGATTATAGAGACTCATTTAAAAAATGGAAAACATTATTTCATTATTTCCATACATCCCTTTCTTCAACCTATTAAATATTATGTGCAGCTTTTAAAATAATGTTATTAATAGAGATTGAAGCTGAGTCTATATCAATATAGTGGTGAATTTGAAGAACTATTATAATAAAATCTTGCTGAATTAATGATGCTAATTGAATTGCCTAAGCAACTGCAATACGACAATTGTTGCTAAAAGCTTTTGAGATAATAATGAAAATCTGGCTTATTTCAAGGCATTTAAATCTAATTGGAAAAGCAATAATAATACTCTTAAAAATACCAGGTAACAGTATGAAACAACACTTAAGTGTTACCATCAAATATTGAGTGTTCTTATGATTAGAGATGTTTTCCCTAGAGGAAATACACACACACACACACACACACACACATGATTATTTATTTGCCATGAAATCTAAATACTGATGGAATTCAGATAAAGGAGAAATTAAATGAAATATTGAGTATAGGAATTGTGAATTCAGTTGCAGAAAAAAATACATTTTACCAAATGGAATTGGAGGAACAAATTACTCATGGGGAAAAAAAAAAATAGTTTCAAACTCATGATGTGACCATGGTTATATTAGAAGAATAAGGCTCTCTCATTTCTCAAGGGAATGAAACACACTTTGAAGTTATCTCAATGAATAGTTTTTTTCCTTTAACACAAAACATTCAATAAGTGAAAATCTGAGTGATTGTTGGGATAATTCAACCCATATCAAAAAATAAAACGAACCATAGGAAACTAAGTTGGAGGTGCAAAGGAAGAACGAGTTTCTCCTCTCAGAGGATTAATTTTTGTGTTAAGATTTGCTGCCCACAAGCTTGATGGGATATTTTTAAAAATATCTTTCTTGTTTTAAAATGATGAAAGCTGAAAGAGAAATTATCTTGAATTAATACATTTATATAACCACTTCATAGATTACAAGTATAATCACACACATTGTTTTATCCTAGATTGGAGAGGAAATCGCTGGTTCAAGTCTTGATTATCACTTAGCTTTGTGACTTTGATCTTTCCTTTTCCTATTCCTTTTGAAGTTTAGTTTTCTTTTCTGTTACATGAAGATAATGATACATATCCCATGAAGATGTTGTAAATATTTATTAAAATATAGTGCCTGGTACAGAATTGGAACTGAAGCATTAGTTCCTTACGCAGACTGAGCATTACCACCATTTGAAAGATGACAAAATACTGAAAAAGTCAGGTTTACTTGCCAAAGCCTTCACAGATTGAAAGGCTAGACATAATAGCAATCTTTAGATCTACTACCTTGCGATTTTTCTGCTGTATTGTGTAGCTTCAGTACAAATAATTTCAAATATGATTATACTGATAGATATGAGCGTCTCTATGATTCTATAGATTTTTTTATTTATGTAGTCATACACTATATAACAGCATTTCAGTCAATGACAGACCACATATATAGCAGAGGTCTCATAAGATGATAATAAGCTGAAAAATTTCTATTGCCTAGTGACACTGTAGCTGCCTTCATGTCTTAGCAAAGCTTGTTACATACATGTTTGCAATGATGCTGGTGTAAATAAACCTATTGCGTTGCCAGTCCTATGAAAGTGTAACATGTACTAATACGTATAGTAACTAATAGTTGATAATAAATGACTATGTTACTGGCTTATGTATTTGCTATACTATAGTTTTGTTATTATTTTAGAATGTACTCCCTTTGTAATAGGGAAAAAATTAACAGTAAAACAGCCTCAGGCAGATCCTTCAGAATGTATTTCAAAAAATGACATTATTATCATAAAACATATCTTCATGAATGTTATTGTCCCTAAAGAACTTCCAATGGCACAATATATAAAAGTGGAAGACAGTGATATTGATGATTCTGACCCTGTGTAGGCCTAAGCTAATGTGTGTGAGTCTTTTTTAACAAAAACATTTAAAAAGTAAAAAATAAATAATTTTTAAAGTAGAAAAAAATTATAGAACAAGGATATTAAGAAAGAATATTTTTGGGTCAAATGGTATTTCTAGTTCTAGATCCCTAAGGAATCACCACACTGACTTCCACAATGGTTGAACTAGTTTACAGTCCCACCAACAGTGTTTTACACTGTTTATCCACATCCTCTCCAGCACCTGTTGTTTACCAAAGGACTATAAATCATGCTGCTATAAAGACACATGCACATGTATGTATATTGTGGCACTATTCACAATAGCAAAGACTTGGAACCAACCCAAATGTCCAACAATGACAGACTGGATTAAGAAAATGTGGCACATATACACCATGGAATACTATGCAGCCATAAAAAACGATGAGTTCATGTCCTTTGTAGGGACATGGATGAAGCTGGAAATCATCATTCTCGGCAAACTATTGCAAGGACAAAAAACCAAATACCGCATATTCTCACTCATAGATGGGAATTGAACAATGAGAACACATGGACACAGGAAGGGGAACATTACACTCCGGGGACTGTTGTGGGGTGGGGGGAGGAGGGAGAGGCAGCATTAGGAGATATATCTAATGTTAAATGACGAGTTAATGGGTGCAGCACACCAACATGGCACATGTATACATATGTAACTAACCTGCATGTTGTGCACATGTACCCTAAAACTTAAAGTATAATTAAAAAAAGACCCAAGTAAATGGAGGTATATATGTTCATACGATCTGATGACTCAATATTGTTAAGATACCAAATCTTCCCTAAATTGATCTAAATGTTAAACACATTCCCAATGAAAATCCCAGCGGAATTCTTTGTAGAAATTGAAAAGTTGATTCTAAAATTTATATGAAACTTTAAATGACCTATAATAGCCAAAACAATGTTTACAGGTAGAACAAGGTTGGAAGATTTCACAGTTGATTTTCAAACTTATAAAGCTACAATATCAAGACAAATCTACTTTTAGTGAAAGGATAAACATATATATCAAAGGAATGAAATAGAGTCCAGAATTAAGCCCACACATTTATGGTCAACTGACTTTTTACAAAGATGTCAAGATAATATAATAAAAAGAACAAGTCTTTTCAACAAATGGTACATTGGATTATCTTATTTGTTTTTCCTGTCATAAATGACAGGATTTTCTTTTTTTAAGGCTGTGTAGTATACCATGAATATATACCACATTGTCTACCCCCTGGAAGTAACTATACATTTTATTATTTTTATTAGTTTAATTGACACATACCTATTTATGGGCTACAGTCTGATGTTTCAATACATATATACACTGAGTAATGATCAAATCATGGTAATTAGCATATCCATTACCT
The DNA here is from genome assembly GCF_009828535.3 of Hylobates moloch. Classification (NCBI taxonomy): domain Eukaryota; kingdom Metazoa; phylum Chordata; class Mammalia; order Primates; family Hylobatidae; genus Hylobates; species Hylobates moloch. Next base: position 67,538,020 of record NW_026652279.1, on the reverse strand, counting down.
CAAACATTTATAATTTCTTTGAAGTTAGAACACTCAAATCCTCTATTCTATAAGTTATTTTGAAATATATTTATTCTTAACTACATTCTACTGTTCAATAAAACACCAGAACTTATTCTTCCTATCTAATTGTAACTTTGTATCCATTGACCAACCTCTCCTCAACCTCTCCTCCTTACTACTGCCCTAACCATCTCTGGTAATCACTGTTATACTCTCTGCTTCTATGAGATCAGCTTTTTTACATTCCACATGAATGAGATTATGCAGTATTTGTCTTTCTGTGCCTGGCTTATTTCACTAAACATAATGCCCTCCAGATTCATCCATATTGTCACAAATGACAGGATTTTATTCTTCTAATGGCTGACAAGTATTCCATTGTGTGTGTATATATATATATATATATATATATATATATTTCACATTTTCTTTATTCATCCACTATGAACACTTAAATTAATTCTATATCTGAACTATCATGAATAATGCTGCAATGAACATGGGAGCGCAGATAGGTCTTTGACATACTGATTTCATTTCCTTTGGATATACACCCAGTAGTAGGATTGATGGATAGTTGTTTTAGTCTCAGTTTTTTGAGTAACCACCATATTGTTTACTATGATTGTACTAATTTAAATTCCTACCAACTCTGTGCAAGATTCCCTTTTCTCCGCATCCTCTCCATCACTTGTTATCTTTCCTCTTTAAATAATAGCCATTCTTCCAGGTGTGAGGTGATATCTCACTGGGGTTTTAATTTGCATTTTTCTGATGATTCATCATGTTGAGCATTTTTTAGTATACCTGTTGGTCATTTGCGTGCCTTCTTTTGAGAAATGTTTATTCACATCCTTTGCCCATCTTTTAAATCATGTTATTTGTTTTCTTACTATTGAGTTGTTTGAGTTCCTTATATATTTGGTATGTTAACTCCTTATCAGATGTATGGTTTGCAAATATTTTCTCCCATTCTGCGGACTGTCCCTTCAATCTTGTTTTCTTTGCTGTGCAGGAGCTTTTTAGTTTGATGCTATCCATTAGCCTATTTTTGCTTTTATTGCCTGTGCTTTCAGGGTCATATAAAAAACATCATTGCCCAAATCAGTGTTATTGATCTTTCCCACTGTATTTTCTTTTGTTAGTTTTACAATTTCAGGTCTATGTTTAAGTCTTTAATCCATTTTGAGTTGACTTTTGTATACAGTGTGAGATAAGGGTCTAGTTTCATTTTTCTGCATCTGGATATCAAATTGTCCCAACACCATTTGTTGAAGAGACTGTCCTTTTTCCATTGTGTATTCTTGATACTTTTGTTGCAAATCAGTGGACAGTAACTGTGTGGATTTATTTCTGGGTGCTGTATTCTGCTCCATTGGTCTACATGTCTTTTATGCCAGTATCATGCTGTTTTGATTATTATAGCTTTGAAGTATATTTTGAAGCCAGGTAGTATGATGTCTTCAGCTTTATTTTTTTGCTTGTATGTTTTGTTTTATTTATTTGTTTACTTTGCTCAATATTGCTTTGGGTATTTGGGGTGTTTTGTGGTTCCATGCAAATTTAGGAAAGTTTTTCATATTTCTGTAAAAAGTTCATTGAAATTTTGATAGGAATTGTATTGAATTTGTATATTGCTTTGGATAATACGGACATTTTAAACAGTATTAATTTTTCCAAGCTATGAACATAAACATATTTCCATTTAAAAAAAGAATACTTTTGTTGTACAACTGTATAATGTGTTCTGTTTTAAGGTAAACATTATTTAAAAAGAATGAAAACATTAAAAAATAAGAAGTTTATAAAGAAAAATTGTTACACTAAGCTAAAACTAATTTATTATTAAAGAAACTTTTTAAAAATTAATTTAATATATCCTAAGTCTACAGTGTTTATAAAGTCTACAGTAGTATAGAGTAATGCCTAAACCACATTCTTTCACTGACTCACCCAGAATAACCTCCAGTCCTGCAAGCTCCATTCATAGTAAGTGCCCTATACAGGTATATCATTTTTGTCTTTTATACTGTATTTTTCCCGTACTTTTTATGTTTGGTTACAAAAATTCTCACCATTGCATTATAATTACCTAGAGTATTCAGTATAGTACCGTGCTATATAGGTTTGTAGCCTGGGAGCAGTGGGCTATACCACATAGCCTATATGTGTAGTAGGCTATGTCAAGTAGGTTTGTGTAAGTACATTCTATAATGTTTACACAACGACAAAATTACCTAACAACACATTTTGAGAACATATCCCATTTTTATTGTTGTTAAGCAATTCATGACTATATTATCAAAGCCAACATCATTTATACATTTAAGTGACACATGTATAAATGATTTGCTGTCATGTTTTCTTAAACTATGTATCTGTGGGGTAGGTGACTGTGTGCTATTGTTAATCAAGTCACACATTAACCATGCAACACCTTATAGATGGAGGGGACTAATTTTTTTTATTAAAATAAGAAACCCAATGTAATTCTATTTTTAGCATAAAATAAGAAATGTGGCCAGGCACAGTGACTCATATCTGTAATCCCAGTACTTTGAGAGGTTGAGGCAGGTGGATTGCTTAAGCCCAGGAATTCAAGACCAGCCTGGGCAACATGGAAAACCCCCACCTCAACCAAAAAAATTACAAAAACTAGCCAGGCATGGTGACATGCACCTGTAGTCCCAGCTAGTTGTGGGGCTGAGGTGGGGGGGGTCACTTGAGCCTAGATAGGTTGATGCTGCAGTGAGCCATGACTGTGCCACTGCACTCCAGCCTGGGTGACAGAGTGAGACCCTGCCTCAAAAAAACAAGAAAGAAAAAAAGAAATGCTCTTGCAGAAGTTTTAGATCATACTCTCATCCCTAGTTTATATAATCATATTTTCAGCTGTGCTTGATACTTTGGAAGGAAGGTTTAATAAGCAATAAAATACTGTGTTAAAGATCACAAAGGCATTTGTGTTCACCAGACATCTGCATTTCCCAGAATATAAGATAGTGGCTGGCTTGGTCTCTAATCTTCTCTTCAAACTATAATTTCTATATATTATCATTATCTATTCTTTTCCATTTCTTCTCTCCTCCACTTTGAGGGACGGGGTAATGAGAATAAAGTGGCCAAAGGTAACCTAAGGAGAAAAAGTAGAGGCAATCATGGCCAAAGCTTTATGATATATATATAGTGTTTGTATAAGACATGATTTTACTTGAGATAAAAATTCTTAATTATATTCAGTGATCTGTTATCAGTAGCATGTGTGCTGCATAGCAAGCTTCAAGCCCAACCTTCAATACTGCTTTGTGTGATGCAGGGGCTGGACATATATAAACCATATTTCTGCTTTGCCCAGCTGTCTCCCTGTTGGACATTGAGAATAGGTGCTGCTAGAGGGAGTTTGGAGGACTGGGGGAGGACAAAAGCTACTCTGTTCCCTGTCTGCTTCCTATTCTTGTCCCAGTGGCCCTTGCAAGATACTTTTTCCCACCAGTGACACTTCTCCTGTGAGCACAGCTAACTCCAATTCATAGTTTTCCAGCATTCGTATTGTTTTGATTTAAATCATTGAATCAGGCATTATTTTTTTAAATTATTTACTATGTGCCTTGGTTGTTATCACAAACAATACCAGCATATTTTTACTTGTTTTTTCTCTCTCTAATTTGAGCTCTGTCAGAAATCTCAAGTGCAATCATACCATCTCTCAGCTATTCCCCAAGTATTCTAAATGGGTTGAGTAATCTTTTGTCATTACTAAAGAGTATCCAATGATTAAAATAAAATTTGTCTCAACACTACAAGCCATGAGACCATGAGATATGTCAAATCCTGTTTAAACGTGTCCATATAGATATCATTGAATGACATAATTGATTTGGACTTGCAATTTAAAAAAAGAATTCCTTTGAAAGCTTCTATGGGATTAGAATAATTTTTTTCATTTTTCTCCACAGATGCAGCATAAAATATACCAGAAACCTAAACCACCGAATCTTTCACATCTGTTTTTCCTACTTTAAACATCAAAGACTTCAATTTTTTTTTCTTTTTCGTTTCTGTTCTCTGTATAATGCTGTAAAGAGCAGTGTGTAAATGTCATTGACTAAGGTTGATAAAGTAAGCACTGATAATAAACTTTTCTGTATTCTCAGAATTCATATTTTAATTTTTCATACAACTAATGGAACAACAACTAATGGAACAACATTTTATAAGAAATAAATACCCACAAGATAAATTTTTAAATATTTTAAAAAATATTAATTTTGAAGATTTTAAATCTAGCAGAAAGGTAGAAAAATAATAATAAAGTTTCATATACCCATTGTAATGGTTAATTTTATGTGTGAACTTGGCTGGACCACAGTGTCTAGATATGTGGTCAAACATTATTCTGGATGTTTCTGTAAGCAGGTTTTTGGATGAGATTAATGCTTAAATCCATGAACTTTGAGTAAAGCAGATTGTCCTCCATGATGTGAGTGGGCCTCATCCAATCATTTGAAAACTTGAAATGAACAAAAGACTGAGCTTTCCCCAGCAAATGGCCTTCAGACTTCACCTGAACATTGGCCCTTCCCTGGTCCACCCCACATATTTTGGACTGGCTGGTAAAGCCTCCATAATCATTTTAGGCAATTCTCTAAAACAAAATTCCCTTAATATAAATCTCTCTATCTATCTATCTATCTATCTATCTATCTATCTATCTACACACACACACATAAATATGTGTATATATGTACATATATACACACACACACAGATAGGTGTATATATACACACATACATATGTGTGCGTATGTGTATATACGTATATATAGGTGCATATATATGTGTATACGTATATGTGTATATATAGGTGCATATATACGTGTATACGTATATGTGTATATAGGCGCATATATACGTGTATACGTATATGTGTATATAGGTGCATATATACGTATATACGTATATGTGTATATAGGTGCATATATACATATATACGTATATGTGTATATAGGTGTATATACACATATATATGTATAAATACACACATATATTTGTTTGGTTCTGTTTCTCTGGAGAACCCTGAGTAATACATTCATCATCACAATTAACAACTAGCAATTACTATATTATTTTATCTATTTTTGTGTTCTAATTAAAGTAAATATAGACATCATGACATTTGAGCCCTAAATACATCACCACATCACTATTTGTAATCCTTAAAGATAATATTTTTCTGTATAAGAAAACACCGTTATTGCACTTAACAAACTTAATTTTTTGTCTCATTTAATACTCATTTCATCTTGAAATTCTCTCAATATTCAAAAGAAGTCTTGAAGCCAATTAGAACAAACATTGTGCTGGAGTGTGATGCAACATAATACTTTTTGGGTGATGCTACGTACCTCATACTGCATCACGATAAGACATACATCACATCTGCACTATTAGTGATGCTAACATTGGATTCTCAGTTAATGGAGGACAGCCTTATCCCTTCTCTATAAAAGTATATCTTTTTCCCTTGGTGACTAACAAGTAATATTTGTGATGATGTTTTTACATCTCATGAATATCTGTAGCAATCTTTCACGTAATAGTATTTAGCACTTGTTAATGATTATTGTCTCAATGAAATATTTTATTAGAAGTTGCAAACAAAGTTAGCAAAATATATAATAATAATTTATTATAGAATTACAAGAGGTCCAGTTTTACTCCCCATATCTTCCTAATTTGTTCAACTCTAAACACAGTGGCATGAAATTTTAAGATGTCATAGCTAGGGAATTACTCTAGGATAAAACAGAAACTCCTTCAAGTTTTAGTTTGTGTAGTAGCAGGAAAGTCTAGTAATAAGAATATTGATGTTCAGAATTCCCAACCCCAATATCACATTTTTTAAATTACTAAGATACATTATATGAAATTGTCTGATTTAATGAGGAACAGATAATGGATAAATTATGCTTGGAAGTGCAAACCAAAGATCTAATAGCTGGAATTATTTTTACAAAGATCTCATCAAATGACATTTAATGTATGTAACCAGCTAACTTAACACAGTTTTACTTATTGTCATGAGTTTTTGCAGAATTTTGTAAAGTCTTAACCTTTTCTTTTCCCATTTGTTTCTCATATTCACTTAGAATCAGAGGCTCTAAAACTCTGAGTTTTACTTCTTTGGTGTTAGATTTTTTTCACCTTTTTCCTACCACTGCATATCTTCTGCATGTGTAAATTTACTTTCAACGTTACTAAGTCTGTGAAGAAGGAACATCCATTGAGCATGAATGGAAAATATATTAAACATAAGGGATATAGGGAATTTAGAAATTAACATTCTGATAGAAACAGAAGATGCTGAAGCAATACTGGAAAAAAGCCAGTTCTCTCGAAGTTTTTGGTCTGCACCAGTAGATGGTAGAGGTTTAAGTAAGATCCCAATAGATGTTTGAACTCAGGATACTTATTCAAACTGAATGTGAACCCTTTGAGGTTGACTCATTGCTAATATTTTTCCATTTCAGGGTAAGATTTCCCACTGACACCAACCAACACAACCTCAATGTGGATAAGTGGAATAGGAAGTTCAAGATCACTGAACTCTTGTAAAATGACTTATTTATTATTTTTACTTAATTCCTCAGACATGCTTTGTGGGTTTTTTATTATTATTATTAGATTTTTTAAGTTCTATTTTCCATCCAGTGGCCCTGATCTTCTTAGAAAAATCCTGAACAACAGGGACAGCTGTTAAAAGAATGAGCTCACTAGTTAGTTTCATATTGGAAAGATAAATAGTGTAAAAAAAATTAAAAAGTAACTTACCTTATTGTTTATTTCTTAAGGGATAGTGTAGAAAATGTCCACTCTTGACTTAATTACAATAAAATAAACAGGATTCAACTTGTGTGCTTTGGTTGACAAATTTTCTAAGAGTAGAACTGTTCCAAATTAAAATAAGAACCTGTCTTTATAAGCTTGGTTGTTACCTCTTTATGTATGTATTTATTTATCGTTTTAGTCTGAGAGAAATTTCAGTGATGAATAAATTTTTCTCTTAAATCCAGGTGACAAATAACAGTCTGCTCCTTAAAATATTCCAGCATTTTAGTCTGCATGATATTTTATCAAGGGAAGCAATATACAAAACAGCATCTACTGAGTAATAATAGGTTTTAGTAGATTCTAAATAAGTATCTCATACACTAACATTATCATATTGTTCTATTTTAATAATGGAGTTTATTCATTTCACCTGTTCTAAAACTGCCTGCTGTATTGCTTTTTTTTTAAATGCTGTCATTTTATTTTTGTTTCAATTTTTCCTTCTCCTTTCTTCACCAAGAACTTACCTGTCTAAACTAAATAATTGCATGTCACATACAAAAATAAGAATATCTGAAAAAATAATGCCGACCAAACTTCAACATTGCATATAAATCTATATTGCATCTCATTTTATGTTTCCTCTTCTTTTTCAAAGGATTCACTATTCTGTAATTCATAAATTCATCCTCTTTCTGAACAAACTTAAAATTTAATGCCCATCAGAATTATTATGTGGTTCAACACAACTTTGCATCTCATATTTGCCTGGCGCCAGTCAAAGTGAAGACAAACCCACAGTCAGTTCCTGTAGGGGCACAAAATGACAATTTGTATTTTCCTATAATGACCACAGGCTAACCAGCATCCAACCTGGGAAGGCCTCAAATACAGGCAGCCATTTCGAAATGTTTTCCTATGTTATGTCACCTCTATCAGAGAAAAACGAGGAAGAAAGTGAGATTCAGAGAAACAGTAAGGTTATGTGTTGTTTAGTGTCACTGGGAAATCTTACCCTAAAATGGAAAGAGGCTAGGAAAGAAGGAAAAGAAAAAGATATTAGATAGGGAGATTGAACAATGGGTTTTTTCATTTTCTTTGTAAAGACCTGTAACAAAGTTTTGGAATAAAGTACCATTGTAACAAGATGTGCAACTAGTAAGCTATGTAAAAATGAGGAATTTTACAGAGACCAGTAATTAAAATAATGAATGTCCAAAATAAATAAAAATAAAGTATTACTTTATTAAATTTATTGTTTTATTATACATATTATTAATTTTATTCTTAAATACTTGACATATTAATTTCAAGCATTTATTTTAAACACATTGACTTGAGAAAATGAGCCACAACCTATAATGCTTACCTATAGAATAATTTAGGGAATTTAGTTTGCTTTCAGAATATTTTCCAAAGCAGTTTACTATACTTGTCTGTTTTCCTCCAGTTTTTTACATCCAGCCACCTTCTAGGCTAAAAATAAGTCATTTGTTATCTTGTGCTAAAACTCTTGCCCTTTATAAGTAGGTATATTTGATTAAATATAAATAGTATCTAATAAATCTGCAAATTGCTGAGCCATGCATAAAGTCCTGTTGGCTTCTGCCCTTGTGTTTTGATGATTCTGAGGTAAAAGAAAAATATTTATGATTGATTACTTACTATGGCACAAAACTGCAAGAGAAGATGTGATTAGTGGTAAACCAAAGAGAAGATACCAATTTATAATTCTCAAAGCATAGTAACCATATATAATGTGGTCACTTGTATTTTCAAAAAATGGCCACAGTAATATTTCTCCTTCTACAGCAATATTTTTAGATCCTTGCTATTCTCTCATAAAGAGCAAAAGTCTATTTTTCTTCCACTTGAAACTGGGTAGAACTTTATAAATAAAATGTAAAATAGGTGATATTGTGTGACTCTAGAAGCTAGGTCATAGGTGGAATATGGCTTCTGCTTGGCTCTTTCACTACCTCTCAAAACACTCACCTTTGAAACCTAGCCGCCTCATGGAACTTGTAGATGTTCAGCTGACACCCTCCACTAAAATTATAGATGACTGTCAGCATCAGCTGCTAGACCTATGAGTAAATGACACCCTTCTAGCTGCCCCTGTTGACACTGAGTGGAGCAGAGACAAGCTGAACTGAGTCCTACTCAAATTGAAAATGTATGAGCTAAATCAAAAATGTTATTGTTTTTAAGCCACTAAGCATTGGTAGTTTGTTATTGTTTGGACAAAATTGTGTTCCCTTACACTCACATGTTGCACCCCCTAAGCCCCAGTGTGACTGTATTTGTATATAGGGCCTTTAAGGAGGTAACTAAGATAAAACGAGGTCATCAGAGTGATGACCTAATCCAATAGGACTGGTGTTCTTACAAGAAGAGAAAAAGTTAGCAGAGCATGCTCTCTCTCTCTCTCTCTCTCTCACACACACACACACACACACACACACAGGGAGAGAGAGAGAGAGAGAGACAGAGAAAGAGGGAATAAGGTCCAGACAAGGACACAGTGAGAAGGCAGCCCTTTACAACCTTCTATTGTCTTACAGAATGCATATATCATCACGAACAGAATGTTGTTAGAAAAGTGAACATTAAAAATGCTTCAGGATAGATCTCAGACGAAAATGAGGAACATGTTATTAGAAGCTTAAGAAAATGCAATCATTATTTTCAACCTGAAAAAAAAAACTAAAGAAAATTATCGCAAATATGTTAAGTTTATTCAGGAATGAGAATAAGGACTAGAATTCAGAATGCATAAAATGACAAGCCAGCAGATAAACCTTGTCAAAGAAGAAGAGGTGTGAAGGATGTAAAAGGGCTTCCTGTGGGATTTTTAGAAAGTCTTTGGAAAAAATTCTTATTTCAGACAAGTAAGCATGAGCCTCCTCTCCTTTGTGCCTTCCCAGCCCTACTTTGTCTGGGCCTGACAAAAGTCAGACCGGAAATCATTCTGCTATCGGCAACTTTCACATTATAAAGTGGCAAGGAACTTGGCCAAATTGTTTTCTCATATTTTCTAGAAGATAGAACCATGAGTGATAACCTTGGATACTTTGTGGAATAAATTTCTAAGTGAAGTATTAAAAGTGCAGCCTGGCATATCTTTACTGTTTATGGTAAAATGAGAGAGGAAAAAGATAAATGAGAGGAACTGTTAAACAAAAAGAACCAGAACTTGAATATTTGAAAATTTCTCAACCTATCCACATTGCAAAAAAATTAGAAAGCATGTTCTGGAGGAAACACCAGGGGTTTAGCTGCCAATTACTTCATAAAAAGATATGTGCGTATCTTTATTTCTGGCTTCAACTGAGTGGGCTGATTAAATCCATAGGTAATCTGTCAGCTGAGACTAAAGGGGACAGAGAAAATGGGAAGGAATAAAAGAAGGCTGTCAGACTTCTGAAATGCTACAGGATGTGAAAATAAAGCTATCCAGCTTCAAATACACTTGAAATAAAAGGAACAATGACCCTGAAAGTGATTCAAAAATCAGGGCTGCACCTCCCACCACAGGCTAGGCTGTCTCCTCCTGAGTTTCAGAGATTAGGGCAAGGATGCCACTGCCCAGTGTCTCATTGCAAGGCCACTCTGTAGAGCTACAGGGGTAAGGCTGCCTCCTAAGGCTGTGGGGATGACCTGATGCCCAGTGGGACCAGAATGTAGAGTACTGAGCAAAAGAAGACGGTTTTTGAGCCTTGGCTTGCTAGTTTTGGGCTTAATTGGGACCATCACTTCTTTCTTCTTTCTTACTTCCACCTTTTGGGATGGAAATGTCTTTCCTACCACTATGTATTGAAAGCACAGAACTTGTCTGGTTTCACAGTTTCACTGCTGGAGAGGAATTTTGCCCCAGTATGACTCATATCTTGAATTTTACCATTACCTGATTTAGATAATATTTAGATGAGACTTTGGACTTGAAATGTGTGCTGGAATGAGTTAAGACTTTTGGGGATATTGGGATGGGTTGTATATTAGTCAAGGTTCTCCAGAGAAACAGAACCAATAAAATATATATAGATAAGTATAAGAAGAGATTTATTATGAAAACTGGCTCATGCAATTATGTAGCCTGAGAAGTCCCATAAGATGCCATCTGCAAGCTGGAGAACCAGGAAAGCCAGTGGCATAATTCAGCCTAAGTCCAAAGTCCTGAGAAATGGGGAAGTCAGTGTTGTAACTCCCACTCCAAGCCTGAAGGCCTGAGAAACTGGAGGTTTGCTGGTATTGGTCCCACAGTCTGAGGGATGCAGAACCGGGAGCTCCAATATTCAAGAGCAAAAAAAAAAAAAAAAAAAAAAAAGATGGATGTACCAGCTCAAGAAAAGAGAGAATGCACCTTTTATCTGCTTTTGTTTCTACTTGGACCCTCAAAAATTGGATGATCACCCCCCCATTGGTGAGGATAAATCTTCTTTACTCAGTCCACTGATTCAAACGCTAATCTCTTCCAAAACACTCTCACAGACACGCCAGAAATAGTGTTTTACCAGCTATTTCGGCATTCCTTAGCCTAGTCAAACTAGCACATAAAATTAACTTTCACGAGATGACTATATTGCATTAGAGAAGGACATAAATATAGCTGACCAGAGTAGAATGTCAGGGACTAAATTGTATGGTGAAGTCTTAAAGCCCAATGTGACTGGTTTTGGAGATAGAGTCTTTAAGGAGGTAACTAAGGATAAATGGGGTAAAAAATATGGGTTGCTAAATCCATAGGACTGGTACCCTTTATAGGAGAGGAAGAGATTCCAGAAGCATGTGTGCAGAGAGGAAAGGCCACGTGACACCACAGTGAGAAACTGAGGGTGGAGATCTTCAACTATAATTGTAGATGCGTCTATTTATCTTTCCACTTCAGCCAGTTTGGGATTACATATTTTGAAGCTCTATTATTAGGTGTATTTATATTTAAAATTCTTGTGTCTTCTGGATAAAGTGACCCCTTTATTATTATGTGATATTCTTCTTTATCCCTGGTAACATTCTTTGTTCTGAAGTCAATTTTTCTTGATATTAATAGAGTCACACCAACTTCCTTATGTTTAATGTCTGCATTGTTCAACCTTTTCTGTTCTGTAACTTTTAACGGAGCTATGTCTTTATATTCATACTGAGTTTTTTATAGACAACATATAGATGGTTTTGTTCTTTCATCCCAATAGTCTCTGCCTTTAATTAGGGTGCTTATACTTATGTTTACATGTATTATGGATTAAATATTGTTCTAAATGTTGACTTTACAACAAGCAAATGTAACAAATATGAAGTTAATTATAAAGTAAATGTATACAAACAAAACCTCACTTTTATCTGTTGTATCATCAGAGTTCTGAGTAAGGTCATTTTGAAGGCAAAAAAAAGATTATCCTACTAAAATTATTTTTGAGTCATAGATGATCCTGCCTTGATTTGGTCAAAATGGATTAGTTTTGATTGATCCATATCGAGATGTCTTAGCATATCCCCAAATGAACTCTCTTTTCTGATTGTAGATATGAGTCATTCTTTATTACCTACATTAATTGTACCACTATACGTTTTGAGGGTTGATTCCACCATCCTGTGGCAATTCTACCATGATCATGTGCCCTTGAAACTTTAAATTTTGCTCAAGATAAAAAGCAAAAGAAAATAGGAAGTTTTCTCTTAAACTTTGTTTCTCTCCAGAAGTTTGCAGTGGCTTAGCTTCCTTATCAGTACCAAAGCCTCCATTCTACTTCCCAGAATACGGAAATCATTCCCCATAAGGCTTTAAAGAGTACAGTGACATGGGTAAGCATAGGTAAAGAAGAAAAAAAAAAAGGAGTAAAGTCACAAAGAGAAAAGCTGCTATTTGCTAAAGTTTCAATTAATTCTCTTTATCTAAATACAAGTCTTTATCTTACCTCCCTTTCTTGAAAAGCACATTCATGTTGTATGTGAAACAGCTTTCTCTCTTCTCATTCATTTGGTACTTTTATTTGAAGAAATGCAGAGTGCTGATATTATCTAGAGAGTAACCCAATTGCCTTTAAAGAAAAGTATTTAAGAATCAGTTGCTGGGCTTCAAAGGGGAGATTATACAATTACAAAGGATAACAAATTGAAGTAATAAACAATATTAGGTTTTAAGCATTTCACCATACATTTTAAGTAGGTGTTAGCTAGAAAATAACAGAGAGGTTGAGGAAGAATACTCTCTTCATTCTCTCTTAACTGAATGCATGTGACTTCATTTTTGAGATACTGTGTTTGTACCTGGAAAATTCCATTAATTAGTTATTTGTCTGAAAAGTTGAGAACTACAATGGAGAATTTCTGTATACCAAATGCTCTGCTATATAGTTGCAAAGAGAAAAATAATGTAAGAAAATACAGTACAAGGCCAGGTATGGTGGTTCACACATATAATTCCAGAAGTTTGGGCATCCGTGGAGGGAGGATCACTTGAGGCCAGAAGTTGGAGACCAGCCTGGGCAACATAGCAAGTCCTCATCTCTACAAAAACATTTTAAAATAAGCTGGGCATAGTGGCACTCCTCTGTAGTCCCAGCTACTCGAGAGACTGAGGCCAGAAGTTTAAGGCTGCAGTGGGCTGATTATGCCACTGCACTCCAGCCTGGGTGACAGAGACCCTCTCTCAAAAAAAAAAAAAAAAAAGAAAGAGAAAAGGAATGAAAATAAATTTGAGAGGTGAAATCTTCACCATTTTAGAAACTTAATCTCACTTGTTAATAATCACTAAAATTAGAGAATGTAGCTTTTAAAAATGTAGATGGTAAATCACTCACACATCTATACATTAAAGAAAAAGATGAACATGAATAAAGATATCACCTAAATTTACAGAAATTTATAGAACTGAAAATATTTTAACACCTGTTGATTATTTTTTACTGAATGCAGGTCTAGCGTTCTTAATTTGCATAATTAATTATGTGGTTTTTAACTCATCCAAGATGCAACATATTTATTTGGACTTTAATAAATTAACAATTGTTTAATCTGAAGAGACCTTAGATTATCTAGTTTAGGACAAGAGAAGATGAAACACTTGCCCAAGAGCTCACTGCTAATTAGTTTGCTGAACTGGGATTAAAACCCATGTCTAATGATTTACAATAGTGATAATAATAAATTAGAATAGTAGATTGCATTAAAATTAGAACAACACTTTCAAACAAGCATCATTTTATCTACTGCACTTTCTACTACTTCTAACAGTTTTGTTTCTCCTATTCATTATAAGTAAACAGTATGCTGGTGGAGCCAAGATGGCCAAATAGGAACAGCTCGGGTCTACAGCTCCCAGCGTGAGCGACGCAGAACAGGGTGATTTCTGCATTTGCATCTGTGGTACCGGATTCATCTCACTAGGGAGTGCCAAACAGTGGATGCAGGATAGTCGGTTTAGTGCACCATGCGCAAGCCCAGCCGAAGCAGGGCGAGGCGTTGTCTCACTCCTGAAGTGCAAAGGGTCAGGGAGTTCCCTTTCCTAGTCAAAGAAAGGGGTGACAGAGGGCACCTGGAAAATCAGGTCATTCCCATCCTAATACTGCGCTTTTCCAACGGGCTTGGAAAATGGCACACCAGGAGATTGTGTCCCCCACCTGGCTCAGAGGGTCCTATGCCCATGGAGTCTCACTGATTGCTAGCACAGCAGTCTGAGATCAAACTGCAAGGCAGCAGTGAGGCTGGGGGTGGGGCGCCCGCCATTGCCCAGGCTTTCTTTGGTAAACAAAGCAGCCAGGAAGCTCGAATAGGGTGGAGCCCACCACAGCTCAAGGAGGCCTGCCTGCCCCTGTAGGCTCCACCTCTGGGGGCAGGGCACAGACAAACAAAAAGACAGCAGGAACCTCTGCAGACTTAAATGTCCCTGTCTGACAGCTTTGAAGAGAGTAGTGGTTCTCCCAGCAAGCAGCTGGAGATCTGAGAATGGGCAGACTGCCTCCTAAAGTGGGTCCCGGACCCCCGAGCAGCTTAACTGGGAGGCACCCCCCAGTAGGGACAGACTGACACCTCACTCAGCCGGGTACTCCTCTGAGACAAAACTTCCAGAGGAATGATCAGACAGCTGAATTTGCAGTTCACAAAAATCTACTGTTCTACAGCCACCGCTGCTGACACCCAGGCAAACAGGGTCTGGAGTGGACCTCTAGCAAACTCCAACAGACCTGCAGCTGACAGTCCTGTCTGTTAGAAGGAAAACTAACAAACAGAAAAGACACCCACACCAAAAACCCATCTGCATATCACCATCATCAAAGACCAAAAGTAGAAAAAAACTACAAAGATGGGGAGAAAACGGAGCAGAAAAACTGGGAACTCTAAAAAGCAGAGTGCCTCTCCTCCTCCAAAGGAACGCAGTTCCTCACCACCAATGGAACAAAGCGGAATGGAAAATGACTTTGATGAGTTGCGAGAAGAAGGCTTCAGACTATCAAACTACTCCGAGCTATAGGAGGAAATTCAAACCAATGGCAAAGAAGTTAAAAACTTTGAAAAAAAATTAAATGAATGTATAACTAAAATGACCAACGCAGAGAAAAGCTTAAGGGAGCTGATGGAGCTGAAAGACAAGTTTCGAGAACTACGTGAAGAATACAGAAGCCTCAGTAGCCAATGCGATCAACTGGAAGAAAGGGTTTCAGTGATGGAAGATGAAATGAATGAAATGAAGTGAGAAGGAAAGTTTAGAGAAGAAAGAATAAAAAGAAACGAACAAAGCCTCCAAGAAATATGGGACTACGTGAAAAGACCAAACCTACATCTGATTAGTGTACCTGAAAGTGATGAGGAGAATGGAAGCAAGTTGGAAAACACTCTATAAGATATCCAGGAGAACTTCCCCAATTTAGCAAGGCAGGCCAACATTCAGATTCAGGAAATACAGAGAACGCCATAAAGGTATTCCTCGAGAAGAGCAACCCCAAGACACATAATTATCAGATTCACCAAAGTTGAAATGAAGGAAAAAATGTTAAGGACAGCCAGAGAGAAAGGTCGGGTTACCCACAAAGGGAAGCCCATTAGACTAACAGCTGATCTCTTGGCAGAAACTCTACAAGCCAGAAGAGAGTGGGGGCCAATATTCAACATTCTTAAAGAAAAGAATTTTTAACCCAGAATTTCATATCCAGCCAAACTAAGCTTCATAAATGAAGGAGAAATAAAATACTTTACAGACAAGCAAATGCTGAGAGATTTTGTCACCACCAGGCCTGCCCTAAAAGAGCTCCTGAAGGAAGCACTAAACATGGAAAGGAACAACCAATACCAGCCACTGCAAAAACATACCAAATTGTAAAGACCACTGAGGCTAGGAAGAAACTGCATCAACTAACAAGCAAAATAACCAACTAACATCATAATGACAGGACCAAATTCACACATAACAATATTAACCTTAAATGTAAACGGGCTAAATGCTCCAATTAAAGGACAGACTGGCAAATTGGATAAGGAGTCAAGACCCATCAGTGTGCTGTATTCAGGAAACCCATCTCACGTGCAGAGACACACATAGACTCAAAATAAAGGGATGGAGGAAGATCTACCAAGCAAATGGAAAACAAAAAAAGGCAGGCGTTGCAATCCTAGTTTCTGATAAAATAGACTTTAAAACAACAAAGATCAAAAGAGACAAAGAACACCATTACATTATGGTAAAGGGATCAATTCAACAAGAAGAGCTAACTATCCTAAATATATATGCACCCAATACAGAAGCACCCAGATTCATAAAGTCCTGAGTGACCTACAAAGAGACTTAGACTCCCACACAATAATAATGGGAAATTTTAACACCCCACTGTCAACATTAGACAGATCAATGAGACAGAAAGTTAACAAGGATACCCAGGAATTGAACTAAGCTCTGCACCGAGTGGACCTAATAGACATCCACAGAACTCTCCACCCCAGATCAAGAGCATATACATTTTTTTTCAGCACCACACCACACCTATTCCAAAATTGACCACATAGTTGGAAGTAAAGCTCTCCTCAGCAAATGTAAAAGAACAGAAATTATAACAAACTGTCTCTCAGACCACAGTGCAATCAAACTGAAACTCAGGATTAAGAAACTCACTCAAAACCGCTCAACTACATGGAAACTGAACAACCTGCTCCTGAATGATTACTGGGTACATAACAAAATGAAGGCAGAAATAAAGATGTTCTTTGAAACCAATGAGAACAAAGACACAACATACCAGAATCTGTGGGACACATTCAAAGTAGTGTGTAGAGGGAAATTTATAGCACTAAATGCCCACAAGAGAAAGCAGGAAAGATCCAAAATTGACACCCAGTTGAACGAACAAGAAAAGCAAGAGCAAACACATTCAAAAGCTAGCAGAAGCCAAGAAATAACTAAAATCAGAGCAGAACTGAAGGAAATTGAGACACAAAAAACCCTTCAAAAAATTAATGAATCCAGGAGCTGGTTTTTTGAAAAGATCAACAAAATTTATAGACCGCTAGCAAGACTAATAAAGAAGAAAAGAGAGAAGGATCAAATAGATGCAATAAAAAATGAAAAAGGGGATATCACCACTGATCCCACAGAAATACAATCTACCATCAGAGAATACTACAAACACCTCTATGCAAATAAACTAGAAAATCTAGAAGAAATGGATAAATTCCTCGACAAATACACCCTCCCAAGACTAAACCAGGAAGAAGTTGAATCTCTGAATAGACCAATAACAGGCTCTGAAATTGTGGCAATAATCAATAGCTTATCAACCAAAAAGAGTCCAGGACCTGATGGATTCACAGCTGAATTCCACCAGAGGTACAAGGAAGAACTGGTACCATTTCTTCTGAAAATATTCCAATCAATAGAAAAAGAGGGAATCCTCCCTAACACATTTTATGAGGCCAGCATCGTCCTGATACCAAAGCCTGGCAGAGACACAACCAAAAAAGAGAATTTCTGACCAATATCCTTGATGAACATTGATGCAAAAATCCTCAATAAAATACGGCAAAACAAATCCAGCAGCACATTAAAAAGCTTATCCACCATGATCAAGTGGGCTTCATCCCTGGGATGCAAGGCTGGTTCAACATACGCAAATCAATAAATGTAATCCAGCATATAAACAGAACCAAAGACAAAAACCACATGATTATCTCAATAGATGCAGAAAAGGCCTTTGACAAAATTCAACAATGCTTCATGCTAAAAACTCTCAATAAATTAGGTATTGATGGGATGTATCTCAAAATAATAAGAGCTATCTATGACAAACCCACAGCCAATATCATATTGAATGGGCAAAAACTGGAAGCATTCCCTTTGAAGACTGGCACAAGACAGGGATGCCCTCTCTCACCACTCCTATTCAACATAGTGTTGGAAGTTCTGGCCAGGGCAATCAGACAGGAGAAGGAAATAAAGGGTATTCAATTAGGAAAAGAGGAAGTCAAATTGTCCCTGTTTGCAGATGACATGATTGCATATCTAGAAAACCCCATTGTCTCAGCCCAAAATCTTGTTAAGCTGATAGGCAACTTCAGCAAAGTCTCAGGATATAAAATCAATGTACAAAAATCATAAGCATTCTTGTACATCAATAACAGACAAACAGAGAGCCAAATTATGAGTGAACTCCCATTCACAATTGCTTCAAAGAGAATAAAATACCCAGGAATCCAACTTATAAGGGATGTGAAGGACCTCTTCAAGGAGAACTACAAACCACTGCTCACGAAATAGAAGAGGATACAAACAAATGGAAGAACATTCCATGCTCATGGATAGGAAGAATCAATATCGTGAAAATGGCCATATTGCCCAAGGTAATTTTTAGATTCAGTGCCATCCCCATCAAGCTACCAACGACTTTCTTCACAGAATTGGAAAAAACTACTTTAAAGTTCGTATGGAACCAAAAAAGAGCCCGCATCACTAAGTCAATCCTAAGCCAAAAGAACAAAGCCGGAGGCATCATGCTACCTGACTTCAAACTATACTACAAGGCTACAGTAAAACAGCATGGTACTGGTACCAAAGCAGAGATATAGATCAATGGAACAGAACAGAGCCCTCAGAAATAATGCTGCATATCTACAACTATCTGATCTTTGACAAACCTGACAAAAACAAGCAATGAGATAAGGATTCCCTACTTAATAAATGGTGCTGGGAAAACTGGCTAGGCATATGTAGAAAGCTGAAACTGGATCCCTTCCTTATACCTTATAGAAAAATTAACTCAAGATGGATTAAAGACTTACATGTTAGACCTAAAACCATAAAAACCCTAGAATAAAACCTAGGCAATACCATTCAGGACATAGACATGGGCAAGGACTTCATGTCTAAAACACCAAAAGCAATGGCAACAAAAGCCAAAATTGACAAATGGGATCTAATTAAACTAAAGAGCTTCTGCACAGCAAAAGAAAGTACCATCAGAGTGAACAGGCAACCTACAGAATAGGAAAAAATTTTCGCAACCTACTCATCTGACAAAGGGCTAATATCCAGAATCTACAATGAACTCAAACAAATTTACAAGAAAAAAACAAACAATCCCATCAAAAAGTGGGCAAAGGACATAAACAGACACTTCTCAAAAGAACACATTTATGCAGCCAAAAAACACATGCAAAAACGCTCATTATCACTGTCCATCAGAGAAATGCAAATCAAAACTACAATGAGATACCATCTCATACCCGTTAGAATGGCAATCATTAAAAAATCAGGAAACAACAGGTGCTGGAGAGGATATGGAGAAATAGGAACACTTTTACACTGTTGGTGGGACTGTAAACTAGTTCAACCATTGTGGAAGCCAGTGTGGCGATTCCTCAGGGATCTCGAACTAGAAATACCATTTGACCCAGCCATCCCATTACTGGGTATATACCCAAAGGACTATAAATCATGCTGCTATAAAGACACATGCACACGTATTTTTATTTCGGCACTATTCACAATAGCAAAGACTTGGGACCAACCCAAATGTCCAACAATGATAGACTGGATTAAGAAAATGTGGCACATATACACCATGGAATACTATGCAGCCGTAAAAAATGATGAGTTCATGTCCTTTGTAGGCACATGGATGAAACTGGAAACCATCATTCTCAGTAAACTATCGCAAGGACAAAAAACCAAACACCGCATGTTCTCACTCATAGGTGGGAATTGAACAATGAGAACACATGGACACAGGAAGGGGAACATCATGCTCCGAGGACTGTTGTGGGGTGGGGGAAGGGGGCAGGGACAGCATTAGGAGCTATATCTAATGCTAAATGATGAGTTAATGGGTGCAGCACACCAACATGGCACATGGATACATATGTAACAAACCTGCACATTGTGCACATGTACCCTAAAACTTAAAGTATAATAATAATAATAATAAAATACGTTTACCTTATATTATGAGAATGTGAATAAATGAATGATTAACAAACCCATGCTGAACATGAATAAAAAACATCACATTAAAAAAATAAATAAGTAAACCGTATGCTTGTGTGCAAGGTAGAAACTATTTTTCACTCTTCTTTTATCTGGCTGACTTTTTTTTTTTTTTTTTTTTTGAGATGGAGTCTTGCTCTGTCACCCAGGCTGGAGTGCACTGGCGCGATCTCGGCTCACTGCGAGCTCTGCCTCCCGGGTTCACTTACCTGGCTGATTTTTACTGGACCTGGGTAACTTATTTTTTTATGATGTATGTTATTCTTCTACCTTAAGCAAGGTAACTTCCCTATATGACAACCAACAGCATTCAGATTTATTGACCTTGACAAATGAGAACAATAGGGTGCTTTTTTGTAGGTGTCTTTTGTTTTTTGTTTTTGAGACAAGGTCTCACTCTTTTTCCCAGGATGGAGTGCAATCACGCTATCAAGGCTCACTGCCGCTTTGACTTCCCTGGCTCAAACAATTCTTCAGCCTTCTGGATAATTTTTTTTTTTTTTTTTTTTTTTTAGAGATTGGGTTTTTCTGTGTTGCTCAGGCTGGTCTCAAAACTCCAGGGCTCAAGTGATCTGCTTACCTTGGCCTCCCAAAATCCTGGGATTACAGGCCTGAGCCACTGCACCCAACCAAGAAAAATGAGCTTTTAATTCATATATTCTGCAGTTGAAATGCTTCTTGATACATAGCATTGTATCAAGATACATTGATACAATTCATTTGATCTAAGCTGGAATTCAACCACTCAGTGTATAAAATTCCTGTTTGAATAGTTGTGTCTTAATCTACTGTATTTATCAGAAGGGTATGAAATAAGTCTTTGAAATGTGTTCTAATATACTATTATACAATGACTAAAAATATAAAGCTAAATCCCTTTGTTCTATATCATGGTGAATTGGTCACCATTCTGCTTTCTCAAACATTTTCTTTCAAGCCTCTGTTATATAAAAAGTTGATGGTAGTATCTCCAGAGAAAAAAGATACTTGCAAATAGAGTTGAAGGTATAGTCAGAGTGGAAAGTATAATCAGTGGGGATTAGAGTATAAGAAAATGAAGGCGACTGCTGTTTTGAATAACGAATAGATTTGATGACACACAAACCCATCATTTTAATATTTTGGAAGAACTACCAAAGACAAATATCCTGAAAATACAAAAAAAAATGCTACATTGTTAAATAGCACAATATTAAATTGTTTCATACAACATTTGTTTATATTTATAAGGAACAATAAATTGTATCAGACTGTGTCTCAAAATTAGATTAATCTACAAATAAATTCAAGCTTTGCATGTAGATATAAAATGTAAATTTGATTTATAATAATGTTTGTCTTCATTTACTTATTTCTCCTTCATATTAAAATTGTGATTTTTAAAGTTTCTGTATTTACAGGATAAGCAGAATAATTCCATATATCAGGTATGATTTATTTTTCTTCCCCCATTGGGGAAATGAGCTAATTCCCAAGAATTATCAAGCATTATATATGGTTTCATTACCTTTGTTTATTCAGATACTATTCAATTGTCAACTTGATGGTGACTATAAGACACAAGCTAGCAAGAAAGTTTTTCATTTTGATACCAAGAAGTTATTAGGATTAGCAAGTTAATGTTTATCAAATTACTCTGAACACTCAAGTGTATGGTTCTGGATTAGTACAAAGGATTATCTGGTAAGCCAAATTAACAGAAGTGAACAGCATGGTAAAATAGGAATCATCTGCTTTTAGGAATTAAGTAATTATATATAATTAATGGAAAGGAATAATAATTAGTGAACACATAGTACTTACACAATAATCAGTTAACACTTTAAAGATAATTAACTTTCCCAACGATTATTTTTCAACAAAATTAATGTAGTTTGCATGAGTAGCTGGTGACAACAAAAATACTAGTAGCTCCTCGTTACATCACTGCCAGAGGGGGTGGAAAGAGTACATTGAGGGCAAGCCTTCATGTTTTTCATTAGTATACGCTTCATGGTTCTTTTGCTGAACAATAATTCCCCTTCAGGAAATTTGGCTTTGGTTGAATTTCAGTAATAAAAATACATGCATACATATTTATCATACATATATATGACATAAATACATATATATATAATTACCATGTTTAAATGCCATTCATCACAGACTAATTTTTAAACTATTTCAGTATCATCTTTGACACTTTCCTTCTTAAATTCAGTCACCAATTTGTATATTTTTTCCTCTCTAGACCTATTTTAATTTTTCCATTGCACTTGCTCTCATCACTAAGTATCTGCTCTCCTCTAGGTAGCTTGCTTCGATTTTTAACTCCTACATTTCATCTTAAACATAATTAAAAATTTTTTTTTCCTAAAACCTGATTTTGGGACTAGGTCCAAGCCTAGTCAAAAAATAACAAAGTTCCCATGAGCTAAGAGATGAAGACCAAACACATCAGGCTGATATTCCATCTGCTCAAAATCCAACCCACTTCTTTCTGAGATTTTACTTCACTTTCTTCTAGTCATGTGTTTTAAAACTTCCTTGAATGAATGCAGCGGATACCCCATTTTCTCAAAGTTAATAATTCAGAAATCCAATGCTAAGATGGTCAGATTCAAAATACTCTAAAATACAAGTGATTGTAATAATCTTCCAATCTATGCTGAACTTTCCCTTTAAGATTAGTAGTCAGGTAAATAACTAGTTACTAGTTAGCATCAGAAAGAGAACTAAAGTCCTGGTCAAGAAAACAATGAGATGAAACTTCTCCCTGCTGTGACTACACCTGTTTCTAAGTGGTCTACAGTTATTGCCAACTCTGTCTAGGAGAGTGAGAATATCTGTATAAATTTTTCTTTCTTTCATCCTTGACTTTTAAACATTTGCCTCAGGATCACACCAATTGGGTGGCCCTGGACTTGGCCATCTTAGACTCCTGCATATTGTTTTTGGCAGAACATCTGTTGGGAGTTTTTTGCAACAAGACATTTTGCTAGACTATAAAGGGGAAAAAAGATATATGAGAGACTATTTCAGCCCACAATATTGTCTTAAAGGCTACTAGGGGGCATTGCTGTAATAAGAGAGAGATTACATTAAGAAGGGATGGGTCTCCTGAAAAACCTGAAAAGGACAAAGATGAGGAATTCATCTTCATGCAGTGTTAGATCCAGGGGGACCTCAGAGGTATTTAGTCCAAATGCGTTAGCTTACAAACAAGCTCCAAAAATATTGAGTAACTCAACAGAGAGCCAGTGTATGTTCTATAATTAGAAAACAATGAGTATTCTCACTACTAGCTGGTCCATAACTTTTCTACGACTCCATGCTTTCAATCAGGGTTCTCCAAAATGGAGTACATGCATCCCAGGATGTAAGTAAGCCTAGGCACTGTACTGAGTGTAGAAAATGTCAGCATCCCTAATTATCTGTCATTTTTATATTTAAAAAAGGAAAAAGAAGTAATTAAGTTTTATAAGATTGTAATATACAGGTTGACACTAGTTTACCAATTAGGGCAATATATATTTCATGTATTCATATAACCTACAGTATTCAGGATGCCCTGAGGAAAGAGTGGAACATCTCCAATTAGAGGAAATGGGACAGAGGTCACTTCATTTGTGCATTTGCTTTCATCTTGTTGATGTCACAGTCAACATTTGCACCAAAAAATGGCTTTATGGTTTTACAGTTTTAACTAACAAGTGAATTTACAAATTGTATTATCCAGTTTCAACTAAATCTCCATAAAATAGGCAAGTGGCTTACAGCAGCTCTTCCAGTTAAAGTAAGGAATGAAAATAACAAAAATAGTGTAAGTACCAGTAAGCAAAAAGAATGCCAGGGTTTACGTTATTATTAATTCTAGCATGAAAGCCTCCCTGGCCACACTGATTATTTACACACTGGCTACACTGGCCACATTTGATAAAATCAATGAAAGTCTAATAGGATTTGATAAGAAATCAAAAACAAAAAAATGTATCATGAAGACCATTAAAAATATGAGCAGCTTATCCACTGCTAGTAACAAAAAACCTCACCCTAAATGTATATTGTGCCTTGAGATACTGGTTCATAATAATGATATTTGTATATTATTGGCTGGTATAATCAAAAATACTTGGAGACTCCTGCCTAAATTAAGGATCCAGACATCCAGAAAAAAAACTGTAGAAAAAAATGAATATCTCATCAATAGAAGAATGGATAAGCAAATTGGTATTTTATACAATAGAATAATAGTCTGCAATTTAAAAAAAAAGTATTATGAATGCAATAAACATGGATAAACCTCCAAAACACCATTTTGAGAGAAAAAAGCTAAACCAAAAAAGAAAAAAAGATGTGATTTTGTTAGTTTGGATTTCAACTTGAAATGTTATCATAATGGAATTTAGAATAATGGTTCCTAAAGGCAGGAAAACCACAGGAAAGGGGGCCTAAGAGGACTTTGCAGGATGATGAAAATGTCCTATGTCTTGTTTTAGGTATTTGTTACACACGTTCCTGCATTTATCAAAATTTATTAAATTGTATACATTTTAGGTCTGTACATTTCACTGTGTATAAAATTTACCTCAATAAAAAAATGCTAAAAACATATTTAAATAAATAATATGAGGTAGAATTTGTTGTACTTTTATCAGAGGTTCCCATGTTCTAGCTCCTTTTATATGATGTAATTTCCATTCATATCCTCCTCCCAAGCAGTAAACTTCTTGGAGGTGGATACTGTGACTTACTTGTTTCTGTTTTATTCTGCCTCCCACAAAATACCCATGGCACTGGCTCAAGGCAGCTGTTGTTGAACAAATGAAAGACGCACTAAATTTTTATGCACTCGTTGTTTAATATCCTCTTAATTAGTGAGCAGTTCGCCACAATAACTCCAGGAGGAAACTCCTCATTGCTGCTAGAACAATAGTAAATAAATTTTTCCAGGTCTCTGAAAGCACCTTAGGTTTTAAATCAGTCAGTTTGGGATCCCAATTCCAGATGCATGGGCTTGCTCCTACCTGTGGGACCTTAAGTAAATCAGTCAATCTCTCTAGACCCATTTTCTCATCTATGTAAATGGAGATATTAAGACTCCACACAAAAGGTATTGAGGATTATAAGTGATACAGAAAAGTACTATCTCCCAGTATGATGCATGTAACAAGCATACCTGAAATGTTAGCCTTATTCCCACATCCTATAAACATGAGTGCATTTCTGCTGTAGTCATCAGAATAATACAGTTCACTGTTTTTCTCAAAATTTAAACTGTATGCAGATGGCCAGAGAGGTTCAATAATTAACTTCCTGTTCCTGCATAATTTAGAGTTGCCCAGCCACCTCTCCCCAGTCCTCTGTTTTTAATTTAGTGTGACTAGGTAAGTGGAAATGTTAAGCCCCACACCTTTTGTGGCTTGTGTGTCAAAACCCTCTTTTAAACCTGCTAGAAACTTCCTCCCAGAGCATACTGCAATGCTTTCAGGGTGTGACAACTGAATCAGACAGCTCTCTGTAGAATTTTGTTTTATGCAACTGCTGAAATAGCTAAGAAGCTTCTCCCTTTCCACTTACTGTTTTACTGCCTACCTTACCCAAAACTGTAGTGTGTCAGTGTTTCCTGCTAACTGCCTCATAACATATGCCATTAAAACAGCAAAAATTTCTGGGAGGAAAGCCAGCAGTTTACATTTGTTCTGTTCCCTATGAGTATCTTGTTAAAAAAAAAAAGGAAGTGTTTTTATTTATAGTAATAAAACTGAACTCTAAACTCAGAGAAGTTTTCTCTAGACTCACAACCCATGAGCTATCATCTGAAATTCACAAGTCTCTGAGAAGTCCTGGTTTCCATACTTCAGACATTTCACAGCTAAGTCTACAGATCACAGATATAATGAGCCCTGAAATTTTAGCTTTCATAAAACAATACCCATCTACTCCTTTATATAGACAATACAAACAAATTTAATGTGTACGATTTCAAGAAAAAAAAAGGTAGGAAATTGGAAACTAGTGTCTCGATAAGAAAATATTTTGATGTTAATTCTGTAACATAAAACAATTTTCCCTAAATTCTTCCATTCCCACCACCTTTTCTAACTAATTTAAATAAGAAAACTAGTTTAATTAAGTTAACTGATTTAAGAAAGATTAAGAAAGATGATTTTACTTAATGGAAAATTGTATTTTTATTGGATACTAAAGGGAAATCCATGTAATCTCAGATGACTGCCAAGCTCATAGTATCCTCTGAAAGAAAGTGGCCAGAACTGGCCCTTTCCTGTGTATAATGCTTTCAAATGTATACTGAGTGAAACCAACTTCAGTCCTTTCCCCACAACTGAATGCAGTAATTATCAGTGCACGAGTCAAAAACAATCACATTGGAGAAGGAGAAAAGAGAGGCCAGTCATCTCGAAGAACTTTGGCCTGAAATTCTACCCAAAAAAGTTGCTCCATATTGAAAGATGATAAACTAAACCAATCAAATTCTCTTATTACTAAAAAATATAAATGTTAAGTGAAAAGATGTTCTATTAGATCCTAGATAGTAGTTAATGGTTTCAAGTCTCCAAAAGGGATAGTATATCCCGATCTTGGAACTTTCACCCCTCTATTTCTGTATAAACTTAATAAGCTCCCTTTCCACAGGTAATTCTTGTGTGTTTCTTTCCTGCCTTATTAAAAAGCTTGACTAATAACAATACCAGTGCTGGGGATAATGTATTTATTTGTGTGTGTTTGAAATAATAATATTTTAAAATAAAGCCTTATCATTGACATCATAGATCATATTTCTTACTTCCAAATTCCCTTACCATTGGGAACACGTTTAAAGGGAGTACAATTTGAAGGAACAAAAGAAATTAATTTAGCGAACAGTTGTCTATGAACGTTGTATAATTGATAGAATAAAACTAATTGCAAATAAATAAATGACCTAGCTGATTGTACTAAAATTCCATTTCCCTCAGGCTGTGCATAGGTGTAAAGTAGAGCTTTTAAAATAAAAGGTTGGCAAATATCAAGTAGAAAACAAAATTATCCCCAATTCAAACCACAAACCAATTCCAATTATTACTAATGTTCTACCAGCAAAAGCAGATAATGAGAAATAAGAAAAGTACAAATGCTATCCAGGCAAAAATAAATAAACACACCAATTTATAGCCAAACTTTGAAAATAGACTTTTAGACAGCTATATGAACCATAGCACAGATCATTCCAAGGCCTAAAATGGGTAGAATTAGATATAGAGGGGTTTTTATCTTAGCCTGGCTGATCATTATTTCTCTCATAATTTTACTTTCTCAATAATGTAAGCCCTAATGCAGTTTGCACAAATGTCATACTTTTCTATAATATATGCTACCCTTATATAATATAATCCTATCTATAATGAAAAGATTAATGATTTTTTTACCTATAATTGGTTTTAGTAAAAAGTCATGTTATCATTCTATTTCTGTTAAGGGCATATAGCTTCATACATTCCAGTTATTAGTGAACCTAAGCATTTTCTTGTGTTTTGGTCTTGCCTTTCTGATATTAGGCCTCATTTTCTTGCAGTGATTTGAAGACATGGTTCTGCTATGCTACTCCATCCATTAATACTTCACCTTCTGTATACCAGGCCTTGAAATGTTTAATGACATCTCTTTGTCACTGTGTTAGTCCATTCAAACACTAATATAAAGAACTACCTGAGACCGTGAAATGTATGAAGAAAAGAGGTTTAATTGACTCAGAGTTCCACAGGCTTAACAGGAAGCATGACTGGGAGGCCTCAGGAAACTTAAAATCATGGTGGAAGGTGAAAGGGAAGCAAGGACCTTCTTCACATGGTGGCAGGAGAAAGAGAGAAAGAAGGGGGGAGTGCCACATGCTTTTAAACCATTGGTTCTCATAAGAACTGGCTCACTATCGTGAGAACAGTATGGGGGAAACCCTCCCCCATGACCCGTTCACCTCCCACCAGGCCCCTCCTCCAATTTGACATGAGATTTGGGTGGGGACACAAATCCAAACCATATCAGTCCCACAATTTTCTTGCCTGGTGACTCCAAACCAGACTTTTTAGTTAACACTCAGCCCTCCCCTTTTTATCCTACTTCCTTCCCTATATTCAATCACTGCCAGTCTTTTTCTACTTTTGATTATTCTAACCCCTTGTGATATATTTGTTAAGTTTTGGATTGAAGTGGTTGGATTGATTTTGTGGTATTGGTCTATTCAAGTAACTAGCTAAACTTAGGTGTCAGAAAAGATCCAAATTTATCAGAAGAGTAGCAGAAGGCAAGTGTCAAAATCTAACTTCTAAAGAGAATATTGTATTTAAACAGTAGTCAGCTTTACTTGAGGTGAACATTATGAATTAAACTATTCAAAGGCACCAACCTAGAATGTGGCCTACTATTAGATTGCAAATTTAAAAGCAAGTCTGTAGAAAATTCAGCCCACCTCTTCCCAAACTGGCAGAACAAATTTTGGATGATCATAATTATTCTTCAACAACCCACCACCTTTTATCAGAAAGCAATTTAATTCAATTAGACTCATCAAACATTTACTAGTGTTCTATTAGTGCTAGTCATCTGTGCTAAATATTGTGAGAGAGCAATAATTTCAATGTAAATAGTGTTCTTCCCTGCACAAAAGGAGACAACTTGTGCAAGCCTGCAACTTGACCCTAGATACAAAGCAGTCTAGTCACTCTGCAAATGTAAATTACACGATTCTTTCATGAAGCAGCAGACACTAGATTTTAAATCTACATAATGAAAGGTTTTGTACAAATATATCCTGAAAGTTTCCTGAACTCCTTGGTGGTGAGAGATATGAGAAGCCTAACTTCAAAACACTGTATAAAGGAGGAACCTAGTAGTCCTTGTATCTCATACACATCATCTAAGAAAGAGGGTGCCTTTTGTAACACAAAGGCCATGAAACAAGTTAAAACTAAATTTAAAAAGTTTCATCCTGAAATTCAGAGTTAAAGATGCACTGGGCCGGGCACAGTGGCTCATGCCTGTAATCCCAGCACTTTGGGAGGCCGAAACGGGTAGATCACCTGAGGTCAAGAGTTCGAGACCAGCCTGGCCAATGTGGTGAAGCCCCATTTCTACTAAAAATGCAAAAATTAGCCTGGTGTGGGGGTGCACGCCTGTAATCTCAGCGACTCGGGAGGCTGAGGCAAGAGACTTGCTTGAACCCGGGAGGCAGAGGTTACAGTGTGCCAAGATTGCACCATTGCACTCCAGCCTGGGCAATAGAGTGAGACTCCATCTCAAAAAAGAAAAAAATGCACTGGCATTTCATCATCCAAATACAACACTTCAGCATCATCAGTAAGATTCTTTTTATTGTGTATACCTTAAATACACATAATTGTAAAAACGAAAAGGAAAAGCTTCTGTCTATCTGATAGTTTCATTTTCCTTGTATCATTAGGTTCTTAGATCCTTTTATGTAATAACACTGCTTTACATAAAACTCTAGAGCTCTGCAGAAGTGCAATTTTTCAGCATTTTCTGCTGTATCTGCTATTAATCTAAGCAAAAGAATACATTTAGTTGATTCCTTTTGGGCTTGTATCTCATTAGAAAAATGTAAAATTTTTCTGTAAAATGTAAAAAAATAGCCTCTCAAAAAATAAATATTTTTATTTGAACCCAAATTACATTTCTTAAGCATGTTTCAAATATTTTTTTATTTTATTATTACTATACTTTAAGTTTTAGGGTACATGTGCACAATGTGCAGGTTTGTTACATATGTATCCATGTGCCATGTTGGTGTACTGCACCCATTAACTCGTCATTTAGCATTAGGTATATCTCCTAAAGCTATCCCTCTCCCCTCCCCCCACCCCACAACAGTCCCCGGAGTGTGATGTTCCCCTTCCTGTGTCCATGCGTTCTCATTGTTCAATTCTCACCTATGAGTGAGAACATGCGGTGTTTGGTTTTTTGTCCTTGTGACAGTTTACTGAGAATGATGGTTTCCAGTTTCATCCATGTCCCTACAAAGGACACGAACTCATCATTTTTTATGGCTGCATAGTATTCCATGGTGTATATGTGCCACATTTTCTTAATGCACTCTATCGTTATTGGACATTTGGGTTGGTTCCAAGTCTTTGCTATTGTGAATAGTGCCACAATAAACATACGTGTGCATGTGTCTTTATAGCAGCATGATTTCTAGTCCTTTGGGTACATACCCAGTAATGGGATGGCTGGGTCAAATGGTATTTCTAGTTCTAGATCCCTGAGGAATTGCCACACTGACTTCTGCAATGGTTGGACTAGTTTACAGTCCCACCAACAGTGTAAAAGTGTTTCTGTTTCTCCATATCCTCTCCAACACCTGTTGTTTCATGACTTTTTAATGATCGCCATTCTAACTGGTGTGAGATGGTATCTCATTGTGGTTTTGATTTGCATTTCTCTGATGGCCAGTAATGATGTGCATTTTTGCATGTGTTTTTTGGCTGCATAAATGTCTTCTTTTGAGAAGTGTCTGTTCATATACTTTGCCCACTTTTTGATGGAGCTGTTTGTTTTTTTCTTGTAAATTTGTTTGAGTTCACTGTAGATTCTGGATATTAGCCATTTGTCAGATGAGTAGGTTGTGAAAATTTTCTCCCATTTTGTAGGTTGCCTGTTCACTCTGATGGTAGTTTCTTTTGCTGTGCAGAAGCTCTTTAGTTTAATTAGATCCCATTTGTCAATTTGGCTTTTGTTGTCATTGATTTTGGTGTAATTATTTCAAAGCTCCTTCACAACTCAAAATGCCAAAAGGAAATACTTTTCTGTTTGCTATAAGGGCCCCTATCTAAAAAAACAAAGGGCTATCAACTCAGCAACATCTTATACCAAACAATTCTAAATAGTTTGAAAATACGCTGGTACAATTTGAAGTGGAATGCATGACTCTTCTTAATAAATTAATGATTTTATCTACTGTACTGGCAAAAAAAAAAGGGTATATATAAACCAGGATAATATTTCATTCACTGGAATAACTCATTAGAATACAACTGAGAAAAAAAAGAACTAACACAGAAAAAAACAAAGGAAATATAACAGTGAAATTTAAGATTTGTGAAAGAGTTTTATTTCCATTTAGAAGAAAAAAGTGAATACAGACTTCAGGGGTACAACCTCATCCAATACATTAAATTTGACTAAAGCATGAAAAATGAACTAATAAAACATGAAAGGAGGAGATAGTGGATGACAAAAATACTTTTGCCTAAAATTCTTATTTTCCCTTTAATACAAACCCCGTTCCTCCATTGTATGCCTGTTTAGTTTTGTCATTCCTATCTAGGAGTAAGAAGTCAAATGAACCAGGGAAAAAAATGTACCAAAAACCTTCTCCTTAGCCAAAATTTAAGGAGGAAATTTACAAGATCTGGGGAATTGTGGGGAGGAATACATGAACAGAATGGTAGCTGGATTCAAAGAGGCCCAGTCGGCCTTTTTGATCATCTCCAGTAATGACTAATATCAGTTACTGCTGGGCCTGCAAAGCTTCTAGACCTGCTGGGTAGCCATCTGAGTATTAAACTAAATGACCTTCCATGATTTTCAAATACTGTAGTAGATCAATTGTGTTTTAGCATTTTGCACAGCTGGTTATTTGGTTAAATGTGGGCAGTTCCCTAAAGCCCTCATTCCATTTTGGAATGTATCTATTCATTTAAAATACACTGCAATGTGTTGCCTTGGATAGTGTGTTTGTACCAGGGGGATTAGTTCAGCAATGCTGTGCTCCCACAAACAAAACATCCCTCCTGGAGAGATGGTTTCATTGGTCAAGCCATAAGTGCATACTATCTGATAACAGTTATTTTTAAACTGAGAAGCTATTAAGATTAGTCAGAGAATAAAAAGCTTTTGAAAAAGGAAAAAGAAAAAAAAGACCAGATGGCAAAAGTAACCACAAAATAATGTATGATCCAAAATAAAGTCTGTCAATGTTGCCTGAGTTTTAATGCAATTTAAAAACAACTGAGTCACAAAATGCCAGAAAAATTGTCCACCCATTCTAAAATAATTCAGCAGGCCAGATTATAGGACTTGTTACCAATGAGTGTTCATTTGTGGCATTTCATGTTTATCAGAGAGTTTTCACGGTTTTTTTTAGGTTAAAAATGTATATTATTTATTCCTATTATGTAGGAATTGCTTCCTACCATTCAGGGAAGAAAACAGAAACCAATCTGTTCTTCCTCCCTTAGAAAAGAAAAGCAGTGAGATTAAATCTTTTTAATCCAATGAGCCCTCCATTGCTGCTCATAACAATAGGCCTCAAGACTTTTCTGCCGCTGTTGTTTGACAGCTTGCTCCCTGGTCCCAGTTTATAATGTTTCCCCCAAGGTAATGGTTGTAAAGTCTTCTTCCTATCTTGCTTTAGCTTCGGAGCTTTTGTTTGGAGATAAATGACTGAATAGTGCATTTGTTTAGTTATTTTTAAAGATACACTAGATGATGTTCATACTCAATCTGTCAGTGTCTCCCTCTGTGAATGGGAGTAATTTAAGTATCTATTTTTTTTAAGAAATAAGAGCTAATGCAGGTAATGTACATGACACAGCACTTGACAGTTAGAACATGTTCCATGGCTGTTAGCTTATTATCAAATTCTCTCCTAAAATACAAAGAGGCACTTGAAACATCTTCAAAGAAATTTGTAGCTTGATATCTAAAGTCAAGAAGAGAAAAAAGAAAAGAGAAGATAGAAAATCACCAAAGGTAAAAGACACTTTAATTTACTTTACTCTGCTTTAATTCATGGCATCATATCTGCTTCATTTTCTACCCAGGTGTTAAAAGAAGGAAATTTAGTTGCTTCTTCATTCCATCTTTTTTTTTCCTTTCAGAACATTCCATCTATTTCAAATACAGATTACAAAAATATTCAGTTTCTGAACATAATGGTTAACACTATGATATTTTTATTTGTTTGTGTTTTGAAAACCTAACATAAATAGAAAGTACAAAGGATTGGGAGGTGGTAGTCGAGAGTAGGCTTCAAGTAATACAAATCCTTACATAATTGACAAAACTGTCCCTAAAATAACTCCAAAAAGCAATCTAAAAAGGATAAAAACATGTGCATACATGAGTCTTTTATATTTTAGGTGCTTCCGAATTAATTTATTCTTTAAAAAGTGATTTAAAATGAAGATGTATATGGTTGCAAGAGTATGACGTTAAGAAAAATACAAGTCAAAGAAGCTCTCCCTAGAATCGTCTCATTATTATTGTTCTTCCAGTTTCCTAGGAAGGTCTCAAACTTAAAGTTTTGTTTCCTTTGCAAAGAAGCAAGGAAGAAATAAATAGATAGCAGAGAAGCTGGAACCAACCCCAAGGGGTTAATGAGGGTGTAAGAGACAGAAGGTAGACAGGGCTAGGTAGTCGCTACAGCTGGGGATAATTAATAGCAATCAAGGGCCACTATAAACAAATCAGCAGGAAGTATGGAGGATCTGCATTTTCCTGGCTTGGTAGCAGGAGCCATCTGGACAGAGGGAATTTGGCTTAATATCCTCATCAGGGAACTTGGTTTTTTTTGTTTTTTTTTTAACCACTCCAGTATAGTAGGTCACTGAAGTAAACAAATTGAGCATGGTTATGCTATAACAGATTAAATTACTATCACAAATATAAAATCCACAATGGATTATGACTAACACAACAAAATAGGAATAATTTTACAACTAGGAAAAAGTGGCCATAGTTTTAAGAGCAACCAGGGAAAATTAAACAAAGGAGAGAAAAGAGGGAAAAAGTTATTTGTTTATAATATATATATATTATATTCTCCAGAGTTTTTTAAAAAAAGAAATCATTGGTTGTTTAATAGCATTTGAGTCAGCAGAACTGGTGACTGTGACCAAATCTGTATGAAAAGACCATGTAGGCAGTCCTGCGTTCGGGAGCGGCTAACGAAGATGAAAGGCAAAGATAATCTAGGGAAGCAGAGGCTGAAAGGCCAAATGGTGGGTTTTTGCAACACCCTTTCTTCTGACTCTACACTCACAGCTCTCCATCATTTCTACCCTACTTCCAAACATTTACTACACTCACAGCAGACACTAAATCTTTTAGTATTTTTTTTTTTTCCAGCTTGGCATTTGCTTTACTGCTATATGGCTCCCTCTGTTCCTATCTATAGCTGGTAACATCTCGCTGTCAAGGGGACAGATAGGCTGATCTCCAGGATCCAAGGAGATTCTCCATCTATGAATCAGCAGTCTCCCTTAACTTCTTTTCTCCTTTTTCGCATTGTCAATTCTTTAGAAGGGTGACTCTTTCAAACACTGAATCTACTTAAAATGTTGACTTCAGAATTTGGATAAATTAATTCAAGAACTAATGCAAATTCAAGACCCTAACTTTACTATGACTTGAAGTTATCTATTTCTGATGACCATGAAAGACTGGATGTTAAAAAGTTACTATGAGATAACATTCACTCTCAGTATCAGTTGGCTAATTCAATCCTAAGGGACATTCCAAACATGTTGGAATACCTTATGGAGTTGAGCTCAAATCGCCAAAAATGGCTATTAGGTCTAGCATTCAAGTTAAGGCCTCAATGCACAGTAATATGTTGCATACTTAAGAGTTAGGTATAGGTGGAATAAATCTCCGTCCTACCATTTAGCAGCTGCCTAACTAGGAAAGATGCATAACCTCTCTGAGATTCAATTTTCTCACTTGCAAAATAGAAAAAATAGTACCAATCTCACAGTTTGGAGGATTTAGTGTGTTAACATGTGCAAAGTCCTTAGCATGGTGCACAGTTTAAGGAACAAGCTCAAAAAGAAAAAGTCAGTTTGGGCCGGGTGCAGCGGCTCACGCCTGTAATCCCAGCACTTTGGGAGGCTGGGGCAGGTGGATCACCTGAGGTCAGGACTTCGAGACCAACCTGGCTAACATAGTGAAACCTCATCTATACGAAAAATACAAAAAATTAGTCAGGCGTGGTGGCGTGCTCCTATAATCCCAGCTACTCGGGAGGCTGAGGCAGGAGAATCGCTTGAACCTGGAAGGCAGAGATTACGGTGAGCCTGGATCGTGCCACTGCACCCCAGCCTGGGCGACAGAGTGAGACTCCATCTCAAAAAAAAAAAAAAAAAGAAAGAAAAAGACAATTTGTATTATTTCTAGTAACTTCTTTTGAAAAAGTTTATGTCTTCCGTCCATTTTAGGCAGACTCACATTTGACTTGTACCCAATTGTGAAATTATAAATATTTTGCTGTGAATCATTCTACCTCTACTTTGTGATTATTTTTTGTCAAGTGCATTATGTGCACACGATTCCCATCAAATAAAGGTGAAACTAATTTCTGGGTTTTTTCTCTCCTGGGCAGCAATTATAATTTACTTGGAATATGGTTTATTGTAAGTCATCAAATACATTTCCCAGTAGTGCCATTGCATACCACCTATCTAAATATTTTTTCTGCTGATTTATTTATCTATTCCTCAGAACAAAAATAAAGAAAGCCAAAAAAAAGAAAGCCATATGACAAAGAATATAATTTTCTTACCCAAGGTTCTTAAAAGTTAATACATGTACATTTTTAATACATTGACCCTCAATTTACAGTGATGATTTCAAATACCATAGAGGTTCTAACTAATTGTATGCCTTCCAAAACTTCTTAGTTTAGCCTCACACAGGAGAAATTTACATTCAGCATAGACCACACTCAAAGAAGGAAAAATTTAGCCATTTGTTCAGACATGACAATCATTCTTTTTTCAATCATCAAATTAGCCAACATTTACAGAATACTTACATGTGCCAACACACTACTAGGCAGTATGAATATGATAGCACACAATACCTTGCTCTCACGGAGCTTAAATTATGGTGTGGAAGATAGAAAACTAATTACTCAATCATACGTGTGATGTGTTAGATTGTAAACAGCTCTAAGGAGAAAAAGATAAAGTAAGGAGGTAGGACATGAAGTGTGGAAATGGAAGATTGAGATGTTAATGTTGACAGGGGTGGCTCAATGTGAAGGTGAGTTTTGGTGAAAACTCTGAAAACACAAAGGAGCTTACTCTACTGAGAGCCAAGGGAGAGGATGAAGAGAAGTACAAAGAGATGAGAGAAAAGTACCAGGAGACAGAGCATTTAGAGTCTTTTCTTTGTATCTCCTTTGAATCAGAAATAAATATTGTCTACAAAATAATGCATAGTTTAATTGTCCTATAAAATATGGGATCCAGATTAGGATACCCTAAATAGGATATTTCAAAGAAAGAAATAGTCTTTCGGCTAGTCATACCAAAATTCTGTATTTGCATGTACATTCTCTATAGCGGATCTTTTCTAAACATCATCTTTGATTTAATTTAAGGCTGAAGAAACATGTTGAAGAAAATACGATCATTGAATCTTCTTTCCTTAACTCCTAAGACAATTCACAGTGTTAACCATTTTGTAATTCACCTTTAGTTTAAAATTATGGTAGAGGTCAAGAGGATTTGTAACAAAGGACTGGCCTCAAGCGCTGCCAAGGTAAAAGAACAGTTTACACCCCATGGTTAAAGAGTATAAATCTGTAATGCTCAGTGAAAATTCCTTCAGAAACTCCCTGAATTCACTGTAGGTAAAAATCATTAAAAGCAGGGCATAGACAGGTCTATAAAAGAATCTAATACTTTTACAACTTTAAGACCAAAAAAAAAAAAAAAAAAAACTGTTCAACTGAGACATGAGGACTTTTAATGAAGAAAAGGTTTTAGTACTGAACCACCATTTTAAAAGTAGAGAACTAAGAAGATTCCAATTCAACTGACATCAATTAAGCAAAGTGAAGAGACCTATGCTAGACACATAGAAAGGAAGTGATGTTACCATCTAACTGGGAAGACAGGTGTTCCTTTTTTTTTTTTGAGATGGAGTCTCGCTCTGTTGCCCAGGCCGGAGTGCAGTGGCACGATCTCGGCTCACTGCAAGCTCCACCTCCCGGGTTCACGCCATTCTCCTGCCTCAGCCTCCCGCGTAGCTGGGACTACAGGCGCCTGCCACCGCGCCCAGCTAATTTTTTGTATTTTTTAGTAGAGACGGAGTTTCACTGTGTTAGCCAGGATGGTCTCGATCTCCTGACCTTGTGATCCACCCACCTCGGCCTCCCACAGTGCTGGGATTACAGGCGTGAGCCACCGTGCCCGGCCGACAGGTGTTCTTAATAACAACAAAGAAACACTACATTTGATAACCAAAATAAAACCAAAAGTTTCAGGATCATTTTTACGACTTCAAGTATAAATCTACTAGATAAAATAGAAATCTTCAACTAGCGTATGTGAAACATTTACAACTTCTTCATCTAAGCAATATTTTTTTTTTACCATGAAGAAGAAAGCTATTGTTTAGCTATTTCTCTATTTTGTAGCCATTTTGAGATACACTCTTCCCATATCTGATTGCTTTGCACCTCAAAGAAAACTCTACCAGTAAAAATATGGTTATTTTGACTTGAGAATAATTATACTGACCTCTGAAAAGGAAAAAAATGTATAAGAATAGATTGGAAAATTTCTCTTCTTCTGACTAGGAAGACAAATCTTTTAAAGATGGAAGTAGAACACAATGTGATTTCTATTATGCTGACCCTTCCATTTTATATGGATGGTAGGGCCACTTGATACACAAAAAATATCTTGACAACACCCATCACCTCTAATCCTACTCCCTTTTTCCTGATTGACTCCTATCAGGATTAATATCTACCTGAGCTAATCAATCCAGATCAGCTGACAGTTTACTGCAAGCCAAACCGAACAGAAATTTATCAATCTGGTCAATGGTGACAAAATCTAGAAATGTTAGTCTCTTCTTGCAGTTCCTGCCTGTGCTTTAAGTTAAAGAGCCCTACTACTACACCTACTACCACCATCACACCAGAGCCTTCTCACCTATCTCCCATCACTACCAGCCACATGTTGCCAATATTTCATCCAGCTCTCAAGGTTCCTGAGGTTCTTACCATAATTTAAGGTGAGATGGGAAAAAGAGAGAGAAGCAATTAGCAAAATAGCATCATTAGTCCCAGCAGAACCTTAGCTGGGTTCTCTGATGGCTGCCAGTCATCTTCACCTGGTGAGTGAACCATCCTACAACCTTTAACAAGACTCATCTTGAGTAGTTATGCTTGTCAAAACAGCTATAATTTGGCCACATTTCTATTTGGACATCACTTTTTACTGCCAGCCCTTCCTCTATTAGCTAAAGTTCTCTAGATTTTGTGTAACTTACATGTCTTTCCCTTTTGCTCATTTCTTCTCCACTCCACCACACACAGTGCAGAAGCAGTTCTCAATATGTTTCCGCAACTAGGTGCCAAGGTATAATATGTTGGTGCAAAAGCGATTGTGTTTTTTGCCACTTGGCACAAAACACAATCGCTTTTGCACCAGCTAATATATGGAGGTTATGAAATAATCTTTTGCTAAAGTGCCAACTTCTCCCTTCACAATGAAATACTATTGTTTCCCACTATTAAAGTTGTTTGTCCAACTTGATAAGGCTCACCTTAAGCAATTTAGAAAAATGGAAATAAAGTTATATTCATTTGCACTTGCCTCTAAACTTCTGAAACTGGCATACAGTATCAATCAAATGGGGAATCCAGAAGTACAATAGAATCTATGTATCAGTCTTAAAAAGTAGCCTCAAATTTATGACATTGTTAATTTTTGACAGATGGACTTGCTATGCTAAAATCAACGGGGATTTTATACAAAATAAATTATGATTCAATTATTGAAATATATTTCCCCAGAAAAAGCAGACTTTTTATAATTTATCAAATCATGCCACACTTATTAGGAGATTATAACTTGTCTTCAAGTATTCACTCAACAAAACAACAAACATGTAGACAGAGGCCACAAAAATGTTTAGGCCTCACACTATGGAGTATGAGTTTCCTATAGTTAATTTTTGATGAATACTTGTCCTTATCTATCATATGTGTATCATATAATATGCATATGTGTACATATAATATATACCCCTATACATATATAGGCGCTTCCTCCATCACTCAGCACTCATTGTCTCTCCTGCCACCTTGTGAAGAGGTGCCTTCCACTATGATTGTAAGGCCTCCCCAGCCATGCAGAACTGTGAGTCAATTAAACTTATTTTCTTTATAAATGTATATGTGTATATATAATATATATATGCCTATACATACATGATATATATTCATACTCATACATTACATATATATTCTATTGACAAAATCTATTGTTTCTACATACATATTCTACCTCAGTAACTGCTTTGCACAAAACTTCTTCTCACTACCAAAGCCACAGTTAATCCTTTCCCTTCTTTACCCCATGACTCACTTGACTTTGACTCTCTAAGTCTTAAAATAGCTTTCCATAACATTTCTGATTAAGTCTGCAACATCTTTTGTGTATGCCCCATTTGAGTTTACAATGATCTCTCCCTAGGTTTCAATGGCTGTTCCCCTTTTTTCACTCTCTTTTCCAAAAGTTCTCCTCAGCAGCCTACAATATCAACCCCTCCAGTCTTCCTCCTTCCTCCTTGAAGCTTTCCATAGTTAATAGCAAGAATTATTTTCCTCTCTCTACCCCTCCCTCCCAACACAGCATGAAATCCCTTTGTTTCTCTTCTATCCTGTTCTCAAGGTTATGAACTAAATCCAGCCTTTTGCACATGACATCAATTTTAAGTGCTTTTCTAATTTATTATTTTTAAATAGAGTTAAAGCTTGCACATTTTACACGTGTCAACTTATTTAATCTTCACAAACACTCTATAAGGTAAGTGCATTGTGAGTCCCATTTCTCAGAGAAGGAAACTGAGGTGCACATTGATTAATTGCTAAAGGTCACACATTAGTGACTGGAAGAACTAGAATTTGAATAGAGACACTATGACTCCAGAGTTCATGCTCTTAGCCAGTACATTAAACTGCTCTTTTATACTCAATATTTGTCCTTTTATTTACATTTTTAAGGCCTTCACATCTGTGTTGTCTGCTCTAGTATACTAAATATTCTATTGTTACAGAGACAATGCCAGGTTAATTTGAACTATTTTTTAACTTTTATTAATCATTAAAAGTTGATACATTCAGGGACTAACTAAATTGGACAGTGTCATACAAACTGCTAATACATCAGGGAAAAAAGACAAGGAAGAGATGAGAGAAATATGATGAAGCCATATAAATAATATATTTGCTGAGATTTTTCTTTAAGAAATTAATCATCTGCTTTCAAAGTTGCCTTGCCTCATACCATTGCTCAAAGATTAATATTCTAGTACCTTCAAATGGATCACTTGCTTTGTCAGAGGTATTTGTGGGTTTTGGGTGTTTTTAAAAAATCAAAATAGTGCCCCAAATTTAAAAAGTGTGTTGCTGTTTACAGTATGCTTATACAGACATTATTGCGCTAAAGTATATCAGCAATGACTTCTTCCTTCTTCCTGACAGAGTAAGTAAAAGTGACATACACATGAGACTGAATTTCTTAGCAAAACTTTTATTTTTAGAAAATGGAAGCAATTCCTCATGATATATATGCATCATTCTTTTAATAAGAACTAGAATTCTACCTTAACCAGTAAAATTCATGTTACCATTTCAGGAGCATTAATTTTGTGTCAGTTTCTACTAAATAGTAATCAAGATAAAGAAATGAAAAGGTTCGAAAGCCAACATCCATCCCCACACAGAATGGTTAAGTGATATGGTTTGGCTGTGTCTCCAATCAAATCTCACCTTGAATTGTAATAATCCCCACATGTCAAGGGCGGGAGCAGATGGAGATAATGGAATCATGGGGGTGTTTTCCCACATGCTGTTCTGGTGATAGTGAGTGAGTTCTAACAAGATCTGATAGTTTTAAAAAGGACGTCCCCCCTCGCTCAGCACTAATTCTCTCTTTTGCCACCCTGTAAAGAGGTGCCTTCCACCATGATTGTAAGTTTCCTGTTGCCTCCCCAGTCATGTGGAATTGTGAGTCAATTAAACCTCTTTTGTTTATAAATTACTCAGTCTTGAGTATTTCTTCATAGCAGTGTGAGAATGGACTAATATAGTAAGTCATGTGCTATTCTATTTTAACAATGACCTATCTTATGTAAAGATATGTGTGTCCAAATTACCCCAAATTAAGAACTAAAACCATCTCTCTCCTTCTCTGTCTCTTTCTTTCTGCAATACACACACAAAGAGAATAACAAATACAAAAGTGAAATAAGCCAGGAACAAAAAGTTAAACATTGCATGTTCTCACTAATATGTGGAAGCTGAAAAAAAAAAGTTGATTTTGTAGAAGTGAAAACTAGAACAGAAGATACTACAGGCTGGGAAGGGTAGAGGGAAGGGAAGGATATGGAGAGATTTGTTAAAGGATACAAAATTACAGCTAGATAGGAGGAATAAGTTCCAGTGCTCTATGCCAGCAGTCCCCAAATTTTTGGGCACCAGGAACAGGACAATTTTTCCACAGATTGGTGGTGGGGGAGATGGTTTCAGGATGAAACTGGCCCACCTCAGATCATCAGGCATTAGAGTCTCATAAGGAGCATGCAACCTAGATCCCTTGCATGCGTGGTTCAAAATAGGGTTCTCGGGTTCACAATAGGGTTCTCTCTCCTATGAGAATCTAATGCTACCACTAATCTGACAGGAGGCTGAGCTCAAGTGATAATGCTCGCTCAACTGCCGCTCACCTCCTGCTGTGCAGCCCAGTTCCTAACAGGATATGGACCAATACCTTTCTGTGGCCCGGGAGTTGGGGACGCCTGCTCTATGCCACTGTCAGATGACTGTAGTTAACAATAATACATAATTTCAAATAGCTGGAAAGAGGATATTGAACATTCTCAACACAAATAAATGTTTTACATGGGTATGTTAATTACCCTGATCTGATCACTATACATTATATGCATTGAAACATCACTAGGTACCACATGAGTATGTACAATTATTATTTGTCAATTTTAAAAATTAAATTTAAAAAGAATCATTTTATTAATGTATAAAGTTCTGTGAATTTATTGATAAATTAATAGCTAATGAAAATAAGTAGATTGCCTGCATCCATTATTATTTGCTCCTATTTAAGAGAAAATATGTTAGGTTTAACAAATGATTGCAGATAAATTAATTGAGAAAATGAATTTACTTTGTACGTATTGTACCTTCTTGGATTCCTATTATTTGGGGATAAATTTTATTTTTTTCTTTATATTTGATACTTTAAAGTCACTGTTTCACTGAGTTTGGAACAAAAGTAATAACTTAGATTTCTGCTTCTCAGCAAATAAACAGCAGATGAAGTTAAGAGCTTGATTAAGGAAAAGATTACCAGTGCTATTCTTTATTCTGCAACCAATAATTTTACAATTAACAGGAAATAGGCCAGCTGTTTCTCTGGTATAGATGTTTTCATAGGAATTCTTGTGATGTGATTGCCAAGAATAGATTTCTATGTCTGCCTAATGTACACTGAAGAAATGATACATTTTCAAAGTAAACCAATCAATTTCTTCAGAGGCTCTCTTTTATAAGGACCAACAAAATATGCAACCAAGGATTCTAAGGCACTTAAAGAATGTTTCAAAGTGTAAGTTACAAAAACCCATAATGTAAATAAGCACCAAGTGCCATGTCAAAACTGAAAAAATGTTTTGTTTGTTTTTTTTTCTGAGTTTGAGACTAAAT
Source organism: Hylobates moloch (assembly GCF_009828535.3). Taxonomy (NCBI): domain Eukaryota; kingdom Metazoa; phylum Chordata; class Mammalia; order Primates; family Hylobatidae; genus Hylobates; species Hylobates moloch. Next base: position 67,494,980 of record NW_026652279.1, on the reverse strand, counting down.
CATTAGATAGAATATATACCAAGCTTTATGTTTGTGAGTTTTTCTTTTACAGGATGGGAATTACTCAGCAAATTTTTACCACCCAGCAACACAAATAGCTCACAATTAAGTGTAAGGCAAATCCATATTGTAGAATCAATCATTGCTGTATAGAAAGCTCAAGTAAAACTAAGATCATGTTAATTCAGAATTTCAGTCAGATTGATGTTTGAAGTCTACAATGCTATCGCTGTAGTTGTTCCTCAACTGTTCCTTTGTTTTTGTTTTTGTTTGGTTTGGTTTTGTTTTGTTTTCTTCCCCCAAATCAGACCCTCATACTGGCAAGTTGAATTAAAAACTTGTCATAGAGACATCTGTAAATGATTCTGTACCCAATGGCTATGACCAGACTCCAAATTTAATTATGTGTAAAACAATAAATAAAACATAAAAAGTGCCAAACTTAATTAACATGGTGAACATTAAGTGGATTTAGTCGATATTATATTTTAAAGATTCCAAAATTTAATAGGCGCTTAAAGCAAATGCAGTATTTTCCTTTGCATCACACACACTAGTCATGAACGACAGCATGCAACAATTGATTTAAACCATTTTCAAAACTGTGAGTATGTTTTTCCCCACATAAATTCATCATTGATGACACCACATGGCTCCATTAATGAAGAAGCTAGGCCATGCCAGGCTATTAACATGAATCGAAAAGATAGTTCCTTGTCACCAACCACAGCCTGCTCATTTTTTGTTCCTCTGGGCTTAACACAAAAAACTTTTCTCATCATTCAGATTTTTCTTCTAGTTTGAGATATTTTCTAGGGTTCTATTTTTGTTTAAATGATTGAGGAGTGGTGAGTTATGTCCTGGCCTTTTGGTTAGCAATCTCCTTTCATGCCTGCATAGATCACTGATAGGAAATTAGCAATGATCGCAAATGCCAGTTTTCTTCAAGTTGTGAGTCAATTGCAGGAAAAGCATGCATTCACCCACATCAACTAATATTTGCAAGGTAGTGGTGGGTAATAGCAAAGAGCACAAGCTCTGGAGCAGAGTACCTGAGATCAAGTCAGTCCCTGTTTTGTCACCGTCACTTTTGCCAACTTAACCTTTCTGCATCTCTCTTGCCTCAGTTGCTAAAGGAGGGCAAGTATAAGGTTATTATTAAGATTAAATAAGTTAATATGTATAACTCTTAAAATATATGCTAGCTATGATTATTATATTTCATAATTTATAGTTAGGATATTTTGATCAGTTAACACTGTAACTGTTTCCTCTATTCCCAACGGCAAACATATCTGATTTATCTGTGCTACTGGTTCTTAAAACTGGCTGCACATTGGCATCACCTGGACACATTTTAGAAATACTCATAACTGGTGTAGGCTGCAATGCAGTCATGGGTTTTTCAAAGCTTCTCATATTTTGAATGTGCAGCCAAGCTTAAGAACCACTGATCTATGTCCCTTCTTACCTAGATGGATTACCTCTAGAAAATAGAGTCAGAGTAAGATTGCAGGTAGTTTATGCTAATTTCCAAAGTCCTCTATGACCTATGACTGTTGTCTCAGTTCATTCCTACTGCTAGAAGAAAATACCACGACTGGGTTCTTTATAAACGACAGAAATTTGTTTCTCACAGTTCTCGAGTCTGGGAAGTCCAAGATCAAGACACTAGCAAATTGGATGTCTGGTGAAGGCTAGCTCTCTGCTTCCAAGATGGTGCCTTGTTGCTGTGTCCTCACATGGTGGAAGGCAGAGGGGCAAAAGGAGGGCCTATATAGTCTCCTTCAGCCCTTTTATAAGGGCATTAATCCCATGTATGAAGGTCGACCTCCTCAGGATCTAACCACCACCAAAGACCCCACCTTCTTTGAGGTTTAAGTTCCAACGTATGAATTTTGGAGAGACACAGACATTCAAATCATAGTAACTGTTGTCCTTAGTCTTCAGTGTGCTTAGGAATTAGAGGGAGGACCTGTTAAAACAAAGATTGCAAGCCACAGCCACAGTTTTTGAATTAGTAGGTCTAGGATAAAGCCCAAAGATTGCCATTTCTAACAAGTTCCCATGGAATATTCATATCACTGGTCTGGATGACCAGAAGTGGAGACAGGACAGATGGGCCCACAGTAACCACCATACTGTCCATATGCTTGGTATGGCCTGTATTAGTCAGGGCTCTCCAGAGAAACAGAGTCAACAGAATATATGTAGATTACATAGATAGATAAACAGATCTATTTATAGATAAATCAATACAGACCTATATCGCTCTATAGATATAGCAATATAGATCTATATCTCTATATATTCTGTATATATAATATATAGAAAGATCTATATGTGTGTATATATATTATATACATTTTATATAATATATTATATATATTATATATAATATATATTTTATATATATAGAGAGAGAGAGAGAGAGGAGAGAGATTTGTTTTAAGGAATTGGTTCACATGATTACAGTGGCTTGGTAAGTCCAAAATTTGCAGGGTAGGCCACAGTCTGGAGACCCTTGGAAGAACTGCAGTTCAAGATCAAAGGCAGTCTGCTGGCAGAATACCTTCTTGCTTACAAGAGGTCAATCTTTGTTCTATGAAGGTCTTCAACTGATTGAATGAGTCCCACATGCATTATGGAGGGCAATCTGCTTTACTCAGAGTCTACCAATTTAAATGTTAATCTCTTTCAAAAAACATATTCACAGCAACATCCAGAATAATGTTTAACCAAATATCTAGGCATCATGACCTGGTCAAGTTAACACATAAAATTAGCCATTACATAGCCTCCTCTGTACACAGTGTTGAATCCAATATAAAAAAGAAATAACATTTCTTCTCCAAATCTCTTTGTTATTATAAATTACTATTGAAAAAGTTAAGATTAATTGATGTTGGTAGAAACAATAAGAAAAACTGAATGCTCCAAAGTGGTTGAGTTTGGCCATAGTCAGTGACAAAGTTGTTAGTGTATTTAGTGACCCAACAGGAACAGTTTTCTAAATAAAATTTTGAGATACTGATGAAAAAACAGACGAAGGATTGACTCTAGGTACAATTAATGAAGCTGACACTTCCTTTTTCCAGCAACTCATCTCCATAGGTGATAGGACACCAGTACTATCTTAAGCCTTCTAGGTTTTCCCATTGTCCTCATCAAAACATATCTGTCTTGTATTCTGATTACAAAGGTTCTTCATCTCAGCTGTACATTTAATAACTAATCAAACTAAAGTGTTAATATGTCAAGAGGTGCAGAGATAATTCGCTGACATTGACTGGTGGTTATGGAACTTTATAAACCGACGTCTTCCCAACATGATTTTTCCAAAGAGATGCAAATGGACAACACAACCAAGCACATGAAGAACTTATTTCCTCACACTGGGGTTGCTTGCAGTGCTTAGAATCGGTAGGAGAGCTTTTTCAAAACATATGCTGTGTCACTATGCACACAGGATGTATTAATATTCCCAGTGATGGGATTTTCCAGATAATTTAAATAAAACCCCTTCCCCTCCTACCGGTGATTCTCAGTCCTGATTGCATATTAAAATTGCCTTGTGAGATGTTATTATGTACAGATGCCAGGGCTCCTCCTAATCCAATTAAGTAAGAACCTCCATGATAGCTGGGGAGTCCATGTGTTTTAAATGTTCCCCAGGTCATCCTAATGTGCACCCAAGGTCAAGAACCACTGCCTCATATGGGAAAAAAGCATAAATCATAAGGTCACTGAGTTTGGGAGGAAAATGGAATATACAATTTACCAGAAAATAAATAGAATATTTACTGTATCAGTTTTACAATATGTAGTTAGAAACTTTACACTTTTACCCAACTGAAGTTAGAAACAGCCTAATATAAGAGGAGGCTTTAAGAAAACACAAGTCAGTAGATCCTGCCAAGCACTTTTTAACTTTTCTCAGCTTTACAATTGGCATTCACTGAAATAAGGCTTATTTCTTCAGTGATACTACAAGTATGCAGTATAGCAGGTTCTTAGGCATAACAATAATGTTTTTAAACAAAATAATGATTAAAAACAGAGTCGTTTCTTTTATTGGGCTTTTTGTTTGCTATTCTGGAAAGGTTGAAAGAAAAATGCCCTGCAGCCATTCTGAAGTTTTCTTGTAATATTTAATCAACTAGAGCAGGGACTATGTCCTAAAGTAATTGTGGAATCTGCACAGTTCTAGCCTAGAACGGAGCTCAGTGTTTATTGATTGGCTGATGGAGGATGAATTGCTTTAACCTAAGTGTTTATTTCCATTTCAAAGATATTTAAATTATATATATTTTAAATAAATATATTTAAGATACATATATATTTAAATACTTTGATTTTAGAAAAGCAATATAAATCTTCAGAAAACATTTACTTATAATGCTATGTGTTTGTCAGTCTCAAAGAGGTAAATCTGAAAGAGAACAAAGAGAACATACAGATTTAAAAAATTATGAAACTGTTATTCCCAAAATATTTCAGATTTTAGATTTAAGAAAATTTTACATATCTAGAAAAAAACATTATAGCTGTTACAAATCCTTTTTCAAAAGATAATAAACGAAATAATGCAAGGTTGAAATTGTGAGTAGAGTAGGCATTTATCTACATGGTCAGATTATGGAGGTAACTGCCATAATACCATACCCCCTAATCCCATCAATCATGACCGAAATGCCACCAGTGCTGCTAAGCATGATTTTAACATTGATTACTTGCAGAAAATACTCCTGAGAAAACTAGCAGTTCCAGTGAGTTAAAGGAATTTTAACAGGCTATGGCCTGAAAGCAGTTGGTATGAAGAACAAGACAGGGGACTTCAGGATGCATCAAAGTTCATCTTTGCCCACTTTTCTAAAATTGAAATTGAAATTATGAGACTCATACCCTCTCAGAATCAGTCTATCTGAAAAGATGCAAATAATATTATAGCAATCTGGAAAGTGAACTACTTACAAGTAGATGTAGTTAAACATAACTTTTATAGGTGAAAAGTTCATAATCAAATATATTTTTTAAACAACTTTAAATGTAGAAATGGAAAAGTCAAAGTTTGACTTTTGTCAAACTTTGAAGTGTACTCCATAGAATTTGAAGGGAGACATTGGGGTAATCAACATGTTAACCAAAATAAGAAAATTTTTAAAGACTTTACCAGAATGCTATGGGCTAGTCTATAGTAAACATGAGAATCGCATTTAAAATATTTCAATACACTTTAAGATAACATGGATCCTTAACATGTGACTTCTAAGTTGGTAATATTGATGATGTCTTTAATGGTCTATTTTCTTGTATTCATTTTATTTAACTTTTCAATAATGTTTTATTTTGTTTGTAATTGTGCCATAACTAAAATAATACGCAACCAGATTTGTAAATAGGAAAAACAAATGATATTGTAAACATAATGTAATATTAATATTATGTATATTATAAATATGCCATTTAATTATAAGTATGCATAAGTAATTACATATAATAATAACATTATTGTATTATATAGGTGATTAGATATAATATAAATAATAGTATTCATAATTAAAATGCAAAATTTAAGTATTTAAATGCATAAAATTAAAGCATCTTACCATATTATGTGTATGTATTATTCGTAACGTTTTTATATTAATATTCTAATAATTCTACCCTGAACTTGTAATACAAGTTTTTTTCATGTAAAAAGTGGTTAAGAAGCACTATATTCAAACATTTAAGTTCACATAAATCTCTTTAGAAGTGAAATTAAAGTTTAAATAGAATAGTTCAGATTTTGTATTTTAGAGATATATACCAAAATGGTTTTTGTAGAATATGTAAATTTATTTAAACACAATTAAAACAGATAAATGAAACATAATTTATTATGAGCTTAATGAACACTTTCAATTTTTAAATCTCTGCTACTATATTCACAATTTCAGTCAGTGAAAATACATACAGCCCTCCATCTGGAAATTGTGTATGAAACTGTTTCTCACTTGTTTAATAGCCTTTAATGGGCTGTTCATTTTCTGCCTAGTGTTGGCCTTGTTATCAACAAGTTTCTCAAATCTAAAAGATACCTTTGAAAAGATGAGAAACACCATTACACAGACAAATTTTAGAGTATCAATTTTGTTACACTTTGGAGGCATAAAAGGGGAAGAGAAGTTGTTGAACTAGTATATAATTTAAATGATTAGTTTTATATTAAAATAAATACTGATACCATGGAAATAAGAATAATTCCCCAGAATTTTCATGATTAAACAGGAACATCAAACATATTTAATACAGGTGCTTCCAGCTATACTCCAGCCACTTAGGATACATGTCCACTTTTCTCTGTTTCAAGGGGTACTTGAGAAGTGTAGCTGTATTCCCCTCCTCTTGTTCGTTGAACTGTCATTTACATCTCTTACCGTGCATTATACACTGAAAATGTGCTTCTTATGATTAAATTCACCAGTGACAAGAACTTCTTACAAACCCAGCATTTTAAAATGTATACATTCAAAAGGATACTCAACGACAAGACACTGTCACTGAGAAAAGAAGGCAAACATAGTAATTTTTACAGTTTATGGACTCAGTACACATATAGGACAGATACACATGAAAATAATGCATTTTAATAAACTTCACAATCATTCCCACAGGCAGTAGATAATTGCCAAGTATGTATGGGATGGGACAGAGGCTGGGGCACTAGAGTAAAGAGCGCACACTACCTTAAGGTAGGAGACTAACTTGTGCTCTTAAAAGAATTAGAGAGGAAGGGAACAGCTTCTCCATTTGGAACACCTTGAGTAAAATATTGTTGCCAATCATCAGAGTCTGAGAAACATTATAAGAGCAGAAATTATGGATTATCAAAGATTGGACAAGAGTGAAGATGAAAACAGAAGATTATTTCTAAGTTCTAAAACTGAGAGACCAGGAGACCAAAGGTAAGAAAAGTTGGAGGGGAAATCTCAGGAGGGAAAAGCCTAAGTTTAGGTTTGAATGTGTTGAATATTTTTATTACTTTTGACAGCCAGAAGAAAATGAAGAATGGTCAACATGAGAATAAGGACAGAAGATCACTGCCACCATTTCTGCTACTGGGAAGAACGCAATAGCTAAAATATCTAATCGTTTTGACTATAGCCTCTCTTCTTTCAATACGAAACACAGAGCAATGGATAGTCTCAATGAAAGTTTCGGTAGAATACCCTAGGCCTCCTCAATTTCAGCATCTCCACGGAATGGAGTTGAACTCAGTGGCAGTGAACCAAGCCTCCTTTCAAGATTTTTCTTATAGGCTCATTTTCCCTCACTCACCACAAGGTTTTCTCTTTCAAGAGTCTTGTAATTCAAGAACATAAACTTTACTCCAAAGATGAGAGGCCTAAAACTTCAAAATAAAGAGGAGCATGATCACACTTCTGTCTTTGCACTGCCTGAAAAAATGGCCTGATACAAGCTCCCTACCAAGAGATAGGCAAAATCATAAGAGTTTCCTACATTTGGCAACCTGATGTCTTTCAGAAATGTAGAGTCTTGTGGATAAAAACCATGCCCATGTGATTCAGGCTCAGCTCAGCCTTGTGTGGTCAGAGAAACACAAACAGTAGCCAGAAGTAATTAAGACATTCATATCATTTAAACATGTCCTTTTCAAAATGGCAACAGAATGGAAAAATACTTTAAAAACTATAGATCATCTCACGTTCTATTCTCTCCACCTGCCTTAGTCCATTTTGTGCTGCTATAAAACAATGCCACAGACTGGATAATTTATAAATAGAAATTTATTGGCTCATAGTTCTGAAAATCTGAGAAATCTAAGTTATGTCAATGGCAGGTTCCATGTCTGGTGAGGTCATTCTCTTCTTCCAAGATGGCGTCTTTCATGCCGCATCCTCCAGAGGGAAAAAAGAATGAATCCTCACAAGGCAAAAGTTAGAAGACTCTAGAGCATGAGAGAGAGCAAGATGGCGCCAAACTCGCTCTTTTATAACGGCACCAATGCCACCCATGACAGTGGAGCCATCACATCCTAATACTACCCATGAGAGTGGAGCCCTCACACCCTAATCTCTTCTACAAGCTTCCACCTCTTAATTCTGTCACAATGGCAATTAAATTTTAACATGAATTTCAAATGATAGCACTCTCTGTAACTCATTGATCCCCACATAGATAGCAGCAGCTTCCTCTCTGATACTCTTTTTTTTTTTTTGAGACGGAGTCTTGCTCTGTCGTCCAGGCTGGAGCGCAGTGGCCTCATCTCGGCTCACTGCAAGCTCCACCTGCCGGGTTCACGCCCTTCTCCTGCCTCAGCCTCCCGAGTACATGGGACTACAGGCGCCAGGCACCACGCCCGCCTAATTTTTTTTTTTTTTTTTTTTTTTTTTTTTTGAGTTTTAGTAGAGACGGGGTTTCACCGTGTTAGCCAGGATAGTCTCAATCTCCTGACCGCGTGATCCGCCCACCTCAGCCTCCCAAAGTGCTGGGATTACATGCGTGAGCCACCGCGCCCGGCCCCCTCTCTGCTACTCGTAGCTCCCAACCAGGCACTCTACTCAGCCCGCACACCCCATGTGGGCTTTTGCCTTTCCTTCCTCTCTTATTTTCCTTCAATCCCATTATTTTTCTCTCTTCCCAAAGTAAATACCCGACTTTTTCCTTTTCAGGTTGTTTTTATTCATTGGCCCAAATTAGCATGAATGTAATATAGGAATGGAAAGAATTCTCCTTAGCAGTTAGAGGCAAGCAGAAAAGAAGGGACAAGGGGGTACACATTAAATTTTTTTATTCCCATCGCATGTAAATGCTTAGTTTCAAAACAATTTACTGTCATTATGTTTTCTTTTGTTCTGAAACTCCAAGCTCTTTAAAAGACAATTAGAATTCTTATGATGTCTCAGGATCATTCTTTTTTAGGATCCCTTGGTCTCTTTAATCAGTGGGAAACTGAATAATACTCTCCACAGTTACGTGAAACCACAGAGATCTCAAGAGCTCTCTAAGGTTGGAAGTGCCAAATTCTTTGATACTTCCCCGGCCCCTTAGAAGAAATGCTGGGACACAGTGCAATGCCAGGTTGCCACTCAGAAGGCAAGCATGAAATTCTGTCTGCTTCAAGAACGCATAAGCCGACATTTCCAGATTACCTCTTTTTCTCACACAAACTTTGTTTTTGTACTGTTTTGCTTTTAATGGGTAAGGAGAAGTTTGATTTCATGATTAATCCAAATTTGTAAAATTTGTTAAGTGTTAGAATACCACCAAGAAAGGGCAACCCTAGAAAAATACAGATTACACTTTTTTTTTTCTAAAATGTTCAATAAATTTTAGGTTATTGGTAATTGAACATCAAGCTAACCATAGATTTTCATATCATTTACTAGTTTCAATTATGTGAAGTTTAATAATATGAAAATGACAATGTGTTTTTAAAAAATTCAAGATATCCTTTGGTACATAACGGGACTTTAATAAATATTCATAAATGAATCATTCTTCAAGAGACTACATTATTGGAAGAGGTTGCAGCTAATATTCCCTTTACTGGAAAACTAAAACACTTCCTTTTTGAAAAACAAAGATTTGCTTACAAATTTATTCTTTAGAAAAAGTCCAATTTCAGGTAGTTTATTTGAATAATGTTCCCTATGATAATAGTTGCACACATTTTAATAACTGCTATAAATGTATTAGGGAGTACTACACAGGATAGTGAGTTCAGAGGAATGGGGATTGTAACTATAGTAGAACACATGCTTTCTGTTCAGCCATCAACTTGTCTAGCACGACCTCAATTACGTGATGTGCAACTCTTCGTTTTACCTACTTAACTGTTTATTCAGCTAAGTAAGGAGCTATCCACCTGAGTAGCACACAGTGGCTTCAGATTTTACCCAAGTGCTAGATTGCTTTAAAGACATTATTGAATTCTAACCACATAGTAGATAACACGTGAAATAAATGAAAATCATTCCAAATAAATGAATTCCTATTTAAAGCATACTATATACCACTTAGGAGAAATGCTGCAAACTTGAACTGAGATGAGAGAAAATTTGAAATAAAGTTCCTTAATTCTAGATAGCTGTTTTGTGTATGCATATGTTTAATAGCATTATAAAATATCACTTCTAAGTCACCATTATATTTGCAGACCGCATGTTCTTCGGCCACAAATTTATGATTCATATGTATCAAGTCACTTAACACTGCTGGCAAGTGTTGCCAGCCTGAAATATAAAACAGAGAGGATAATAAAACTTTAACAAGCAGCAATAAAACTAATGAAATATAATCTCAAATATACTACTCTAATTCATCCCGAGAGGAAACACAATCACCCAATCCTAAGGATGAGGAAACGGAGCCAGCTCCATAAAAACACATATTCATCATAGTAACATGGATCATTTTAGAATTAGAGCTAAAAAAAATTCAAGCTGGTTATAGTAGTGTAATTATCATGACCAAATAGATGAGGATGACAGGATGAAGCAACAGTTCACATATGCTTATTTTGGCTCCATATTTAAAGCTATTGAAATGAAAATATTGATATTATTTTTAATGGGGATAATCTTTCATGCTGAGGATAGAGAAATTTCAAGATAGTCAGACTAAGCAGCATTTAAGAAGTGAGGTATGACTTCCAAGACCAATACGTAAGTGGGTCACAAGTTTATTTACATACAGTTTGCATGTGCCTATAATAACCGTGCAATCTATTCCCGAATAACTTCAGATTGATGTTTATTACTGTATCCCTTGAGGTTGTAATTTGATAATAGTGCATTTCCTCCCGTATTTCCTATAATTCTCCACTGTCTTTGAGAAACTAGAATTCCAATTTAAGAAAAAGGAAGCAGAGAGGAGAGAGAAAAGGAAAAGGATGAATGAAGCAGAGAAAGGAAGTAAGAGGAAGAGTACAATCTTCTGTGAATCCTTTCTCTGTAGCTTTTACTTTTTGCACACACAAGTGATTTAAGGGAGCAATATAAACAACAGAGAACAGACTAATCCAAAGATAAAATTCGAATAGACAAGATTTCCATATTTTAATAGACAACCTCTGTGATTCTGCATACGGTATAGTTTACGCATACAAGTGAGTTAGCAAAGGGAAACAGATCGATAGTCCATTCTCAGAAGCATCCACAGGACAACTAGGAGTTCTGTGCTTAGTTTTCAAATGCCAGAAGATTTTTTTAACTACAAGAATTTGTATCAATAACTGATTTTCCCAAAAAGGCTCAACGTAATGTCAAGTAGGGTCAAACAATGAAGACAGTATATGCAACTCGGCTTGGGTATGTTTAAGATAAGCAAAAGTAATGTAGAAGAGCAAGGTGGTGTACTTAGATTATACAGACATTTGGAATTTCTATTATTCAAAGGGCAACCTCAAAAAACTGGTAGAAATATTTTCCCCATAGAATGAATTCTTGGACAGTATGAATACCTGTCACAGGCAGAACTAACTGAAGAAGTATTTTTGAAAACTTGAACAAGCTGCTTGAAAACACAACAATAAAAAGAAATAAGGTGTCATGAAAAATGTACAAATAATAAGAATAAATGTTTTCTGTCCCTACATTTCATGAGTACAATATAGATTACAAGATTTAACTCTTCTATAAATAATCAAATACATCTTGTTTACTTTCTGTTGCCTCGTTTCTCTTTTAAAATATGCGTACTTCTATCTATTGATTTTATTTCACTTTGGTTGATAGGAGTACAACCACTGACCTGAAAACTGTCCCCTTCTAAAAGATAAACTCCCATGAATTTACACTTGTCTTGAAATTTTAATATCTAGGTTACATTTTTCATCATTAAAATAGTTATTTAGTTTATTAGTAACCTCTGAAGGATGTCTTGAGCATTAATAGTAGAGTGGGAAAACACTATAGAAATTATTGTTTTTGCAAGAGCTATAGAAGTTAGTGAGGGGTTAATGCTACTTTATGCCTACTGATTATAATATATGCCTGGCCATTCTTTCAATTAAAATAAAACCGAAGCAATGTCTTTAATATACACCTGCTTTCACTGAATAGTAACAATTCTATCAGTCTGTGGTGAAAGGGAAAATCTCAATATTAAGGACATAAATTGACAATATTTGCAATACGAAAGATGTTTCGTGGAATAGGGACACATTTGTGGGGTTTATTTATTTATTTATTTATTTTTCGAGACGGAATCTTGCTCTGTCACCCAGGCTGGAGTGCAGTGGCAGGATCTCGGCTCACTGCAACCTCCGCCGCAGGCTCCCAAGTAGCTAGGATTACAAGCACCCGCAACCATACTCCGCGCTAATTTTTGTATTTTAAGTAGAGACGGGGTTTCACCATATTGGCCAGGATGATTTCGAACTCCTGGCCTCGTGATTCGCCGGCTTCGGCCTCCCAAAGTGCTGGGATTACAGGCATGAGCCACCGGGCCCGGCCACATTCGTGTTTTAAGAGGATACTTTGGGTCATTGCACAGTCTGAAGAGTCATTTGACTTTGCTTTCATTTATAAGACATTCATGTACTGCCATCGTGTGGTCAATCCAGCACACATCAGCTTATTTGAAATGGTATGAAAAGTCAAGGAAAAAAAAGAAAAAGACTGTGCTATTTGTTTTGGTTCATGCTGACAGCCTTCATTTTGCCAAAAAGAGCTTAGCAAAAGAGTTAGCTGGAATATACCATAGATGTAAACTCAAGCACTTTTACTTACCAGAGGACCCAGGCAGTGTGTGTTTGAAGTCAGAACCAAGTCAATCTAGCTGATAAAACCACAGGGAGCAAATAATATTTCTTGTTTCCTGTTTAATATTCTGGATATTTCATATAGAAGATCTATCAAAAGTCCAAAGTTCTGTTATTTATATAACTTTTTCCAAAATCACAAGTTACAGTTAAAATGATATTTTATAATTGTAGTGCCTTTTTAATGCAACTAAAAAAAACTGTGTGCATAAACGGACAAATATAAGTGCAGATACAGGGAAGTCAAAGCGATTTAAATTGGAAATGTTAAACACACAGCACAAGATCATACTTTTGTCATTTAGATAATTTCATCTGTTTTCAAGAGTACAAAATCAAATGAGGTCCAACTCCCTTCTACTTAATTTTTAGTATAATCTCTAATACTGAGAGTGGGTGTAATCATTCAAATCGTAATCATGATGAAATTATTTAATGGAATCATATCTTATAAATTAAAATCTTTTTTCCAGTCAGAACATGAAAATCAAAAGCTCAATTTGATAAAAGAGTGATTCTGGATTTAAATACAAAAGTTCTTATATTGTAAAGCCCTTAAATTGTTTTCTAGAAATAAAACCTTTCTAACATTTAAATATAGCAAAAACTACAGGAAGCATAATTCTATTAATGACTTCTTTCACCTTAGAAAGTATCAGATGAGCTGATGAATCTTCTGCCTTCAACTGATAGTTTTAGAGAGAGAAATATCATTTCAACTCTCATATCTTTATGTATTGTTTCAAGAAATGCCAAATGCCTTTCAAAATATTATCTCAGAATGTAAGATTTAAATACACCAACAAATTTTAAGAGACAAAATCCTAATTTACTTTCCTTCTTTCTCTTTTTTATTGAACACTCACCACAAATTTCTTATTAGATGAAACATAAAAAATTATCAACAAATATAAAATCAGCCTAAATATAACTGTCAGTCTAAATTTTGGTCTTGTACTGTCACTAATTTTGTAACTTTCTTCCATTTAATACAGTGACTTCCTGCATGTTCATGAGTTTATAATGGTCATATAAAATAACTTTTCTCTCATGACCTTTAGTAGGAAAGAAAGATATTTGTATATGAGAGAAAAAGAAATGAACTAATAAGTAAATATTTTAATGAAAGAAAAAATGTATTGAGTAGAGATGAAGATTATCCAATCTAAAGATTAGATATGCACTGTTTTTTTGGTTATGAGTTTCTATTATGGAAAACAAAACAAACTCAGTAAATAGACATATTAAAACAGGTAGAAGCCTCGCCAAATTTTGACACTCTTGAAAGACTTCATAGTGAAAAGAGATAGGTCCACAATTAAGACCAGACTACACATTATTTAATTGCCTGCCAATCCCAGAAAAATTGAATTTAGTCACCATTATTAGATGTGATTCAACAAGAGTGTCTTGGAAGCTGCTTATGATAGGGCTACAAATGAAAGTGTCTTAAATTTTTAACCCTCATGAAGAGATGATGGACAACCAGAAGATCTAGCTACTGGCAACATCGAGGAAGGAGCACTGGTCAGCTTCATAAATACAAGTCTGTTTTCTAGGGAGAAGGAAGAATGGAAGAAATCTTAGTCAATATTCTTTTGACTGCAAGTAAAGAAACTCATCTGAGACAGTTTATGCAACAAAAGGGTATGTATTCTGTAGATATAAGTGTATAGTGCTACTCAAAGAATGATTTAGTGTTCGCCTTGGCAGTACATATACTAAAGTTAAAATGATACAGAGATTAGCGTGGCCCCTGTGCAAGGATGACACGTTCTAAAAATTTATTAATATTTTAAAAAAAAGGCCGGGCACGGTGGCTCACGCCTGTAATCCCAACACTTTGGGAGGCCGAGCGAGGGGGATCACGAGGTCTAGAGATCGAGACTATCCTGGCTAACAAGGTGAAACCCCGTCTCTACTAAAAAAATACAAAAAATTAGCTGGTGCGGTGGCGGGCGCCTGTAGTCCCAGCTACTAGGGAGGCTGAGGCAGGAAAATGGTGTGAACCCAGGAGGCGGAGCTTGCAGGGAGCCGAGATAGTGCCACTGCACTCTGGCCTGGGTAAAAGAGCGAGATTCTGTCTCAAAAAAAAAATAAAATAAAATAAATTTTAAAAAAAGATTTAAAGATCATGACGGAATTTGGTATAGAAATTGAGATGAAGCATTTAGAAAGTTGTGAGCAATTTGAGAAAGCAGTTTTTTGCCTGCTGATTCTTTAATAAAAAGGCATGGTCGCTGTGTGATTCCTATGGCGACTGTAACACATTACCAAAAACTTCACGGCATAAAAAAAATTTATTCTGCCACAGTTCCAGATGCCACTCCAGCCATCCTCTTTGAAGAAGGGCCTTGAGCTAGTGAAGCATCTTTGCCAGCATAAGCAGAGAAGAGGAAATGCTTGGAATTTGCAACCACCATGCCTCCCAAGATGGTCACAAGCTAATGACTCATTGGTGCGGGAGTATGAAAGTCCAGTTCCCTTGCCTTAAGTCGGGACAAACAGTGCCTTGTAACTTACATTCCAAAATTCCCTGCTGAGTCAGACTGGCATCACCCCTGCTTGAAGTGGTACCCTGGCTTCTTACCTTCCCTCCCCTCCTTCCCTCCTTCCCTTGCCAATTTAGCCTGGAACACTTCTTTAATAAATTACTTGCATATGAATCCCTAAACTAATATCTCCTTATTTTGAAGAAATTGACCTAACACAAAGAGTATCTTTTTTTTTGTTTTTTTTTTGAGGCGGATTTTCGCTCTCTCGCCCAGGCTGGAGTGCAGTGGCGCGATCTTGGCTCACTGCAAGCTCTGCCGTCTGGATTCAGGCCATTCTCCTGCCTCAGCCTCCCGAGTAGCTGGGACTACAGGCGCCTGCCACCACGCCTGGCTAATTTTTTGTATTTTTAGTAGAGACGGGGTTTCACCGTGTTAGCCAGGATGGCCTCGATCTCCTGACCTCGTGATCTGTCCGCCTTGGCCTCCCAAAGTGCTGGGATTACAGGCGTGAGCCACCAAGCCCAGCCAAGAGTATCTTTCAGATGCCTTGTTTAACGTTTCCTTAGATTGGGGAAGCCAACCTAAGACAAAGACTATGTCATACAAACAAAGAGCAATATGAGCAGCCAACTCCCTTGAAGAACTGGAACCAAATCATCTCTCTCTCTCCAGGCCACTGGAGCCTCATGGCTGCTCTGTTTCTTCCTTCATGTCTGTTTTATTTTTGTCTCTGCACACACATCTCTGCTTTATGGCACTTAACCATAGCTTTCAATCTAACTCTTCGGTTTCAATTCATGATTTCCTTTCAGTTAATATAGTAACTTTTCACAAACTTTTTAACAATTTGAAAATAAATTTTCGTGTAAAGGAAACGTATTTCAATAAACTTCAATAGAAAAGAAAGATTACTCCATAACTCTAAAGATTACAAAACTCTTTATAGTGATAAGCCAGATTATTTCTAGTCCCATTTGTGTGGAATAAAAGTAAATATGGTTGACTCATTTTATTGATTGAAAGTGTAAATATACTGATAAAAATTAGTAGAATTATACAGCATACAAATGACTGCCAAGTCCCACCACTTTCGGAAGTTTCCTTCTTCTTTAAAAGAAAAGATGCATGGTTTGGCTCAAGGTACGGCACTCGGTATTGTACATAGCCACCCAAGTTCAGGCTACAGGGAATATCTGCAAAGACAGCCTTATTATTGGACCTTGGAGAAGAAAGTGAGAAAAACTCTAGCTGACACAGAGGCATTTCCTGAGCCAAGAATGTATTTGTCTTTGAGAATAGAAAGAGTTTAAACTGAATGTGACATTTTAAAAAATGATTAACATTTACACCACGTATTGAGGAGTACAATTTTAGCTTGGCCATTGGGAGTTTTATTGGTTAAAATAATTTAAGATAACGTTTTTACTATTATGATTAAATATAACATTATCACTATTTAAAAGGTAACTTTTTTACAGAATACCTATTATATATCAAGCCCTGTATTTAAATCTCTACATGCCATAGCTCATTTACATGTCGCATTGATACTTTGATGTGGATATTATTCCTATTTTAAATATTCCAAAGCTGAAACTTAAAGAATAATAGCTCACTCACAGCTAATCATCTGGAAGGGGAACCTAGATCTTTGTCACCAGAGCCCGGGTCATTTCCACACTGCTATACCATCTTAAGCTGTCTTCTGTGTTAGCTCTTTCTCTCAGTGTGTCAATGAACAATTCTGTTTCTAAGCCAGTGCTCGTTCTACTGCGTCAGCTGCTTCAGCTTTACTTCTTTCTCTCTGAGAAGTTCTTCCCCAGCAAGCCCATGGTGCTAATGAAAGGGATTCATGAAGAGTGAAGGACATATCACATGTACACATTGTCCCATGTCATGCCCTGTCTAGTTTCTCAGAATGTGCACACATGTTCTCTGCAGGAAGTTATGAACCTTCAGCTGGGTCTATGTGATAAATTTCAAACAAGCTTGAGCGTTCTTGTCTCTACAATTAATTAAATGCAATTAGGCAACACACAGCAGAATATACCAAATGACCTGTCACTCCATTGTGATTATTTTATTTAAAAATAATCCTAACTGGTTATAACTTAAGCCACAGATATAAAGTGGAGAAGAGTTCTTGATTGTCCTTGACAAAAATCAGAAATTAAAATGACTCTGTCTCATTGAAGCTTTGAATCAGAGATTACTACTTAAGAATAAACAGTAGAAAAATTACTACCTTATGGAAAATCACAAAAAAATACACATTTTAAACTGTTAAGATGAATTAAGACATCATATAGATTAGTGAAAATAATATAAAATTTAATTATGATCCCTATCACAAAGTAATTATTCCTACTTTAATTGGTGAATTTAGACCACATACACAAATTCCCAAACACCATGCATCTGTCACTGACTTCACGTTCATGACTGTGTTCCCTAATTAAAATCTATTTCAGTTCAGTATGCCAGAATTTGGTGTTTTTGTTTTTATTATTATTATTATTATTATTATTATTATACTTTAAGTTCCAGGGTACATGGGCACAACGTGCGGGTTTGTTACACAGGTATACATGTGCCATGTTTGTTTGCTGCACCCATTAATTTGTCATTTGCATTAGGTATTTCTCCTAATACTATCCCTCCCCCAGCTCCCCACCCCACGACAGGTGCCGGTGTGTGATGTTCCCTGACCTGTCCAAGTGTTCTCATTGTTCAATTTCCACCTATGAGTGAGAACATGCGGTGTTTGGTTTTCTGTCCTTGTGATAGTTTGCTGAGAATGATGGTTTCCAGCTTTATCCATGTCCCTACAAAGGGTATGAACTCATCCTTTTTCATGGCTTCATAGTATTCTATGGTGTATGTATGCCACATTTTCTTAATCCAGTCTATCACTGATGGACATTTGGGTTGGTTCCAAGTATTTGCTATTGTGAATAGTGCCGCAATAAACATACGTGTGCATGTGTCTTTACAGTAGCATGATTTATAATCTTTGGGTATATATCCAGTAATGGGATCGCTGAGTCAAAAGGTATTTCTGGTTTTAGATCCTTGAGGAATCGCCACACTGTCTTCCACAATGGTTGAACTAATTTACATTCTCACCAACAGTGTAAAAGTGTTCCTATTTCTCCACGTCCTCTCCAGCATCTGTTGTTTCTTGACTTTTTAATGATTGCCATTTTATCTAGTATGAGATGGTATCTCATTGTGGATTTGATTTGCATTTCTCTGATGGCCAGTGATGATGAGCATTTTATCATGTGTTTGTTGGCTGCATAAATGTGTTTTTTTTTTTAGAAGTGTCTTTTCATATCCTTTGCCCGCTTTTTGATGGGCTTGTTTGTTTTATCTTGTAAATTTGTTTAAGTTCTTTGTAGATTCTGGATATTAGCCCTTTGTCAAATGGGTAGATTGCAAAATTTTTCTCCCATTCTGTAGGTTACCTGTTCACCCTGATGGTACTTTCATTTGCTGTGCAGAAGCTCTTTAGTTTAATTAGACCTCATTTGTCAATTTTGGCTTTTGTTGTCATTGCTTTTGGTGTTTTAGTCATGAAGTCATAGGCCTTGCCCAGGCCTATGTCCTGAATGGTATCACCTAGGTTTTCTTCTAGGGTTTCTAGGGTTTTAGGTCTAACATTTAAGTCTTTAATCCATCTTGAATTAATTTTCGTGTAAGGTGTAAGGAAGGGATCCAGTTTCAGCTTTCTACATATGGCTAGCCAGTTTTCCCACCACCATTTATTAAATAGGGACTCCTTTCCCCATTTCTTGTTTTTGTCAGGTTTGTCAAAGATCAGATGGTTGTAGATGTGTGGTGTTATTTCTGAGGCCTCTGTTCTGTTCCATTTGTCTACATCTCTGTTTTGCTACCAGTGCCATGCTGTTTTGGTTACTGTAGCCTTGTAGTGTAGTTCGAAGCCAGGTAGGGTGATGCTTCCAGCTTTGTTGTTTTTGCTTAGGATTGTCTTGGCAATGTGGGCTCCTTTCTGGTTTGATATGAACTTTAAAGTAGTTTTTTCTAATTCTGTGAAGAAAGTCATTGGTAGCTTGATGGAGATGGCATTAAATCTATAAATTACCTTGGGCAGTATGGCCGTTTTCACGATATTGATTCTTCCTATCCATGAACATGGAATGTTCTTCCATTTGTTTATGTCCTCTTTGATTTCGTTGAGCAGTGGTTTGTAGTTCTCCTTGAAGAGGTCTTTCACATCCCTTGCAAGTTGGATTCCTAGGTATTTTATTCTCTTTGAAGCAATGGTGAGTGGGAGTTCACTCATGATTTGGCTCTCTGTTTGTCTGTTATTGGTGTATAGGAATGCTTGTGATTTTTGGCACATTGATTTTGTATCCTGAGAGTTTGCTGAAGTTGCTTATCAGCTTAAGGAGATTTTGGGCTAAGATGATGGGGTTTTCTAAATATACAGTCATGTCATCTGCAAACAGGGACAATTTGACTTCCTCTTTTCCTAGTTGAATACCCTTTATTTCTTTATCTCGCCTGATTTCCCTGGCCGGAACTTCCAACGCTATGTTGAATAGGAGTGGTGAGAGAGGGCACCCTTGTCTTGTCCCAGTTTTCAAAGGGAATGCTTCCAGTTTTTGCCCTTTCAGTATGATATTGGCTGTGGGTTTGTCATAAATGGCTGCTATTATTTTGAGATACGTTCCATCAATACCTAGTTTATTGAGAGTTTTTATCATGAAGGGCTGTTGAATTTTGCTGAAGGCTTTTTCTGCATCTATTGAGACAATCATGTGGTTTTTGTCTTTGGTTCTGTTTATGTGATGGATTACGTTTATTGATTTGCATATGTTGAACCAGCCTTGAATTCCAGGGATGAAGCTGACTTGATCATGGTGTATAAGCCTTTTACTGCTGGATTTTGTTTGCCAGTATTTTATTGAGGATTTTTGCATCGATGTTCATCAGGGATGCTGGTCTAAAATTTTCTTTTTTTGCTGTGTCTCTGCCAGGCTTTGGTATCAGGATGATGCTGGCCTTATAAAGTGAGTTAGGGAGGATTCCCTCTTTTTCTATTGATTGGAGTAGTTTCAGAAGAAATAGTACCAGCTCCTCTTTGTACCTATGGTAGAATTTGGCTCTGAATTCATCTGGTTCTGGACTTTTTTTGGTTGCTAGGCTAATAATTATTGCTTCAATTTCAGAGCCTGTTATTGGTCTATTCAGAGATTCAGCTTCTTCCTGATTTACTCTTTGGGGGGTGTATGTGTGCAGGAATTTATCAATTTCTTCTAGATTTTCCAGTTTATTTGCATAGAGGTGTTTATAGTATTCTCTGACAGCAGTTTGTATTTCTGTGGGATTGGTGATGATAACCCCTTTATCATTTTTGATTCTTCTCTCTTTTCTTCGTTTTTAATCTTGCTAGTGGTCTATAAATTTTGTTCATCTTTTCAAAAAACTAGCTCCTGAATTCATTGCTTTTTTGAAGGGTTTTTTGTGTCCCCATATCCTTCAGTTCTGCTCTGATCTTGGTTATTTCTTGCCTTCTGCTCGCTTTTGAATTTCTTTGCTCTTGCTTCTCTAGCTCTTTTAATTGTGACGTTAGGGTGTCAATTTTTTATCTTTCCTGCTTTCTCTTGTGGGCATTTAGTGCTATAAATTTCCCTCTATACACTGCTTTAAATATGTCCCAGAGATTTTGGTATGTTGTGTCTTTGTTCTCGTTGGCTTCAAAGAACATCTTTATTTCTGCCTTCATTTTGTTATTTACCCAGTAGTTATTCAGGAGCAGGTTGTCCAGTTTCCATGTAGCTGTGTGTTTTTGGGTGAATTTCTTAATCTTGAGTTCTAATTTGATTGCACTGTGGTCTGAGAGATAGTGTGTTGTGATTTCGGTTCTTGTACATTTGCTGAGGAGTGCTTTACTTCCAACTATGTGGTCAATTTTGGAATAAGTGCAATGTGGTGCTGAGAAGAATATATATTCTGTTGAATTTGGAGTGGAGAGTTCCATAGATGTCTGTTAGGTCTGCTTGGTGCAGAGTGGAGTACAAGTCCTGGATATCCTTATTAACCTTCTGTCTCATTGATCTGTCTAATGTTGACAGTGGGGTGTTAAAGTCTTCCATTATTATTGTGTGGGAGTCTAAGTCTCTTTGTAGGTCTCTAAGGACTTTCTTTATGAATCTAGGTGCTCCCATATTGGATGCATATATATTTAGGATAGTTAGCTCTTGTTGTTGAATTGATCCCTCTAGCATTACTTAATGGCCTTCTTTGTCTCTTTTCATCTTTGTTGGTTTAAAGTCTGTTTTATCAGAGACTAGGTATGCAACTCATGCTTTTTTTTTTTTTTTTTGGCTTTCCATTTGCTTGGTAGATCTTCCTCCATCCCTTTATTTTTAGCCTATGTGTGTCTTTGCATATGAGTTGGGTCTCCTGAATACAGCACACTGATGGGTCTTGACTCTTTATCCAATTTGCCAGTCTGTGTCTTTTATTGGGGCATTTAGGCCATTTACATTTAAGGTTAATATTGTTATGTGTGAATTTGATCCTGTCATTATGATATTAGCCAGTTGTTTTCTCCATTAGTTGATGCAGTTTATTTCTAGCATTGATGGTCTTTACAATTTGGCATGTTTTTGCAATGGCTGGTTCTGGTTGTTCCTTTCCATGTTTAGCGCTTCTTTCAGGAGCTCTTGTAAGGCAGGTCTGGTGATGACAAAATCTCTTAGCATTTGCTTGTCTGTAAAAGATTTTGTTTCTCCTTCACTTATGAAGCTTAGTTTGGCTGGATATGAAATTCTGGGTTGAAAATTCTTTTCTTTAAGAATGTTGAATATTGGCCCCTACTCTCTTCTGGCTTGTAGGATTTCTGTGGAGAGATCTGCTGTTAGTCTGATGGGCTTCCCTTTGTAGGTAACCCAACCTTTCCCTCTGGCTGCCTTAACATTTTTTCCTTCATTTCATTGTGGTGTGCTCCATATTTCCTGAATTTGAATGTTAGTCTGCCTTGCTAGGTTGGGGAAGATCTCCTGGATAATATCCTGAGGAGTGTTTCCATTCTCCTTGTCACGTTCAGGTAAACCAATCAAATGTAGATTTGGTCTTTCCACATGGTCCTATATTTCTTGGAGGCTTTGTTCATTTCTTTTTACTCTTTTTTCTCTAAACTTGTCTTCTTGCTTTATTTCATTAATTTGATCTTCAGTCATTGATACCCTTTCTTCCACTTGATCGAATCAGTTATTGAAGCTTGTGCATGTGTCTCATAGTTCTCGTGCCATGGTTTTTCAACTCCATCAGATCATTTAAGGTCTTCTCTACACTGTTTATTTTAGTTAGCTATTCATCTAATCATTTTTCAAGGTTTTTCGCTTCCTTGTGATGGGTTTGAACATCCTCCTTTAGCTCAGAGAAGTTTGTTATTACTGATCATCTGAAGCCTTCTTCTTTCAACTTGTCAAAGTCATTCTCCATCCAGCTTTGTTCCATTGCTCACGAGTTGCTGCGATCCTTTAGAGGAGGAGAGGTGCTGTGGATTTTAGAATTTTCAGCTTTTCTGCTCTGGTTTCTCCCAATCTTTGTGGTTTTATCTAACTTTGGTCTTTGATATTGGTGACCTACAGAGGGTGTTTTGGTGTGGATGTCCTTTTTGTTGATGTTGATGCTATTCCTTTCTGTTTGTTAGTTTTCCTTCTAACAGTCAGGTCCCTCAGCTACAGGTCTGTTGGAGTTTGCTGGAGGTCCATTCCAGACCCTGTTTGCCTGGGTATCACCAGTGGAGCCTGCAGAATAGCAAATATTGCAGAACAGTAAGTATTGCTGCCTGATCTTTCCTCTGGAAGCTTCATCCAAGAGGAGCACCCATCTGTATGAGGTGTCAGTTGGCCCCTACTGGGAGATGTCTCCCAGTTAGGCTACATGGGGTTCAGGGACCCACTTGAGGAGGCAGGCTGTCTATTCTCAGAGCTCAAACACCATGCTGGGAGAACAACTGCTCTCTTGAGAGCTGTCGGCCAGGGATGTTTAAGCCTGCAGAAGTTTCTGCTGTCTTTTGTTCAGCTATTCTATTCCCTGCCCCCAGAGGTGGAGTTTACAGAGGCAGCAGGCCTTAGTGAGCTGCAGTGGGCTCTGCCCTGTTTGAGCTTCCTGGAAGCTTTGTTCATCTACTCAAGCCTCAGCAATGGTGGACACCCCTCCCCCTGCCAGGCTGCTGCCTCACAGGTTAATCTCAGACTGCTGAGCTAGCAGTGAGCAAGGCTCTGTGGGCATGAGACCAGCCAAGCCAAGCATGAGATATAATCTCCTGGTGTACCTTTTGCTAAGACAGTTGGCAAAGCACAGTATTTGGGCGGAAGTGTCCCGTTTGTCCAGGTAGTCTGTCACGGCTTCCCTTGGCTAGGAAAGGGAAATTCCCCAACACCTTGCACTTCCCAGGTGAGGCAATGCCCCGCCCTGCTTCAACTCACCCTCAGTGGGCTGCACCCACTCTTCAACCAGTCCCAATGAGATGAATCAGGTACCTCAGTTGGAAATGCAGAAATCACCTGTCTTCTGGGTCAGTCACACTGGGAGCTGCAGACTGGAGCTGTTCCTATTCGGCCATCTTTGAACAAACCCCCCCTGGATTTGACGTTTTATTGCAACTCAGACACTGTGTTAGATTCTGAGGGTATCAGTTTGAGAGATCCATGGGCCCTGATCTCAAGGACAGCACTTACAACCTTGCTGTAACATAATATATTACATTCTATTCATTCAAGATGTATTTATTGAGTGCAGTCTTTCAGGAACTGGAATCCAAGGTGAAAAAAAAGGCTGTTTTAATGGTATACATGATTTTGTAGAGCAGATGGATATTTATAAAGGAATAATACAAATAATCATTAAAATGGGTAAGTCTGTGAAGGAAAGAAATATGGTGTTATGTGAGTGTGTGATAGAGGTGCTCAGTCTATCATGGAGGGCAGCAAAGACCTCCTTGAACAAACGATGATTCAGCTAAGATTTGATGACAGAGGCAGGGTGAGCTAAATAAAATAAAAAGGGGAATGGTGGATTTCTCTACTGAGAAATTAACATATGATAAAGTCCCATGAACAGCTGTTTGAGAAACTGAATAACATCCGAATGAATGGAGAGCAAAGTACAAGGAAGGAAAAAGTATAAGATTAGGCTGCTAATGTAGGCCAGGCCAGGCAGAGAGTAGGATACTAAATTAAGAATGCTAATCCTCATCTAAGAGCCAAGAAAGCCACGGAAGAGATTTTGCTGGAGAGTGGTGATAGATCACTCTGGCTGCAGTAAAGAGAATGGATAGAAGCAAATAAGGATAAAGAACAACCAGATAGATAAAGACTGTAGCAGTAAAGATGGAAGGTGTTGATGGCTTTACCGAGAGTAGTAGTGTTGAAGATGGTCAGAAATAAATATTTTCGTGAAGTATTTAGGAGCTAATACCAACAAAAATGTACAAGAGCATAAAAATATTTGGCCAGAATATAGACAGAATAATTCATTCTTCCTAGAGTAAAAAAGAAAGACTTCACAGAAGTAGTATTCAATGGGTACTTAAATAACAAATAGAAGTTTACCAGGGTGAAACTGAGAGAATTATATTTTACATAGAGAAAACAGTGCAACTGTATTAGTTTGTTTTCTGTTACTTACAACAAAATACCTGAAGCCAGGCGATCTATTTTTTAAAAGGAATTTATTTCTTACAGTTATGGAGGCTGACAAGTACAAGACTGAGTGCACCAAATGTTCAGACATTAAATTTTAAAGCTAGAGAATAATCTCCCATGACTCCATATCCAGCATTCTGTGCATACTGGTACAGGGGTTGGGCCCCCAAGTCCTCAGGCAGCCTTGCTTCCATGACTTTCCATGGCTCAGCCCACACTTCAGCTCTTGCAGGCTGGTGTTGCACCCTAGTAGCTCTACAGTTCCAAGATCTCAGTGGCAATTTCACTCCTGCAGCTCCCCAAGTCATTGCCCTAGTATGGGGTTCTCTATGGTGGCTCCTCCCCTGCAACAAGTCTGTGCCTGGGCACACAGGCTGTTTGATACATTCTTTGAAATTAGGTGGAAGCTGTCATGCCTCCACAGCTCTTGCATTCTGTGGACCTGAAGAATTAACATCATGTGGATGCCCCGAGGATTAAGGTTTGTACCTTTGGAGTGGTGCCTAGTGAAGCCACATCTGGGGCCAACTGAGCCACAGCTGGGTGGTCAAGGAGTGCTGTGCTGAAATATAGAGAGCATATACCTAAGGGATCTCTGTGCAGGAGCCTATGGAGGGCACTCCAGGCCTGTACCCAAAAACCATTCTGCCTTCCTAGACCTCTTAGCCTGTTATGAAAGGAGCAGTTTCAAAGATATCTGAAATGCCTCTGAGGTCTTTCTTCCATTGTCTTGTGGAATAGCATCTGGCTCCCTTCTATCCATGCTAATCTCTTTAGCAAATGGTCCCTGGGCTACATTTTTTGTCTCTTGTCCTGAATACACTTTTTGACTCTTTATGTGGCTTGGCTCAATTTTCTAAATCTTCCCACTCTGTTTTTCTTTCAATTATGAATTGTATCTTTAAATCCTTCCTTTACTCCTGAATTTCAGTGTAAGGAGCCAAAAGTAACCATGCAGCTCCTTCTATACTTTGCTTAGAAATTTATTTTGCCAGATATGCCAGTTAATGACTCTCAAGTTTGGTCTTCCACAAAGCCCTCAGGCATGAACCTGGTTCAGCCAAGTTCTTTTCCAATTTACAACAAGGATGGCTTTTACCCCAGTTTCCAATACCTTGTTCCTCGATTTCACCTGAAACTTCATCAGAATGGCCTTTTTGTTCATAATTCTATATGCATTCTGGTCACCACTACTTAACCAGTTTCTAAGGAGTTCCAAACATTCCCTGGTCTTCTAGGCTCTCCCCAGAATCTAGGCTCCTCCAAATTCTTTCAGCCTTTGCCCATTACCCAATTCCAAAGCTGCTTCCACATTTTCAGTTATTCATTATCAGCAACACCCCATGTATCAGTACCAATTTTGTGTTTTAGTTCATTTTCTGTTGCTTATAACAGATTACTTGAAACTGTGTAATTAATTTTTTTTAAGGAATTTATTTCTTACAGTCTTAAAAGCTGGAAAGTCCAAGGTCAAGGAGCCATTCCTATCTGATGAGAGTCTTCTTGCTAGTGGGGGCTCCATGCCAATTCTCAAGGCAGTGCAGGGCATCACATGGCAAGAGGGCTGAGCATGCTAATGTGCTGGCTCAGGGCTCTCTTCCTCTCCTTATAAAGCCACCAGTCTCACTCCCATGATAACCCATTAATCATTCATCCATTAATCCATGAATGGATTTGTCCATTCACCAGGGCAAAACGTCATGACCCAATCACCTCTTAAAGGCTCCACCTCTCAATCCTGCCACATTGGGGATTAAGTTTCAACATGAGTTTAGAGGGAACAAATCTTCAAACCATAGCAGTGACAAAACCAAAACAGTCTTAAAAGTGAAGCTCTTTGGGAGCAGAAAATTTGGGGTACATTTTTTATTCTCTGCACTTATCACAATATTTGGCATATAGTATCGTTTCACAAACAAATGTGTTCAAAAAATAAGTGCGATCTAGAGTAGCTGAACTATAGAAGGCATAAAAGAAATTGTGTATAAAGAGAAACAAAAAAAACCCATAGACAAAAATAAAATGAGCTTGAACTTCCCCTTTAAGCAGTGAGAAAACAAAGACTTTTTTGCTTTTGTTTTTGTTCTGTTTTTTTTTTTTTGAGATGGAGTCTCGCTCTGATGCTCAGGCTGGAGTACAGTGGTGCAATCTTGGCTCACTGCAAGCTCTGCCTCCTGGGTGTAAGTGATTCCCCTGCCTCAGCCTCCTGAGTAGCTGGGACTATAGGCCCGTGCCACCATGCCTGGCTAATTTTTTGTATTTTTAGTAGAGACCAGGTTTCATCGTGTTAGCTAGGATGGTCTCGATCTCCTGACCCTGTGATCCGCCCACGTTGGCCTCCCAAAGTGCTGGGATTACAGGCATGAGCCACCGCACCTAGCCACACAAAGACAGTTTTAACGTACAAGAAGGACTCAATCTTTGTTTTCAAAAAGTATATAATGGCAAAAAAGGAGAATGAAGACAAGGTGATTAGAAAGTTGAGGCAGAAAGACATTTAAGACACAAATGCAATAAATCAGGTAAGAGTGAATATCAGCCTAAAACAAGGGGTCTACAGTGGTAATTCAGAAAAAGAAATAAATTCCCAAATAATATAGTAATAGTATTGACAAGATTTGATGGCTGAATTATATGTGTGTTTATATATGTGTGTATACATATGAGAGAAGCAAGGGAAGAAGGAAGGATGAAGTTACACATGCATGAGGTTTTTAGAGAAAGTACTCAAGTGAAGTATAATCCTTTTATTTAAAATAGAGAACACAATAGAAAAAACAGACTTGTCAGAATTAATAAAAAGTACAATTTCTGGCTCTGTTAATTTTGTAATGCCAGATAGGCACTGTGGATACTCTAGAGGTACAGATTTAATTTAAAAAAAAAAAAAACACTACAGAAATCAGAACCAGAGATAAATCTTTGGAAGTCATCTCCAAAGAATTTGAACTCTCAAAATGTAGGGCACACTTCAAAGTGAGTATACTCAGTAGTGCGCTGAGATGATGCTACATCTCAGGAGATACAAGAAGTGTCCTCTTGAACCATCCATTTTACTCCATGGTAAGTAATTTCAAGCATTTGCAATAAAAACAGATTAAAAGCTAAATTCAAATTACAGGTTGAGTATCCCTTATCCAAAATGCTTGGGACCAGAAGTGTTTCAGATTTCAAATTTTTCAGAATTTGTAACATTTGCACATATATAAAATGAGATATCTTGGGAATGGAACCCAAATCTAAGCATTTTTTATGGCTTATATACACATGGCCTGAAGGTAAATTTATATAACACTTTTAATAATTTTGTGCATGAAACTAAGTTTTGACAGCATTTTGCCTGTGACCTGTCACATGAGATCAGGTGTGGCATTTTCCACTTGTGGTATCAGGTCAGCACTCAAAAAGTTTTAGGTTTTGGTGCATTTCAGATTTTGGATTTTCAGATGAAGGACTGTCAGCCTATTATTACTAACCTATGTTAAAAGAATTAAGTTTTGGGGTGGAGACAAGATGGCCGAATAGGAACAGCTCCAGTCTACAGCTCCCAGTGTGAGCGATGCAGAAGATGGATGATTTCTGCATTTCCATCTGAGGTAGTGGGTTCATCTCACTAGGGAGTGCCAAACAGTGGCAGCAGGACAGTCGGTGCAGCTCACCATGTGGGAGCCAAAGCAGGGCGAGGCATTGCCTCACTTGGGAAGCACAAGGGGTCAGGGAGTTCCCTGTCCTAGTCAAAGAAAGGGGTAACAGACCGCACCTGGAAAATCGGGTCATTCCCACCCTAATACTGCACTTTTCCAATGGGCTTGGAAAATGGCACACCAGGAGATTGTGTCCCGCACCTGGCTCGGAGGGTCCTACTCCTACAGAGTCTCACTGATTGCTAGCACAGCAGTCTGAGATCAAACTGCAAGGCGGCAGCGAGGCTGGGGGAGGGACACCCACCATTGCCCAGGCTTGCTTAGGTAAACAAAGCAGCCAGGAAGCTCGAATGGGGTGGAGCCCACCACAGCTCAAGGAGGCCTGCCTGCCTCTGTAGGCTCCACCTCTGGGGGCAGGGCACAGACAAACAAAAAGACAGCAGGAACCTCTGCAGACTTAAATGTCCCTGTCTGACAGCTTTGAAGAGAGTAGTGGTTCTCCCAGCAAGCAGCTGGAGATCTGAGGACGGGCAGACTGCCTCCTAAAGTGGGTCCCTGACCCCCAAGAAGCCTAACTGGGAGGCACCCCCCATTAGGGACAGACTGACATCTCACTCAGCCAGGTACTCCTCTGAGACAAAACTTCCAGAGGAGCAATCAGACAGCTGAATTTGCGGTCTCACGAAAATGCGCTGTTCTGCAGCCAGCGCTGTTGACACCAAGCAAAACAGGGTCTGGAGTGTACCTCTAGCAAACTCCAACAGACCTGCAGCTGAGGGTTCTGTCTGTTAGAAGGAAAACTAAGAAACAGAAAGGACACCCACACCAAAAACCCATCTGTACATCACCATCATCAAATACCAAAAGTAGAAAAACCTACAAAGATGGGGAGAAAACAGAGCAGAAAAACTGGAAACTCTAAAAAGCAGAGGACCTCTCCTCCTCCAAAGGAACGCAGTTCTGCACCAGCAACGGAACAAAGCTGGATGGAGAATGACTTTGACAAGTTGAGAGAAGAAGGCTTCAGACGATCGAACTACTCCGAGCTACGGGAGGAAATTCAAACCAATGGCAAAGAAGTTAAAAACTTGAAAAAAAAAATAGATGAATGTATACCTAAGATAACCAATGCAGAGAGGGGCTTAAAGGAGCTGATGGAGCTGAAAGCCAAGTTTCGAGAACTATGTGAAGATTGCAGAAGCCTCGGTAGCCGATGCCATCAACTGGAAGAAAGGGTATCAGTGTTGGAAGATGAAATGAATGAAATGAAGCGAGAAGGGAAGTTTAGAGAAAAAAGAATAAAAAGAAATGAAAAAAGCCTCCAAGAAATGTGGGACTATGTGAAAAGAACAAACCTACATCTGATTGGTGTACCTGAAAGTGACGGGGAGAATGGAACCAAGTTGGAAAACACTCTGCAAGATATTATCCAGGAGAACTTCCCCAATCTAGCAAGGCAGGCCAACATTCAGATTCAGGAAATACAGAGAACGCCACAAAGATACTCCTCGAGAAGAGCAACTTCAAGACACATAATTGTCAGATTCACCAAAGTTGAAATGAAGGAAAAAATGTTAACGGCGGCCAAAGAGAAAGGTCGGGTTACCCACAAAGGGAAGCCCATCAGACTAACAGCTGATCTCTTGGCAGAAACTCTACAAGCCAGAAGAGAGTGGGGGCCGATATTCAACATTCTTAAAGAATTTTGAACCCAGAATTTCTTTTTTTTTTCTTTTTTTTTATTATTATACTTTAAGTTTTAGGGTACATGTGCACAACGTGCAGGTTTGTTACATATGTATCCATGTGCCATGTTGATTTGCTGCACCCATTAACTCGTCATTTAGCATTAGGTATATCTCCTAATGCTGTCCCTCCCCACTCCCACAACCCCACAACAGTCCCCGGAGTGTGATGTTCCCCTTCCTGTGTCCATGAGTTCTCATTGTTCAATTCCCACCTATGAGTGAGAACACGCGGTGTTTGGTTTTTTGTCCTTGCGATAGTTTACTGAGAATGATGTTTTCCAGTTTCATCTATGTCCCTACAAAGGACATGAACTCATCATTTTTTATGGCTGCATAGTATTCCCTGGTGTATGTGTGCCACAT
Source organism: Hylobates moloch (assembly GCF_009828535.3). NCBI lineage: Eukaryota > Metazoa > Chordata > Mammalia > Primates > Hylobatidae > Hylobates > Hylobates moloch. The sequence continues at coordinate 67,464,272 of NW_026652279.1, read as the reverse complement.
TTTCTTAATCCAGTTTATCGTTGTTGGACATATGGGTTGGTTGCAACTCTTTGCTATTGTGAATAGTGCCGCAATAAACATACATGTGCTTGTGTCTTTATGGCAGCATGATTTATAGTCCTTTGGGTATATACCCAGTAATGGGATGGCTGCATATCCAGCCAAACTAAGCTTCATAAGTGAAGGAGAAATAAAATACTTTACAGACAAGCAAATGCTGAATGATTTTGTCACCTACAAACCTGCCGTAAAAGAGCCCCTGAAGGAAGCACTAAACAGGGAAAGGAACAACCGGTACCAACCACTGCAAAAACGTGCCAAATTGTAAAGACCACTGAGGCTAGGAAGAAACTGCATCAACTAACGAGCAAAATAACCAACTAACATCATAATGACAGGATCAAACTCACACATGATAATATTAAATTTAAACCTAAATGGGCTAAATGCTCCAATTAAAAAGACACAGACTGGCAAATTGGATAAGGAGTCAAGACCTATCAGTGTGCTGTATTCAGGAAACCCATCTCACGTGCAGAGACACACATAGACTCAAAATAAAGGGATGGAGGAAGATCTACCAAGAAAATGGACAACAAAAAAAGGCAGGCATTGCAATCCTAATCTCTGACAAAATAGACTTTAAACAAACACAGATCAAAAGAGACAAAGAAGGCCATTACATAATGGTAAAGGGATCAATTCAACAAGAAGAGCTAACTATCTTAAATATATATGCACCCAACACAGGAGCACCAAGATTCATAAAGCAAGTCCTGAGTGACCTACAAAGAGACTTAGACTCCCACACAATAATAATGGGAGATTTTAACACCCCACTGTCAACATTAGATAGATCAATGAGACAGAAAGTTAACAAGGATATCCAGGTATTGAACTCAGCACTGCACCAAGTGGACCTAATAGACATCTACAGAACTCTCCACCCCAAATCAACAGAATATACATTTTTTTCAGCACCACACCCCACCTATTCCAAAACTGACCACATAGTTGGAAGTAAAGCTCTCCTCAGCAAATGTAAAAGAATAGAAATTATAACAAACTGTCTCTCAAACCACAGTGCAATCAAATTAAAACTCAGGATTAAGAAACTCACTCAAAACCGCTCAACTACATGGAAACTGAACAACATGCTCCTGAATGACTACTGGGTACATAACGAAATGAAGGCAGAAAAAAAGATGTTCTTTGAAACCAACATACCAGAATCTGTGGGACACATTCAAAGCAGTGTGTAGAGGGAAATTTATAGCACTATATGCCCACAAGAGAAAGCAGGAGAGATCCAAACTTGACACCCTAACATCACAATTAAAAGAACTAGAAAACCAAGAGCAAACACATTCAAAAGCTAGCAGAAGGCAAGAAATAACTAAAATCAGAGCAGAACTGAAGGAAATGGAGTCACAAAAAACCCTTCAAAAAATTAATGAATCCAGGAGCTGGTTTTTTGAAAAGATCAAGAAAATTGACAGACCACTAGCAAGACTAATGAAGAAGAAAAGAGAGAAGAATCACATAGACACAATAAAAAATGATAAAGGGAATATCACCACCAATCCCACAGAAATACGATCTACCATCAGAGAATACTACAAACACCTCTACGCAAATAAACTAGAAAATCTAGAAGAAATGGATAAATTCCTCGACAAATGCACCCTCCCAAGACCAAACCAAGAAGAAGTTGAATCTCTGAATAGACCAATAACAGGCTCTGAAATTGTGGCAATAATCAATAGCTTACCAACCAGAAAGAGTCCAGGACCTGATGGATTCACAGCCGAATTCTACCAGAGGTACAAAGAGGAATTGGTACCATTCCTTCTGAAACTATTCCAATCAATAGAAAAAGAGGGAATCTTCCCTAACACATTGTATGAGGCCAGGATCATCCTGATACCAAAGCCTGGCACAGACACAACCAAAAAAGAGAATTTCAGACTAATATCCATGATGAACATTGATGCAAAACTCCTCAATAAAATACAGGCAAATCAAATCCAGCAGCAGATCAAAAAGCTTATCCACCATGATCAAGTGGGCTTCATCCCTGGGATGCAAGGCTGGTTCAACATACGTAAATCAATAAATGTAATCCGACATATAAACAGAACCAAAGGCAAAAACCACATGATTATCTCAATAGACGCAGAAAAGGCCTTTGACAAAATTCAACAACACTTCATGCTAAAAACTCTCAATAAATTAGGTATTGATGGGATGTATCTCAAAATAATAAGAGCTATCTATGACAAACCCACAGCCCAAACTGGAAGCATTCCCTTTGAAAACTGGCACAAGACAGGGATGCCCACTCTCACCACTCCTATTCAACATAGTGTTGGAAGTTCTGGCCAGGGCAATCAGGCAGGAGAAGGAAATAAAGGGTATTCAATTAGGAAAAGAGGAAGTCAAATTGTCCCTGTTTGCTGATGACATGATTGTATATCTAGAAAACCCCATTGTCTCAGCCCAAAATCTCCTTAAGCTGATAAGCAACTTCAGCAAAGTCTCAGGATACAAAATCATTGTACAAAAATCACAAGCATTCTTGTACACCAATCACAGACAAACAGAGAGCCAAATCATGAGTGAACTCCTGTTCGCAATTGCTTCAAAGAGAATAAAATACCTAGGAATCCAACTTACAAGGGACGTGAAGGACCTCTTCAAGGAGAACTACAAACCACTGCTCAATGAAATAAAAGAGGATACAAACAAATGGAAGAACATTCCATGCTCATGGGTTGGAAGAATCAATATTGTGAAAATGGCCATACTGCCCAAGGTAATTTATAGACTCAATGCCATCCCCATCAAGCTACCAACGACTTTCTTCAGAGAATTGGAAAAAACTAGTTTAAAGTTCATATGGAACCAAAATGAACTCGCATCGCCAAGTCAATCCTAAGCCAAAAGAACAAAGCTGGAGGCATCACGCTACCTGACTTCAAACTATACTACAAGGCTACAGTAACCAAAACAGCATGGTACTGGTACCACAATAGAGACATAGATCAATGGAACAGAACAGAGCCCTCAGAAATAATGTCACATATCTCCAACTATCTTATCTTTGACAAACCTGACAAAAACAAGCAATGGGATAATGATTCCCTATTTAATAAATGGTGCTGGGAAAACTGGCTAGCCATATGTAGAAAGCTGAAACTGGATCCCTTCCTTGTACCTTATACAAAAACTAATTCAAGATGGATTAAAGACTTACATGTTAGACCTAAAGCCATAAAAACCCTAGAAGAAAACCTAGGCAATACCATTCAGGACATAGGTATGGGCAAGGACTTCATGTCTAAAACACCAAAAGCAATGGCAACAAAAGCCAAAATTGACAAATGAGATCTAATTAAACTAAAGAGCTTCCGCACAGCTGAAGAAACTACCATCAGAGTGAACGGGCAACCTACAAAATGTGAGAAAATTTTTGCAACCTACTCATCTGACAAAGGGCTAATATCCAGAATCTACAATGAATTCAAACAAATTGACAAGAAAAAAACAAACAACCCCATCAAAAAGTGGGCAAAGGACATGAACAGACACTTCTCAAAAGAAGACATTTATGCAGCCAAAAAACACATGCAAAAATGCTCATCATCACTGGCCATCAGAGAAATGCAAATCAAAACCACAATGAGATACCATCTCACACCATTAGAATGACGATCATTAAAAAGTCAGGAAACAGCAGGTGCTGGAGAGGATGTGGAGAAATAGGAACACTTTTACATTGTTGGTGGGGCTGTAAATTAGTTCAACCATTGTGGAAGTCAGTGTGGCGATTCCTCAGGTATCTAGAACTAGAAATACCATTTGACCCAGCGATCCCATTACTGGGTATATACCCAAAGGACTATAAATCATGCTGCTATCAAGACACATGAACATGAATGTTTATTGTGGCACTATTCACAATAGCAAAGACCTGGAACCAACCCAAATGTCCAACAATGATAGACTGGATTAAGAAAATGTGGCACATATACACCATGGAATACTATGCAGCCATAAAAAATGATGAGTTCATGTCCTTTGTAGGGACATGGATGAAGCTGGAAACCATCATTCTCAGTAAACTATCGCAAGGACAAAAACCAAACACTGCATGTTCTCACTCATAGGTGGGAACTGAACAATGAGAACACATGGACACAGGAAGGGGAAAATCACACTCCGGGGACTGTTGTGGGGTGGGGGGAGGGGCGAGGGACAGCATTAGGAAATATACCTAATGCTGCATGACGAGTTAATAGGTGCAGCACGCCAACATGGCACATGGATACATATGTAACAAACCTGCACATTGTGCACATGTACCCTAAAACTTAAAGTATAATAATAATAATAATAATTAAGTTTCTAGGAAGAGGTTAAGGAAGTGGTTCTTATTGTTCATTGTAGATGCAGAAAATCTTCAGGAAGCAAAGATACAGAGGCAAATGGAAAATGATCACATGATGTGAAAACAGAGAAATTTTATAAACAGAAATGGCTAATATAAATTTGTACTTACTTTATTAGGTCCACTCAATTGACAGCAAACCTTTAGTCAGTTTGCTATGCCTACAAATTCGTTGTGTCAGCTATGTTTGGGAAAATTGAAGAATCCATCTTCCACATCTGGAATGATAATATCCTGAAAAGAATGGATGGTACTAAAAGACAGCAAAATAATATATAAAATGAACTGTGTTAGAAGCAGGAACTGAAAATAAGAGGTGAATAAGGAAAAGTTAAACTATACCCCTTCCATGTACACAACAAATCCCCAATTCCTGGAGTGACAGGGTGAGACCCACAGCATACGGGATGATATTTAAGAAAAGAAAATCCCGAAGACAAACTACCTCAACTGATATCTTAGTTACACAGTAACACGTTCTTTTTAAAATTAAACAATGGTGGGTATAACATCAATTAGAATTTAAAATCTACCTGATTTAAGATAAAACTCAAGACCTCAAAGTAATTTTGTGCTGGGGGTGAAAAATATCAGGTTATGGTTCCAAATATTAATACCCAAAACATACAAGTTCACTTCCCAATGCTTTCGATGGTGCTTTTTTAGTTTGCAAAGCAACTAAAACAGAAGATAAGAGATGCAATGAAAGATTATGAAACTAGCCATGGAAGTATATAAAGTAAACAGAAAGTCAAAGTTGAAGTCTGGAAAAACTCACATTTAAAGGATGATTTTCCCAGAGTTGCTCCACCCCGAACCCCAACCCCCCAAAATCCCAGAGGCTGGAAAGGAATCCTCAGAGAGGCAGGGCACAACAACCAAAGACTAAGGGTATTTCAGATCAGATAGGAGGCTTTGGTCAACATGTGTCAAATTTGGTTAAAAGGTCAATGAGAATTATAACTGAGGCCTTCAATTTAGCAAATGGGAAGTTAATGGTGACTTTTACAAGAGCAATTTTAATGGAAGAGCTGAATTGGGAGAAGGGTTAAGTAATAAATAAAATATTTTTTAAATGAGGCAGAGAATATGAATTACTCTTGAGAAGTTTAGCAGTGATGAAGGGAAGGAGAAAAATAGGTATCTGGAAAGAAATAAGAATTGACCAATGGCTGTTTTCAGAATGGAGAAATCTTGGATAAATTTGTAGACCAGGCAAAATAGGCAGAAGAAAAAACTCATTAGGAATGAAAGGAAGGTGCCAAGAAAATTAAGAAAATGAAGTGGGAGAAGAAAGGAAAGGTTGTTCTGGACAGGAGAAAAATTGCTTTTCCTCTTCAATAAAGAAGGGGCTGAGAATGGTAGCCCACACTTGTAATCCCAGCACTTTGGGAGGCAGAGACGGACAGATCAACTGAAGTCAGGAGTTTGAGGCCAGCCTGGCCAACAGGGTGAAAGCCTATCTCTGCTAAAAATACAAAAATTAGCTGGGTGTGGTGGCACACACCTGTAATCCTAGCTACTCAGGAGGCTGAGGCACAAGAATTGCTTGAGCCTGGAGAGTGGAGGCTGGAGTGAGCCAAGATCACACCACTGTACTTTAGCCTTGGTGACAGAGCAAGACCCTGTCTCAAAAAAAAAAAAAAAAAAAAGAGAGAGAGAGAGAGAGAAAGGAGAAGACGTGAAAGAGAGTGAAAAGCTAGGTTGACAGGGAGACAGGGAGAGATTGTGAGGCCTCAGTTTCAGGGAATTTTGACATCAGTTTATCTGCTGAGTTCTGAAGACACAGGGTTGAGCTCAGGCATAAAGAGACAATAAAAGTTTGTTACATTCACAGGAAAAGAAGTGTGATTAGCTTTCTGTGTCAATTTGACTGGACTAAGGGATGCCCAGATAGCTGGTAAAACATGATTCCTGCAAGTGTCTGAGGGAAAATGTTTCCGGAAAAGACAAACATTTGAATCAGCAGACTGAATAAACACGATGTGCCCTCACCAATGTGGGTTGGCCTCATCCAGTCCGTTGTGGACCTGAATAGAACAAAAAAGCAGAGGAAGATCAGACTCTCTCCTGGACCTGAGAAATCCTTCCTCTCCTGCCCTTGGACATCAGAACTTCAGGCACTCTGGGCTTCAAACTTCAGGACTTACACCAGTGCCCCTGTGTTCTCAGTGTGGGAGTTACATCATGGGCTGCCCTGATTCTCAGGCCTTCAGACATGAATGAAGTACACCACAGGCTTCCCTTGTTTTCCACTTTGCAGACAGCATATCATGAGAATTCTCAGCCTCCACGATCCTGTGAACCAGTTTTCAAAATAAATTCCTTTTTATATATCTCTCTAAATATCCTATTGGCTCTGCTTCTCTGGAGAACACTAATATAAGGAATCAACCAGAGAGAAGTGAAAGAATTGGTGAGCACATTGTAAACACACTAAATGCTACTAGATGACTTTAAAATGACTACAATTATATATTATATAAATTTCACCTCAATTATAAAAGGTAATGAGCAAAAACTAAAAAGCATGCAATCAAGGTTCGTGCAAGGAAATAGGAAAGAAGAAAATATTCACAATAAATTAACTATTCACAATAACAAAGACATAGAATCAACCTAGATGCCCATCAATAGTGAGCTGAATAAAGAAAATGTGGTACAATACACCATGGAATACTATGCATCCATTAAAAATAATGAAATCATGTCCTTTGCAGCAACATGGATGCAGCTGGAAACCATTATCCTAAGTTAACTAATACAGGAACAGGAAACCAAATACCATATATTCTCCCTTATAAGTGGGAGCTAAACATTGGGTACACAGGGACACAAAGATAGGAACAATAGACACTGGGGCCCACTACAGCAGGGAAAGGAGAGGGGCTGTGGGCTGAAAAACTACCTAGTGGGTGCTATGCTCACTACCTCGGTAACAAGATCGTTTGTATCCCCAACCTCAGCATCATGCAATATGCCCATGTAACAAGCCTGCACATGTGCCCCTAAATCTAAAATAAACTGAAAACCTAAAATTGTTTTTTAAAGATATTAGGCTTCTCAGTCTAGAGGAAGAAAACAGGTCTGTTAAATGTAAATAATTGTGTTTTTTCCTTTGCAATGAATAAAACTCATTTGAGTTATTCTCAAGGATGTCAAAGTAATGATGAAGCACTTCCTTTGTAAGAGTATTTGAAAAATAATGACATGTCCAGATAGATGTAAAAGTTGAAGATTTCCTTTGGGGCAGTTCTGGCATGATTTGTGAGTGTGGGATGTTCTACAGTAATAGGAGTCATCTGTTTTGCCTGGGACATGAAATTCCAACAATGAGAAGAAAAATAGGATGTATCTCTGCATGTTAATACATTCCATACAGGGTAATATCTCTTTAGGGTACAATATCTTTTACCCTTAATCATTCTGTTACGGTCTTGAGTAGGGGCAGTTCATTCCGGTTTCTTTATAGATGAAACACAAATACAGAAGCCTTTTATATTTCCTTTTATCTTCTGTTAATGCTCTGCTATAAACACTCAGCTCTGAAAAATTTCATTGTTGAAATATTCTACCTTCTAGAGGACATGATAGTGAAGCATATTATAGCTAATCTCAGCATGCTAAAAAAGTGCTTACTGAAACTCACATGATTCATCCTTTTTTACTTTATTCCTCGTTCTCCCGTTGGCCATCACTGATACCTCATGATTTTAATAAACCATGACTTTTTCAGTATCCGTGAAGTCATTGGTATTTCATGAGGCAGTGATATTATCCAGAAGCAGCTATACTTAAATGTTCACAGCCTAGTTAGTAAGGAAGTCAAGCAAGTACTTATAGACAATAGAAATTATGTATTTATTCAACAGATATATTATCGCTTACTAAGTGCCAGGCACTGGGGTCCAGACAATGCCCATCCTTTCATAAAAATTATAATCTATGGAGGGTTTATCTATAAATAAACAGTATCCATGAAATTATATAGAAATATGCTAAAAAGAGAATGGATGGATTGATTTGGAAAAAGTCTGAATGGAAGTTGGGGAAGTCTGTATTAGTTGAATAAAAACCATAATAAGCAAAAGCTAAATGATGAAGACAAATGGATTAGATGGTACCTGTGAAGAACCACAAAGTAATGACCTGATAAAGTAGATGGCTGAGGACAGTAGGTAGGAAAAAGATCACGAAGGAACTTGGAAACCCCCCAGAGAGCTTGAATATAAAGCAAAGCAACTAGTGACTAAAAAAGTAGCCTGCTTTTAAAATGGGCTTTACCACACGACTAGCTCCTTTTGTCGATAATGAGGATTTATTCTTAGTCTTTTAACTGAAGAGTTTTGCAGATGAGGAAAAATGTTGGAGTGAGGGAAAACAGAAGAAATGTAGCAACATCTCACATTTGTCTCTAATTATGGGTTCCATTGATGTACTAAACTAAAGGCATACATGGAGAGAAGGTGGATTCTAAATGCTACTTTAAAAATCTAAGTTGCTGTATTAGGGTTCTCTAGGGAGATAGAGCCAAAGGGGATATATGTGTGTGTATATATGTGTATATATATATATATACACACACACACACACACACAGGTAATATATTTATTTATATGTAAATATATAAAGGATATTTTATTTATATATATTATATATATATGGAGAGAGAGAGAGAGAGAGAGAGATGAGAGGGGATTTATTAGCGGAATTGACTCATGCAATTATAGAGGCTGGGAAGTCAGTCTCACAATGGGCCATCTGCAAGCTGGAGAACCTGGAAAGCCACTAGCATGGCTCAGTCCAACTCTGGAGGCTCAGAACCAGGGAAAGCAATGATGGAACTGTCCGTCCAAGGCTGAAGGCCTGAGCACCTTGGGACCTGCTGGTGCAGATCCCAGAGTCCAAAGGCTGGAGAGCCTGGAGTTCTGATGTTCAAGGGCAGGAAAGGAAGGTTTCCTCAGGTCCAGAAGTGAGAAGGAATTCGCCTTTCCTCTACCTTTATGTTTCATCCCAGACCTCAGCCCATTGGATGGTGCCTGCTCACACTGGGTGAGGATGGATCTTGCTTATTCAGGTCATTGATTCAAATGCCAGTCTCTTTTAGAAACACTCTCACAGATAGACCTCGAAATAGTCCTTTACCAGCTATCTGGGTATCCCTTAATCCAGTTAATGTGGGCACCTAAAATTAACCAATGCAGTGGTTAAACAAAAATAAAAAGTATCTTTTCAAATTAGTAAACTTGTACAACTCATAGGAAGTATTTTAAGCTTCTTTCCTCAGTCTAAAACATACTTTGCATATTCTATTATACAATTAGTACAGCTAAATAATTTAGTCCCTGGATACAGAATAATATACATCCCCAGAATAATTTTGAATGACACTTTTCCATGGTCATGGACTACTTTCTCAGGTCGAATAGCCTGACACCTTCTAGTTTCTAGTCAGTCAAACTAAATGTAAGTAATAGCAAAGGTGATAAAAGCTACTTTCAGAAACACAGCCTTATTAATTAAAACTATTTTTTTCTTATTTAAAATTCGATTTATTTAATATCTCCCATTCTGCCCACTCCAAAGAAGCCTTATATTTGTTTTTAATGAAAGGGATTTAAAAAAAAATTTAAAGCATTATATAACTACCATTAAATGAATAGATCATAAAATTAAATTTTTATTTGTATGAATCTACAGTCTACAAATCAAGGCCAAATTGAATAAGAGATTCTAGTATTTTTTTTAACTTTCTAAACCACACAATCAGCTCTCTGAAAATCATATAAGAGAACCACAATATATCAGTGCTTTAAAGTAATTCTTTCAGGAAGCAACAATGACATTTTAATGCTTTCAGAGGAAATACATCTGAATGAATTATGCTAATTAATTATTTCCTAGGTTCCTCATCTTCCTCCTCACATAATTTACAAGCAACTCAGAAT
>NW_026652279.1:67386315-67453474 GCF_009828535.3 Hylobates moloch | reverse complement strand
ACTTGCAACCAAGGGAGCTGTAAGCTCATTTACATTTATTCTCAGTAACAGAGGACTATTTAGTGTTGAATATGAAGAGTCTGCTTTTGGTTTCTAATAGTCATTTTGCTTTCTAATAGTCAGAGCTGACTGTAGCAGACATGAACAGGGTTCTGCCCAGACCACCTCCAAGAGAACCTTCTGCAAAATAGAGCTGACTGACAGACCACTTGTTATTCCTCTGGACCTACCCGGGCTGCTTCCCAACTAATGACTGAGCACAGTGAGGGTACTTATGCCAGGCCCTTCCTGCTTGATGCAGGACCCTTCTGATGGGCAACTTTTTTCAAGAACTCCTCATCAACATAGCTGAAACCTTCTTAGAACTGCACTCAGATCTGAGACTTCCTATCATCCTATTTCCTTCTCTCCTTCACAGGTGTCCAATTTATATGGCTACCTGAAGATTCTTCCTACCGATTCCTGTACCCTCCTTTTTCCTTCACAGATGTTTCTCCCAATAAATGTGTTGCCTGTTTGCTAGGGCTGCCATAATGAAATACTACAGAGTAGGGGGCAATTGGATTTTTCGCAGTTCTCGAGCCTGAAAGTCTAAGACCAAGGCACGAGCAGGTTTGGTTTCTCTTGACGTCTCTCTCCTTCGTTACAAATGGTCATGTTCTTACTGTGTCCTCACATGGCCTTTCCTCTGTATCTGAGCATGCCTGGTGTCTCTCTCTCTTTATAAAATGACACGGTCATATTGAATTCTGGCCCCACCCATACAACCTCATTTAACCTTAATTACTTCCTTAAAGGCCCTATCTCGGCCGGGCACGGTGGCTCATGCCTTTAATCCCAGTGCTTTGGGAGGTCGAGATGGGTGGATCACAAGGTCAGGAAATCAAGACCATCCTGGCTAACACAGTGAAATCCCATCTCTACTAAAAATACAAAAAATTAGCCGGGCTTGGTGGCAGGTGCCTGTAGTCCCAGCTACTCAGGAAGCTGAGGCAGGAGAATCGCTTGAACCCAGGAGGTGGAGGTTGTAGTGAGCCGAGATCACGCCACTGCACTCCAGCCTGGGTGACAGAGCGAGACTCTGTCTAAAAAAAAAAAAGGCCCTATCTCCAAATATAGTCACTTTGGAGTTTAGGACTTCAATATTTCAACATATGAATTTTGGGGAGACACAATTCAGTCCTTAACACCTGTCTAATCTCTGTTGGAATTTGCTTTTTGAAAGTCCCAAACTGATGCAGTGAACAGAAGGAAAATGAGCTGACTTTGGTTAATAGCGAGCTCTGCATCAGTGAACATGGTCACACAGAGCCTGAGAGATGATTGTCCAGTGACATCAACTGGTCCACTTGATTAGATTTCTATCTAAATTCCACACACACAGTTATTGATTTTTTATTGAACATTAACAGTTAAAAGTAACCTGGAATCTGTCAGTTTGATACTGAGATAAAAGACTAAATTAGCATCTTTGAAAACATGATAGGAGAAGAATCATAGAAGACACATTTGCTTTCTAGGTTAGTCATCTTTATGACCATATTTGTACAAAGGCACATAGATATTTGTGTCTTGTTCATTCATCTATATCTATCCCAAATGCCCAGAAAGCATAGTGTTTGGCACATTTTGTGTGTTCCACAAATAGTTGTTGGATTAATGGATTGATCATTGCCTTCCCAACACCCCCACAGTTATCATACCAATAGGTTCTCAGGTTCTATGTGTTAGAAATAACTGGAGGACTGTGATGATTATGATGCAAATGAGAGATTTAAGATGAATGATTTTACTGATTTTTCTTTCTTTATTGGGTATTTTGGAAAGTTCCGCATGGGAGATAAAAGTCTTCATGTTTAGTTTTATGGCCCCCAAAGGCACCCAGGTAGTTCTTCTCTGGGTTGAACAATCTGACCCCCAAGTAGTCTACATTATTATACCAGAAGCTTTCTAGTAATTAGGTTCATTAAGGCTTAGTTTTTCTTCCTAGAAATAAAGACTGACAGGAAGGAGGGAAGACTTAGGATTGGACGCCATGCTTCACGGCATCCATGAAGCTGAAATGAGCTGATGAGAGAAAAAATAGTGAGTGCTTAAAAGCTCCAGATACTTAGGTTTCTAAGACATTCCTGGAGAACATCTATTTGAAACATCAGTGGGGAGAGTATAGATACCAGGAATAGGAGAGTTTCACTCAAATTGGCTTGGCACAGATAAAAATTTCTTTGAAAGCTACTCTTTTTAGTTGGGTATACATTTGTCAAAGGTTTTCAAGAGCACCAAGTTCTGAGCTCTAAGCAGGTTCTTTAAAAATCAGCAAACTAACACAGGAACAGAAAACCAAGCACCGCATGTTCTCACTCATAAGTGGGAGTTGAACAATGAGAACACATGGACACAGGGAGGGGAACATCACATATCAGGGCCTGTTGGGTGGTAGGAGGCAAGGGGAGGGATAGCATTAGAACAAATACCTAATGCATGCAGGGCTTAAAACCTAGATGACGGGTTGATGGGTGCAGCAAACCATCATGGCACATGCATACCTATGTAACAAACCAGCGTGTTCTGCACATGTATCCTAAATCTTAAATAAAAAAAAAAAAATTGGTACTTGCAGAGAAAAAGAAAAAAATATTTAAACTTTTGGAGTAATTATTCTACATATTTCTTGAGCTATATCAAAGTCAGAAGAATGTTTGAAATTGATAAAAAAAAAAAAAATCCTCCAAGGAGGTGCTGAGCACTTATCGAGGGTAGCTACAGCATTATCTCAATGATTAATTCTACCACTGAGTGCAGTCCAACCAAGCTTCTTCCTTCACGTAATAGGTTGAATATACCACTCTCTTTAACTCAGCAGTCTTCATAAGCTAGTAAATTGACATCCTACTGGATTTTTCTCTCGTGCCATCCCAGGTGTTGCCTATTGTCTTTCTAGCTTACCATTAGTGTGCCAGTAACAGCTGATGATGCTTGGGCTTATTGTATAGCAGTAAGTTTAAACGTTTTCGTAGTTCCATTTTCAGCATAAAACTCATCACATGTTCAGAAGAGCCCTTTTTACTCTGCACTTCCCCAAATGCAATAACTGACGGCTCCATTTGTTGTAAATTGGCTGAACCCCAAAGAGGTCGGGAATAAGGCAGAGAGAGATTAGTGGTTGCAAGCTCCCCACAATCCCCACTCCTGGCAGAATGGCACAAGGTCATCATTCCTGCACCATCCTACAGAGGATTTCTTGATGACCAAGAAGGTCAGAGATGATTTGGGGTGTATGCTGTCTAGCAGCTACTTGGCCAACAGCTCCCCCTCCAGGACACTGGAACATCATTTCCCCAGCAAGTCAAGGTTGCATCCTCACCTTGGACAAACTAGCTGAGGACCCTCTTCCTCCTGCCTCACTTTCCATTTCCTTATCTCTTCCTTTGTGATTTATCCTATGTCTCTTTCTCTTTGCTCATCATCTCTTTCTTTCTCTGGCTTTTTTCATTTTCTAAAATCATTTTCTACTAGTTCCTATTTCCTCTTTCCAGACACATTCTTCTCTCTCTCTCTCTCTCTCTCTCTCTCTCTCTCATAATCTCTGGATTATATTTTTTATAATCTCTGCCTCTTTCTTGTCTTTAGTCTGGAAATCTCTCCCTCTTTCTTTCCATTTATTTTTGTTCTTTATGTCTGTCTCCCTTTTTTATGTTTGGGGTTTTTATTGTTTGTTTTTCGAGATAGGGTCTCACTCTGTTGTCCAGGCTGGAGTGCAGTGGTGTGACCACAGCTCAATGCACTCTTGTACTCTTGGGCTCAAATCATCCTCTCTCCTCAGCCTCCCAAGTGACTGGGACTACAGGCACACATGCCACTATGCCTGGCTAACATTATTTTATTTTTCATTTTTATTTTTTTTATTTTTTTTGTATTTTTGTATTTTATTTTTTTATTTTTTATTTTTTATTTTTATTTTTTGAGATGGAGTCTTGCTCTTTCACCCAGGCTGGAGTGCAGTGGCGCAATCTCAGCTCACTGCAGGCTCTGCCCCCCTGGGTTCACACCATTATCCTGCCTCAGCCTCCCGCGTAGCTGGGACTACAGGCGCCCGCCACCTCGCCCGGCTAATTTTTTGTATTTTTTAGTAGAGACGGGGTTTCACCGTGTTAGCCAGGATGGTCTCGATCTCCTGACCTCGTGATCCACCCACCTCGGCCTCCCAAAGTGCTGGGATTACAGGCGTGAGCCACCGTGCCTGGCCTTCATTTTTATTTTTGTAGATATGGGGACTTCCTTTGTTAGGCAGGCTGGTCTTGAACTCCTGGCCTCAAGCAATCCTCCCACTTTGGCCTCCCAAGATTTGGGGACTACAGATGTGAGCCACTGCACCTAGCTCCTTTAATATGTTTGGTTAAACCTCCTCTCCCCTACCAAATTTTCTCTCCTCTTTCTTTTCTTTTTCTTCCTTCCTTCCTTCCTTTCGTTTTTTTTGAGACAGGGTCTCAGTCTGTCACCCAGGCTGGAGTGCAGGGATACAATCATGGTTCACTATATCCTCAACCTCACCTGGCTCAAGTGATCCTCCCACCTCAGCCTCCTGAGTAGCTGGGACTACAGGCACAGGCGACCATGTCTGGATAGTTTGTTTGTTTTTTTTTTGTTTGTTTTGTTTTGTATTTTTTTGTAGAGACATGTTGCCCAGGCTGATCTCTGACTCCTGGGCTCAAGCCATCTGCTGGCCTTGGCTTCCCACAGTGGGATTACAGGCATGAGCCACTGCACCTAGTCCCTCTCCTCTTTCTTATATGCTAATCTGGTGTGGCATCGATTTGTCACTATCTACTGCTATTTGTTTACAAAAAACAGTAGATATTTATTTTTCTATTATTTCTCCATCTCCTCTTCATCCTCCTCATCAAGTATCTTTCTATATTCTTTACGTTTCTTTCCCTCATTTTCATTTTGTATCTTACCAAATCTTTCACTGAATTTGTTTTCTACCTTTCTTGTTTTCTTTTATGTCTTCTCTTTGTTGTCTTCTTCTCTCCTCCTGGTTTTGTACACACACACACCTGTTCTTCCTCCCTACCTCCCTATCCTTCTTTCTCTTGTCTCGTTTGTTTGTTTGTTTGTTCTTTTTGAGATGGAGTCTCGCTCTGTCGCCCAGGCTGGAGTGCAGTGGCGCGATCTCGGCTCACTGCAAGCTCCCTCTCCCGGGTTCACGCCATTCTCCTGCCTCAGCCTCCCGAGTAGCTGGGACTACAGACGCCCACCACCATACCCGGCTAATTTTTTGGTATTTTTAGTAGAGACGGGGTTTCACCGTCTTAGCTAGGATGGTCTCAATCTCCTGACTTTGTGATCCACCCACCTCAGCCTCCCAAAGTGCTGGGATTACAGGTGTGAGCCACTGTGCCCAGCCTCCTGTTCTGTTTTTTAACTCATCCTTTGGCTTTATGTCTGTTCTTGTCTGTGTATGTGTGTGTGTGCCTCGTGTATACACACCCCTCACATGTGCACAGAAGACAGGAGAGGCAAGGAAAGTAGTGCATGAGGTTAGAGAGCTACCCACAGAAACTGAATCTGTGGTTTGTAACCCTGGTTTCCCATGAGAATCTTCTGATTTAGTTTGCAAAGGGGTCAATGAATCTAATAAGCCTGGGTTTAGATCTACTGGTTTAATGATGAAACCCCTTGAAAGCCAAGATTAATTATTTTCACCTCATGCAATGACCAATAGGAAAAGAAAGGAGATTTTTGAGGACTTCAGTGAAATAAGATATCTGTGTGAGAGAGAGAATCTGAAAGCATTGTGGGGGATGGTCACGAAGACAGGACTTGGATGCAGGGAAGCGAACAGAAATTCGTATCTGTCTTTTTGGGCCTCGTTAAATAGCACCTCACTGAGCTTTCATTTAGAATCTATTTCTCCTTCCCAGAACCCCCTGCAAATGTTTATTTCTGCATTTCAGTCTTTACCAAACTCAGGCTCACTTTTTAATTACTTGTCCACGTGTCTGCTCTCCCCTGGACTGGGTACATCAAGGGCAGTACCAAGATATTTGTTCCATTGTTTTCTTGGGAATCTTTCTAGCCCACGCTTCTAATTATCTAAGTGTTCAGAGTCAGTGTCAGCATTTGCTTAATTCAATTAATATCATAATTAATCTTCGAAATGTTAAAGTGATTAATATTGACAACTGAGATTTAATATCACAACCAGTTATATGTAGAACTGGAGATAAGATTAGTTCTATCCAACCAATTGTTACATTTGTCGGAATTGTTCATTCCAACCATGTACCATTGACTAAGTGCTGAGATAACTAGTAAGAATACGGGAGCACTGTAGTTTCAAATTTGGGTGTGGACTCTTGACCCAGACATCCTGGCTCTTTGCAACTTACCTTGCAATCCCAGCTTTGCAACTTGGCTAGCTACATGTACAAGGCAGACTAAGACTGTGCCTATTTTTCAGAACAGCCAGTTGTTAGTCCCCTGTGGCCATCTGTACATGCCGAGTTGGCTCAGGAAGATGCTCATCTTCAGAAGCTCCAGTGTCAGCCCGAGTGTTCAATTTGCCTTTATTTAAATTAATTTTTTTATATTTATTGTTTGGGACATCCAGATAATAATGCCAGATTCTTCCTATGTCAGTTAGATATTGGCCCGCTCTCCCTTCTCTTCAAATCAACTTGAGGAAGGATTTGATGTGTCAAGTGGGGACACCCCAGTTACAGAATGAGATTCCAGATTTCCCAGTTTGAAACGTTAGCAGGAAAGAGAATCAATCACTAGCAAATTGCAGGTATTACTTTACAATTTCTTTCCCATGAAAACAAGATTCTCTTTGAGGAGGGCTTGTTATGGCAAGTAGATTAGCAGAAATGAGTCTGTAAATTCACCAAATGCTATTCTTATCTGCAGGTAAGACAACTGCCACACCGTGGCACGTCCAAAGCACTGCAGAGTAATGGACTGCGGATCAGGAAATACCCTCCAACCTCACTGGTTTTCAACTTGTTCCAAACCTCCCCATACTCAGTTCCCCTCTATTTCTGACACTCTTAGCTTCACAACTTGAAGCTAAGATCTTTTTCCATTGTCAGTTTGACCTCGTAATCTGGCCTTGCACCGTTTATATTATTAATAATATGTACCCAAAACCCATGTATGCTGACCCAGGTAACTGCCCCCACCTTCGCATTCTGCAAACACAAATAAATACAAGCTAGCCAGAGGTTATATTGTACAGCACTAGATGACTCCCTAAGCAATGTCTCTGCCATAGAAGATCCAGTTTTCAAATATAAGTTCTCTGAAAGCTCAAAGCTTGCTGTAGCAAGAAACTCGTGTGCAAGACCATCATCAAAACAATCTTGTTCAGAAGGAGCAAACTACTGACCAAAAGGTTTTTTTGGTGTTTGTTTTTTTGAGACAGAGTCTCACCCTGTTGCCCAGGCTGGAGTGCAATGGCATAATCTTGGCTCACTGCAACCTCCACCTCCCGGTTTCAAGCAATTCTCCTGCCTCAGCATCCCGACTAGCTGGAATTACAGACACCCCCCACCACGCCCAGCTAATTTTTGTATTTTTAGTAAAGACGGGGTTTCACCATGTTGGCCATGGTCTCGAACTCCTGATCTCAGATGATCTGCCTGCCTGGGCCTCCCAAAGTGCTGGGATTATAGGCGTGAGCCACCACACCCGGCCGACCAAAAGTTTTATCACTTCAATTTCTTAGGATGACCAGAAAACAGCTGCTTTGTAGCTCCAAGGAACAGGAACCTGAGGACTACCAAGGGCCAACTTGAGTATTGTGACTTCCTGTTCCATTGCGTTTAGCCCTCAGACATACTACTTTTGACTCCACATGCACAGAGTAGAGTAGGTGCTTGATAAATATTTGTTGCTGAATGAATTAGAAATTGATCATACTTGTCCTTTGAGTCTGTAGTGAATGCGTCATCTCCCAAATCAATATTAATACCAACATGATGAAATCTAAAAATTATTTCAGATATTCATCTTCTTTATTATTTCAGTTCCCACCAATGATAGCAACTAAAGGTCCAGGGGAATGCAAAAATAAATAGGCAATTATTTTGTGAAAAAATAAATTTTCACATGAAAAAGTCTTCTTTCCATTAATCCCACCAGTTCCTTAATTCTAGAAAGAAAAGAAAATTGGAAATACTTTATTGTACCGGCATATAGGGACTGAGACTAGAATTATACTTTCAGACAGGAGAAATGAGGTGAATAGTCCTGTTCTTACAAATTAACCACTGCTTTCACTGATCCATCACTGACCACTGCAAATGGTTAAGTTCTATTACCATCTCACATAACATGTTCAAAAAGTAAAAAGAAAAAAGAAAGCTTTTTCAAAAGGTGAATTCTAAGGGACTCTGTAATGGCCCTGCTATTTGGAGTTTTTCTCACTTATATACAAAGCTGAAATGGCACCAAATATCCACTTTGCCTTGTTCTCTACCACTCTTTAAAAGTAGGAATCTATATTTCTTGGCAAAGTTCAAAATTAAACACCAATCAAAGATTCTTAGCCATAGGTCTAGACCCTCTCTCCAGCCACGTATGAGCACATCTCAAAGGTAGATGAAATTTATAAATGCGTCTCTGGAGCCTCTATGAGCATCATTGCATGCGGGAAGGTTTCTGCTCCTGATGTGAAAGGTAGAATTGATCCCCATATCTGACCTGTATGTGACATAATCAAACGAGAAGCAGGGAACTCCTCTCCTTTCTTTCACTCTTTTTTTCCCTCTCTCATGTTTTCTCTGTTTTTCTTTTTCCTTGCTCTTTTACATGAATGTAATTATCAATAGTCACTTGCTGATATTCATCCCCCATAGTACCTGGTGGCAATTGGGAAAAAAATTATATTTAGCAAGATAATTTCTGGGATGTGTCCAAAGATACATGTTACTTTTGCTTCTCTTCACCTTCTGAGCTCCAGTCTACCACCCAACCATAAATATTATTCAAATATTGGAGCTTTATCTGTCTTTTAACTGAAGAACTACTTCATTGTATGAAGAGTTAAATGTCTGTTATGTAATTTTATGCTTTATTCAAACAGTTGATATAATAGATATTCACATGCATTTTAAAATTATACACCGATTTATTATAAGTGATATAAAATACAGTGAAAAGAATTTATTTTTAAAAACTGTCAGTGAAACATCTGATACACATCTGGCTATGAATGGTAGATTCAAACGTGATAAAACTGCCACTTGAAATGCATCACAGTACCAGCAGGCACATGGCAATCTTACCTCCTTACTTCTTTGATTACAAAGATACAATATTCACTATATCCCTCTGTGGTTATCCTTTTGTTAAAATTTGTTCTGGTTTTCATAGTTCCTTTTGTACTTCAACAATCACATTTTGGCAACTTACTCTGGTAATTAAAAGTTGGATTCAAGAAAAACTATGAACTCCCACATTTGTGCATTCTCCTTTCCATCCCTGAATTCTGTCTTTTGTAATGTAGACCTTGTGTGACCCACACAGCCAAATTTAAGAAATGTACCCACTTCAGATTTCCCCACCTATCCAACCTAATCTGATGTCTTATCCTGACAGACTGCAGCTGCCAAGAAGTAAGATTCCTATGCTGCTCTCAGGAAAATTTGTCCCACTTGTTTTCTAATTCAATAAAGATACTGGTTTAAATGTGAAGCCACGCAAGAGAAAGATGAAGCCAAAGCTGGTCCCCCTGAGGAATTGTTTTGAAATAAGGCATCAGGACCCTCTATTCAATTCATATTTAATAGACCGCCATCTCTTCTGCCTTCATCAGAAAAAAACAAAAACAAAAACAAAATAGTATCTGCCTATGATTAACAGTATTTAATTACATGCACTTTTGTTTGAGTTTACTTCCTTGCTTTCTGAAAAAAAGATAGGTATTTAGACACTAGTTCATGATGATAAAATTAAAATTTAGTTTTACAAACAAAAATTGAAACTGTCATTTGTAGGAAAAAAATTCAAATTTAAAATTGCTATTTTTCACTATTCTTAGATAGCAAGAGAAGTAAGAATTTCTTCACTGTGATTTATATCACAACAGAATTTTTTTCCTTGACAAAGGACCTTTTGAAAATCCCAGGAAAGGACCACAAAATAATCAAAGACTGCACATTGTAAATAAAACCCTTCAGCTGTTATTGAAACATAAGTATAATTACACACAAGGAAAAGGTATTATCAGCAGAGAAAAGATGCCTTAAGAATTCTTTGTCTTTTTCCAAACTGATGGACATGAGTGAGCTCTAATATCATTATGTTTAGAAATGGCTTCATCCAGATCCAACTGTACACCATTAATATTCACTTCCATGCAGCCATTATAAAAGGCATTCACTGGTGTGGCACTGAATGGAACATCTGTAAAAGTAAAATATTAGAATATTAGTCCAAGACTTTTAGCATCTTGTTTGTTTACAGTGAGAGAAGTCATTCAGACTTCCTATTTCCAACCAAATTCTAATCCTAAAGGAAAAGTTAATAATGAAATTCTATTCCATAAATATACATTAAGTGACTCCGATATACATGTTATTGTACTTCATTGAATTCAGCATGTCATGAGTTCCTCAGATTTCATAAACACAATTAGTTCCATTTAAACTTAAACATATTTGAGGAAGAGTAGAAACAAGCATATTCTTGTGATATTCTATTTTTATTATACAAATAACATACTATTTTCTCTTTAAACTTAAGCAACAGTTTAAGCATTGTTAAATCATTTTCTTAACTCCAAATTATAGCTACTTGGAAATCTCTGATGAATGTATCTCTTTTATTATTGTTGGAATAAAAGCAGATTTCTGTATTTTTCCAAAGAAATAATTTTTTGTTGAGCATACAATAGGTCATGATACAGGATTCACTTTCATGTACTATTTAGAGTTCCTAAAAATAGCAATTTTCCTTCCTCTTTTTAGGCCTCTCCTCTCCATTAATCTTAACTCACAATGGATATTCTTTAGCCCTTATTCTTCATCTTCAGTACCTTATGCCAAAAAAAAAAAACCTTTAGATTTTCAACTTCTAACTTGCCAACACAGTGAATAAAGTTTCTACTTTACTATGACTATGAGCTCATAGCATTTGTTAAGAATCCCTTTCAAGTTGGGCTAAACATCATAGATTATGCCACTTTTCCTTTTTTGAGAAAAGAAATTACTCAAATTCATTCATTTTTTGAGGAAAGAAATTACTCAAAATCATCCATTTCTCTTGGGTTTTAGTACTTCACATGGAATTTAACATGCCTACTTTGCATGCAATTAATAATTTACCCATCCCACAGTTTATACTCTTAATATCTCAATATTTAGCTCCTCTCAAATTTTCCCCACTCTTTCTCCCAAGACATTTTGCCTGAAGTTAGTCCTCAGTGCTGTTGCCCAAATCCTGAAACCGCTGAAATTTTGATAATTCTACTTCTTTTAAACTCTTTGTTGGTTTGATTTCCTAAAATTGCATTCAGCTAACTTGTGGATAAGGTAGTAGGTAGATTTCAATATAGAATTTATTCATTTAAACTATAATTTTTTTTTTTTCCTTCTTATTCTTTTTTTTTTTTCCCATAATTTTTTTTTATTATACTTTAGGGTTTTAGGGTACATGTACACAATGTGCAGGTTTGTTACATATGTATCCATGTGCCATGTTGATTTCCTGCACCCATTAACTCATCATTTAGCATTAGGTGTATCTCCTAATGCTGTCCCTCCCCCCTCCCCCAACCCCACAACAGTCCCCGGAGTGTGATCTCCCTAATAATTAGGCATGCTCACTACTTACCTCTATTGATCGATCTATCTATCTATCTATCTATCTATCTATCTATCTATCTATCTATCTATTATCTATCTATCTATCTATCTATCTATCTATCTATCTATCTATCATCTATCATCTATCTATCTGTCTGTCTGTCTTTCTATAGCTTTTAAAGCCTATTTACTTCTATTTCCCAGAACCCCAGATACAATTTCCATATATGGGAAATCAAGACCATGAGCAGTTTAAGCAATATATTGAAGGTTATCAGAGGTCCAGACATCAAACAGAATTCTCCCCATGAGAATAAATTGCAAATGTCATCTGAAAATGCTTCTAAATAACTTTCTGCCTCTTTTTTTCCATTTAAAGTGAAATATTGCTGCCAATTTCATATTTTCCAATATTCACTTAAAGATGAATCTGCTTTTCCTCCAGTTATCCCCATCTTGGTAAATGGAATCTCCATCCATGCAACTGCTCATGCCAGATACCTAAAAGTCATCCTTATACCTGTCTTTCAGTCATTAAATCCTATTAATTTTGTTTCTAACACATATCTCCGATCTATTCACTGTCCATCATCTTCATTGTTATCACCCTGGTCCTGCAGCTTCCTCAGTTTCCTCATCTGTAAAATGGGGATAATAATAGCACTTACCTCACTGGACTATTTTGAAAATTAAACAAGTGGATATATTTGAAGCACTTTAAACAGTGTCCACATTGTTTGTTTTGCAACAGTTGATGGTAGTTTAGATACTACAACTATTGTCACTGCTTCTTCATCTGGACTACTGAATAGCCTCTCAGATCATCTCAATTAAACCCACTTTTGTCTCCCACCTATCCATCTCCATCCAGCATGCAGGGTGAATTTTTAAAATTGTAATATTGCTATACTACTTCCTTGTCTAAAACTTTTCATAGTGTCATGTCTCTCATTATAAGACTTACGATCCTGAACTAGGTCTACAAACAATCCATCCAACCACCCAGTTCACAGCCTCACTCTACACTACCGTCTCCCTTGCTCAGTATGCTTTAACCACACTGATATCCTACAGATTCCTCCAGCGTGTCATCCCCTTCCACTTTGCCCACACATGGAACATTTTACTTGCATAATAACTCCAATCCCCACTCTCAGACCTGGTTAAATTTATTTAGCCTGTTCAGTATCAGATTTATAGTTTAGTCTATTATTCAGACCAGTTGTTTCTGGCCCCCACGACCAGGCAAGAAGTCGTATTTTCAGGTTCTAAAAGCAACCCATACTTTTCCCTCATAAAAGTGATCACAATTTTAATTATTTTGATATTTTCCTAATTAGTTGTTTAATGTCTACCTCACCATTAGATTGTTTATTACTATGTTGCGAGCACCTGGGACATAAGGTCTTTTTGTTTTTGAGACAGAGTTTCCCTCTGTCGCCCAGGCTGGAGTGCAATGGCGCAATCTCGGCTCACTGCAAGCTCCGCCTCCTGGGTTCACACCATTCTCCTTCCTCAGCCTCCTGAGTAGCTGGGACTACAGGCGCCCGCCACCACACCACGCCTGGCTAATTTTTTTGTATTTTTAGTAGAGAGGGGGTTTACACTGTGTTAGCCAGGATGGTCTCGATCTGCTGACTTTGTGATCCGCCCGCCTTGTCCTCCCAAAGTGCTGGGATTACAAGCATGAGCCACCGTGCCCGGCCCCATTTATCCAACTTTTATTGAGAACTTATGTCCCGGCCGGGCACGGTGGCTCACGCCTGTAATCCCAGCACTTTGGGAGGCTGAGGCAGGCGGATCGCAAGGTCAGGAGATCGAGACCATCCTGGCTAACAAGGTGAAACTCTCTCTCTACTAAAAATCAAAAACATTAGCTGGGCGTGGTGGCAAGCGCCTGTAGTCCCAGCTACTCGGAGAGGCTGAGGCAGGAGAATGGCGTGAACCCGGGAGGCGGAGCTTGCAGTGAGCCGAGATCGCACCACTGCACTCTAGCCTGGGCGACAGAGCCAGACTCCATCTCAAAAAAAAAAAAAAAAAAGCCGGATAAATGATAAGATGAACTGAATAATAGATGAATAAATATTGGGTAAATAAGAACAAATATTGAACTTATAAGACTATTGTGATGAAGAAATAAAATAACATATCCTTTCTGGCTGGTATAGCCAAATGAAGCAAAACTTGATCAGCCTTAGTTCAACATTTTTAAACTAAGCAAAACAAAAATATGCCAATAAAATGTCGGTACTAGCCCCTAGAAAAAGAATAATGAATACTGGATTTTATGTTCCCTTCTGATGCTTTTTTACTATAATTATATATTTAAAATATTATCGGTTTGATTAAAATATACTTTTTAAAACT
Organism: Hylobates moloch; assembly: GCF_009828535.3. Lineage (NCBI taxonomy): Eukaryota > Metazoa > Chordata > Mammalia > Primates > Hylobatidae > Hylobates > Hylobates moloch. The sequence goes on along the minus strand of NW_026652279.1, from coordinate 67,439,297 downwards.
GAAGAAAAAGTAAGCAGATACCTGGAAGGCCACCCAGGTATGTGGCCACTTTTGCTTTCATTGCTTTGTCCAAGATGGCAAGTTGTCTTTGAAGGTCTTCATGGGAGATGGTTTCTATTTTAAGTGGTGTTGACAACTCCAGATTGTTTCTGTTGACTCTAAATTCCAGATGAGATTGTTGATCGGAACATAGACTTAGGGCCTGTATCCGATATATTACAGTATTTTCAACAGATAACAGAATATCCTGAAGAGCAGAGCAAAGATTCAATATAAGCAAGGAGTAAGAGTAATGCTGCTTAAGAGCGACTTTTGAGTTTTTCAAAGTCAAAAACTAAATTTCAATAAGTAAAGAAAATGTATGATAGAGCCTCTAAATTTAAGGGAAAAATTCCTAATTATTATAAGACTAATTTATAATAATTATGACTAAAATTTAAAATACACATTAGTTTTACAAACTCAAAGTTTAGCTAAAATATAAATGTATACTGGTTTCTGAAAATTCAGTAAAACAACCAGAACCTATAGGAGTGTCTTATATCTTTCTGTTTATGAGCCTTCCTAATTTCCAAGTTTACATATGAAAAGCGAAGCAGTTGAATCACTCTTTGTTGATAAAAGACTTGGGAAATTTAAAATGCTTTAGTAAGCATGTGCCAGCAGGACTAACAGGTTTCTTTGTGCCACACAAGCAATCCTATAGACTTGGGACAAAATAAGTGAAGAGGCCCTGAGAAAGAAAAACCAGGAATCGCCACCAGTACTTTATAGAACATTTACCAGAAGATTCTACAGAAAGAAAATGTGTTCATTCTGCTGAACCTTTCAAACTGCCGTTATGCCTAAATTACTCAATGTGTTGAGTATGATCTCTTCCTATAGCTTACGTGGCATAGAGGAAAGTGATAAAAACATAGTCAGAAATGTTTATTTAGGAATCCAAGATACCTATTTTAAGTGAAAAGACTAACTTTGCAAATATAGGTTACTTGAGGAAATCTGTTATTGTGTTGTACATGTCCGTATTCTTAAACTCATTAAAAGAGATTGTCAATAAAGAAAATGCTCCAAAATGATCAATGATACCTGGAATAATGTTATGAAATATCGCATAGACCTTGAGAAGGAAATCTGACATGCAAAGAAAGAACCACAGAGGCAAACACTCAAAGGATAAAATAAATATCAGACATGGCATGTGTTAACCTCCTCCACTACATGAATGTAGTGTTTAAGATAGGAATTCCATTTTGTTTAAAAAGAAAAACAAACTAGCAAACAAAAAACCCCTGAAATCCAAATGTAGAAATCTCCTTAAAGACAGGAGATTAAAACAAAAGCAAAAACAAAAAAAAAACTCATCAGGATATTTTTAGGTTACTTATGGTTAACCACCAGAAACTTCCCATCCTCCTCCCTGAATCATACTTTAAGGTGCAAACAGCATAACTTGTTTTACTACAATAGACATTATTCAACCGTACGTCTCTTTCTAAAATCTACTGAAAGCATCCAAGTCAGCCCTGGCATAAACATCAGCTTCTTGCTGTAACTTGTTGGAATGCACTGTGGATGACACATAAACAGAACAACTATGCTCTAATAGAAGTCTGAATAATACAGATTTTCTGATAACCCTCATATTTCCTTTCATCTAAGGCTTTTTGGTGTTCTTCCTCCTAATTTCAAATAAGAGTTGCCAGTAAGAAACCAAGTTTTAACTTTCTCTTTTTTTGCTAACTTACTCTTGGGAGAAAAGATTAAGCGTGTAAGAAAGAACAAAACATTATAATTAAGCACTGAATATCTGACAGTGCACTGTAATTAGACTCACTTCTATGTTGACAGTACAGACTAATTCCCACAACGCTTAAAGGATTCTTAATCAGGGGGGATCTCTATGTACTCGAATGGCTCCAAGCAGCCTGTGTGAGAGTCTGCGTAATCTTAGGTATAGATGCAGTAGGTTTTTCATTCCTCCCTCCCCTTACTTCTTCATTCAGACCTTGGAAACAAGCCAGAAAAAAAGTAACAATAATAGACATTTTTTGAGTCCTTAATGATGTGCTGGAGACTGTGCCAAACACTTTACTAAGTTACTTTATTTAATCTTCAAAATAGTCCTTTGAAGTAAATACTGCTATGTATACATTTTAAAAAATGAAAAAAAAAACAAGGCTCATATAAGTTTAGAGTTAAGTTACCTGTGATTTTTCAGAGGTGGAGTCCACCAAGGACACAGCAAAGGGCACTGTGTTGTTACCAGAAACCAAGGCAAGCATAACGCCAGTGCCCGTGGATGGACGAATATTCAAGGTCACATTTACATGCCAACCCTCAGCACTGGATACATTATCTGTTTAAAATAATGAAACAGAAGCATGATCAATGCACTCCTGAAGTGCACCAGAAGGAATTGTTATTAACACAGTCCAGGTAACATTCAAAACTATCTTGTGTAATAGTATTTTCATTCCCTTTCTCAATGATCCGTATAACCTAGGCAAAACAAAACAAACTTTTTTTTAATGCAGTCAAGAAACATGCAAATGGAGTGCCATCTTCCTGTTCTTCCTAGAAGAGAATTCTGGATTGTGGTGTTAAGGATTATCATGGATTTTCCCGGTTTGCTCTTTAACACCGAGCGCTTCCTTCTCCCTTGCACATTCACCAGTGCTCAAATCTCAGAGCGGTCATATTTCCAAGTACATGTTTGAAAGTTCAACAAATTTACAGTAATAATTTAGGGAAAATCTGGGTACAGTTGCCATCATCACTCCAAAGGATAAATATGATTTATATACATAGGAGAGTTGTATAGTTCAATACTAGAGAAATACGCTGACTTCAGCAGTTAGTTTTGAAATCAGAATAGGAACCCTTGTTTTGTGAATCTCTTGTCATAATCCTTCACATTATCTTTCTTAATTACTAGGTTAATTGTCTATCCCACTAACGTGCAGGCTCTAGGAGGTATATGTCTCCATCATTGCTTTGTTTTCCCCAGCAGTCACTCAGTAGATATTTGTTGAATTAATATGTTTCCAGAGTAGTTGGATTACTAAAAATATTAGTTCAAAATCTGAATGAAGTCTTCCTCATTTAATATGATGTAACGTATAGCAAAGCCCAAATACCACACGGAGCCCCTGAAAGGGTAAATGTGAATAAGGAAAATCATTTTCCTTTGACAAGATGTTCTTCCACTTAGCCACATATAATGTCACTAAGTTTTTCATTATAATCCTGTAACTCCCATCCAGAAGAAAAAAATATATAGACCGGGTGCAGTGGCACATGCCTGTAATCCTAGCACTTTGGAATTGCCTGAGCTCAGGGGTTCGAGACCATCCTGGGCAACATGATGAAACATCTCTACTGAAAAAATATACAAAAAATTAGCCGAGCATGGTGGTGTATACCTGTAGTCCCAGCTACTACTCAGGAGGCTTGATTCAGGAGAATCGCTTGAACTCAGGAGGCCGAGGTTGCAGTGAGCTGAGATCACACCACTGCACTCCAGCCTGGGAAAAAGAGTGAGACTCTGTCTCCAAAAAAAAAAGAATGTTTATATGTAATCATTGTGAAATAAGTAATTTTTAATTGATATATCATAATTGTAAATATTTTGGGGTACATATGTCATTTGATAAATGCATACAATGTGTAATGCTCAAATCAGGATAACTGGAATTTCTATCACCTAAACATTTATCTTGAAATAAGTAAATTTAACACAGAATATTAAACTCAAACTAAAATGAACACGCAAATGTATAGAAGTTAAAATGTAACATTAAATATTAATTACAAAGTAGATCATATAAATTATCCATGAAATGATTAATTACTTACTAAAGTAATTTTTTTAGATACAATATAACTCTTATTTTCATTACCTTTTTGGGATTTTTTTCCTTTGGCCAAATCATCATGGATTTAGTTTTATCCTAATTTAATCCTTACCCCATTTATAACTTTAAAAAAATCCTTCATAGGCAGACCAGAACTAGGCACTGTATTAATTTATGTTAGAAAAAGGGAAATCATTTTTGTAAAATTTGTCCTTAAAAATGTAGTAAAAAGGGCTGGGCACAGTGGCTCATGCCTGTAATACCAGCACTGGGAGGCTGAGGCAGGAGGATCACTTGAGTTAAGGAGTTTGAAAACTGACCTGGGCAACATAGGAAGACCCTGTCTCTGCGAAACATAAAAATTAGCAAGGCATGGTGGCATGTGGCTGTAGTCCTAGCTACTTGGGAGGCTGAGGCAGGAGGATTGCTTGAGCCCAGAAGGTCTAGGTTACAGTGAGCCATGACTGTACCATTGCACTCCAGCCTGGATGACAGAGAGAGACCCTATCTCAAAAATAAACAAACAAATGTAGTAAATACAGACTACGAAAGATGGGAGGGTGGGAGGAGGGTAGGGGTTAAAAAATTACCAATTGGGTATCATGTTCACTATTTGGGTGATGTGTACACCAAAAGCCCAGATTTCACCACTACACAATCAATATATCACAATATATGCATGTAAGAAATCTGCACTTGTACCTCCTAATTACATAAAAATTGTGGAAAATTTGTTTTAATGTAGTAAACACTTCTTTTTTTTTTTTTTTTTGTGAGACATGCTCTCACTCTGTCATCCAGGCTGGAGTGCAGTGGTAAGATCCCGGCTCTCTGCTGCGTCAACCTATTGGGCTCAAGCCATCCTCACACCTCAGCCTCCTGAGTAGCTGGGACTACGGGCCAAGGCCATCAGGCTTGGCTAATTTTTGTATTTTTTGTGAAGATAGGGTTTCACCATGTTGCCAAAGCTGGTCTTGAACTCTTGGGCTCTAGCTCTTTGGGATCTGCCCGCCTCAGCCTCCCAAAGTGCTGGGATTATAGGTGTGAGCCACCTTACCTCACCCTTTTTAGGTTACAAATAAACACAATTAAAATGCAATTTTTTTCTTAAAGCAGAGATATCACATTAATGCTAACAATTTATAATGCAAAGTGTTAGTAGCTCAAATAATGAACTACTAAAAAAGAAAAAGACAAAGATTCAATAAAATAATTAGAATATATAAATAGCTAATAAACATGGGAGGATATTCAAGTTCAGTAGAAATTAGGGAAATAATATTAATATTCAAACCTACAAAATTTAATTTTTGAACTATCAGATTGGAAGAAAACTAAAGCATACGCTTTCTCGTTCTGTTGGTAGAAATATTAATTGATAAAAGATTTTTGGAAAAGAATGTAATTGAACCTCTAATAATTATATATTTGCCTAACCTTTGATAGAGATAACCTAATTCTAAAATTTTCTTCCATAGAATTAATCACATAAAGGTAGAAGGATGTATGATTCAGGATGTTCACAGAAGTATTATTTATAAGGTTAAAACCCTAGGGTCAGTGTGGCAAGACTCCCTGCTCCACTTAGGCTGTAGAAAAGTGGAAAGGGCACCACCCCCACCCTTACAACAACAAAAGCCAAATTATCTGCATAATCACGACTTTTCTTGAAACTATCAAAGAGCTGAGGTCGCAGAGCAGCAAACTAACCAGAAACCTAAAGAAAGACAGGTGTTTCCAAGGAAAGCCAGAATAAGAACACTTTCTAACCCAGGGCAGACAGGAAATGCCATGCAGTTTGGTAAAAATAATTTAGGTAAAGATTTAAACAAATTGCTGAACTCCATGTGGGGGCTGATGTAAGAGTTTAGAAGCCCTAGAAACTACAGACACAAAGACAATTCATGCTCATTCACAAGCTCTTCTCCACAGACCTTACCATGCACTCAAGAGAAAACAGAGTGCAGGGAAGGAGACCCGAGAAAGCCTCTCTCTTAATATGGTCCTGAAAGCAGCACCAGCTACAGGGAAGCCACAGAGCCCCATCTAGATCCTTCTCAGTCTCCTCTACACAACGCAAGTTTTCAAGCCAGGAGAAAAACAGCAAACCTTGTCATCAGGACACATATGAAGACTCATTGCAACTATAGATTAGGAAGAACAAACAAAAAAAGCTATCTATCACGGAGAAGGAGCAAGAAAACATATTGAGTCCTGATCACTAGACATCTCCCCTACTGATGAGAGTCAGGGAAGAGGAACAGTGAAAATTCCGCACTCCTGAGACCCAGGGATACAACACCTGCCTAAGACTGAATTTGTACGAGAACAACATAGAATGCTTCCCTAACCTCCGCATCTTCTCTGCCATGTTAGCAAATGTCAGGTAACAAGAGCAGTCTGCTGGAGGTGGGCAAGACACTTGAGAGACACAAGTGGGAGAGACATTTTCTTGAGGCATATCATGGAGGGAATACATAAAACTGAGCTGCTATGATGAAAAACTCTCTAGGCCAGGCACGGTGGCTCAAGCCTGTAATCCCAGCATTTAGAGAGGCTGAGGCAAGCAGATCACCTGAGGTCAGGAGTTTGAAACCAGCCTGGCCAACACAGCAAAACCCTGTCAAAAATACAAAAATTAGCAGGGCATGGTGGCACACCCTTGTAATTCCAGCTACTCAGGAGGCTGAGGCATGAGAATCACTTGAACCTGCAAGGTGGAGGTTGCAGTGAGCCGAGATCGTGGCACTGCACTCCAGCCTGGGTGACAGAGTGAGACTCGGTCTCAAAAAAAAAAAAGAAAAGAAAAAGAAAAACTAGCTACCAAACCATTCCCTTATTCTAAGCAGAAGGTAGTATTTTAAAAATCTGAGGCTGGGTGCGGTGGCTCACACCTGTAATCCCAGCACTTTGGGAGGCCAAGGGGGTGGATCATGAGATCAGGAGTTCAAAACCAGCCTGGCCAAAAACACAAAAATACAAAAATTAGCTGGGCGTGGTGGCAGGTGCCTGTAGTTCCAGCTACTTGGGAGGCTGAGGCAGAAGAATCACTTGAATCCAGGAGGCAGAGGTTGCAGTGAGCCAAGATTGCACCACTGCACTCCAGCCTGGGTGACAAAGCGAGACTCCATCTCAAAAACAAAACAAAACAAAATAAAAGATCTGAAACCTGTGGTGCATTAAGGGTAATCCTGGCACCAACAAAACTTAAGAAGCTCAACTTTTCACTAGATTGATTCAATCCCATTACTAAGAGCCTAGCAAAAGAAATGTGCTCATTTCCAGACGCAAATATTCTTTATCTCAATCTCTACTGTTGTATGTAAGATGCCCAAATCTAAACTAAAAATTACATGATACACAAAGATGCAAGAAAAACAACACTTGGTCAAGGGACAAAGCAAACAAAATGACCAGACTCAGATATGACACAGTTGGAACTATGAGACAGGGAATTTAAAATAATTATGATGAATACATTGAAAACTCAGTACATAAACTAGACAAGTGTGAACAGATAGGGAATTTCAATAGGGAGGCAGAAATTTTAAGAAAGCATCAAACAGAAATGCCAGAAATGAAGATGAATCTTTCTGATGCATTCATTGGTAGACTCCATACAAGTGAGAAATCAGTGAACTTTAAAATAGATCAATTGAATTTACCCAAAAGGAATCAAGCTATGTACCGATAAACCTGAAATAACAACACAAGCACATTCAAATGCCTTTATATTTTTCCCAATACACTGAAAAATTTTTGTAAAAGGTATATAATAGTATGAATAAGCATAAGACTAGAGTGGGCACACAGTAGATACTCAGTAATGTTTCACAAATAAATTATTACTGTTTGTTAATGAATAAATTTACTCGTTAATGAGAAAATAGAGATAAATGGAAAATCACTTACTATAATCTATGTGAAATTGAGCAATTCCAGAACCAGGATAGTAGGAGCCCTTCTCCACAGTAATCAGGCAATGCTTATTTTGTTTTTCTTGAATAATTTCCTTTATTCCGGAAGCTCCTTGCTTCATCAAATTCCAGCTTCGTATACATCCATCTAGACGAGGGTTAATCTAACAAATTAAAATACAAGTCAAGGAGTGCATTTTAAACTTAAACAATGGCTCGATTATGAGTATAGGTTTTCATTAAGAGAAAAAAAAAATCCTTTCTTTGATAATAGTTGAAAGTATTTTAAATTTTATTTAAGTTTTTCTTTTCAAAGTGTTCTTCAGATGGACAGTCATTTTCAGTACAGGCGAGCTTATGCTATCACAAGCCCTCAGTGGGATCTTAATGATTTTTCACACTTCAAGCTCCACCTGCCTCTCTTACATCATCCAGTGGTAACTTTTCTGCTTTCAAGTTCTATATTTGCTTCTAGCTGTGGCCCTGGGCTCTAAGCTGTCTTGTTTATCTTTTTGTTTCTTTGATTGAGATGGAGTCTTGCTGGAGTGCAGTGGCAGGATCTTGGCTCACTGCAACCTCTGCCTCCCTGGTTCAAGCAAGTCTCCTGCCTCAGCCTCCTGAGTAGCTGGGATTACAGGTGCCCACCACCACGCCTGGCTAATTTTTGTACTTTTAGTAGAGATGGGGTTTTGCTACATTGGCCAGGCTGGTCTTGAACTCCTGACCTCAGGTGATCCACCCACCTCGACCTCCCAAATTGCTGGGATTACAGGTGTGAACCACCGCGCCCGGCCTTGTTTTTCTTTAGTGGCATTTAGAATATGGGTTTGTCTTGCCAATCAAACTCTAAGTCTCTTCAGACACAAAACTGTTTGCATTCTTTAGCCTCCATCAAGTATCCTGCCAGGCTCAAGACATGTAAAAACCATTTCATAAATGATTGATACTTTTTGAATAATTTATTTTACTTTTAAAGTGTATTAATTTCTCAGTTTCAAACAACAGGTATACTCATGTCAACATGGGTTAATTAATTCAAGCTTAATATCATATAATAGAAATCTTTTAAAAGCTAAAGTAACTACGAATTGCCAGGAATGAAAGACGGATATAAGATAGTAAATATTTAAATTAAATCAGCAAGTGTATCTGGCAGGCCTGTGACTTCAAATGAAATTTTTAAAACTCTTTGAAGAGTTAGTGGTTAGTCTCTTTCATCAAACCTATTCTATAGCTATTAAACAAATATTACATTTAGAAAAACATCTATTATATCTAATTTCAATTTGTGACAGGCTATAGTTGTACCCTCAGTAAAGAGGTATTTTTTTAACAATAAATTTCACCTTATGTGCTATTCTTTAGCTCTTGCATTTAAGTCCTAAAAATAGACTTGAGAAAGTCCTTTGGCTGGCTTTTACAAAATAGTGTAATTTTGGACTTAAATATATGAATTTATATGTTTAATGACTGAGTATGAATTATCATGATGTTAACACTGAACATTACATTACTAATGTCAACATTAGTGTTAACATTCTCAAGTGTTAACTTGAGAATTTTAGAAATCCACTTCATGATTTATGCTGGGGATTTAAATGGGCACAAAACCACTACATCATTTTTTTATTTCATTAATATAATTTCAAGGGTTACTAATGTTATTTTTCCATGATCATTTCAAGTCGTCACAGTACGCTTAACAAAACGACTTCTATTGACTCTCAGAAAAGCACATATTCAAATCTATTACAGACAAAAGGAATTCATCCATGATGAATAATAGAAGCTTGGATCATTACCGGTTTAATGAGTTCACTTTCCACTTTCCGAGGGAATCCTGCAAAGTATACTTTGGTTTCCAGCAATCCATTTTCCGGCTTAAAAAGGGGTCCAGGTTTATTTATATCCATCACAGCTTCTTTAGCTATTTTAATGCTAATACTATGTTCTAATTCTTCCACAGACACCTACAATTAAAAAGAAAAATTACCAAATAACCAAGCATTACTACATGTCATTTGAAATACTGGGATCTAAAACTTATGTTATTATTCCAATAAAATATTTTGTAATAATTTTAATGTAATTATTAATTCGTTACAACTCATTTGGAATGTCAAATTATGAGAAATGTGATAAAAAGGCATTTAGGGTGGCAGCACTTGATCAAAAATTAAAAGCATACCATATTTTAAAGTTAAAAAAATACTATTCTGTTAAGCTTAAACATCCAGTTATATATCTTTCAATTCCAGGCTGCTAGAAAATTAACAATTAAGTGAGCCATTCTATCTCAGGAAAAATTTAAATGGTCTTATTTTGCAATTGTCTGATAATACACATATGGAATCAATAGTGTAAATAAGTTCTTAATATAAAGTAAGAAAAATCAATATGTTCACTATTCTGTTAATTGCACACAAATTATTTTTCTTTAAAATTCAAAAGTGATTGAGGCAATAAGAAAAAAATACACAAAATTAAATTGGAGTTTCCCAATTTTGAGAGTTGTTTGGGTTTTAAAAAAGGTTTCAAGTAAGGGTAAACAACAATAAAAATTCCTTCCACTAAGGCAATTTGAAGAACCACTGCTTCAATCACTTCAAGTGGAACTACAGCGCTCAAAGAGCAAACTCTTCACTCACTAACCAATAATATAAGCCAAACAATAAGCATATTAAAACACCATGATAGGAAGGGAAAAACTATCCTCCAACATAAAATAAATTTAGTAACACAAATTTAAAGTTAGTCAACACTCCTTCTTTAATATAGCCAATTAGCAGCATGTGAACAACTATTCTCTCCTTTACAAACTTTCTTAACTTAGCCTCCAACACCTGACCCTGCTTGCTTCTCTTTCTACACTCTAACCACTACTTCTCAGTCTCCTTTGCTGGATCTTCCCCTCTCCACAGCTCAGGCCCCAGACCTTTTTCCTGTAGCCATGCAAGTATTTTAAGTGAGACACCATGACTCCACTCCAGGGCATTTGGAAAATTTGGAGGTGAGGAACACTTTTATTTGTCACAATGAGTAGGGGCCATGCTGGCATTGCAAGATGATAGACAATCTGCATTATGTACACAGGTTAGTCATGCAGAATTAATAATAATAAGTAATGCAGAGCTAATAATAAAATATCAAGTATTCTTAAAATCTTTTGAACATCCCTGCTAGGTATTCATGTAGGGAATATTCATGCTTACAATCATCTGAGTTTGTGCCTACATAGACACAAAATATTTGCTGCACTATTTTAGCATTCATTACATCTTTCAAGAATGTAATAATCTTTACAACTAAAGATAGATTGATACTTGTTTTGTTCATATCTTTACCAGGAACTTCTCACCACTTTGGAAAATTAATATTACCAATGGCAACACCATGTATACCCTTAATGGTATTTGAGTTGCTAATATAACACCCCAGCATTAGTCTTCACTTGTAGCTTTTACGTAATGCATAGAAGCAAGCTTTGACAAGTGTTGTAGTTATAGTTGACTATGTATATACTGAAATACATATTATTTTCTTATAAATTACTTTCCTTTTATTTATCCATATTAATATAATAATGAGAGCATTATATTGGTTTTGATTGGGTATATGTGAAGGTAGTTTATATTACTGATACATTTCATTATAGAATAGTAAAGGAGCATTATATATTTTCAGACATTGGATGAGATAGTGTTTGGAACCACTGGTCAACACAAACAGTTTCATGGCCTTAAAACCCCTCTTTATGCTGAGTATTCAAAAATTTGAATTGAAGGCTTAACTTCAAAAATATCCAGAATCTGACCACTTCTTACCACTCTTACCATCAGCACACCAGTCAAACTGTCATCTTCTCTCCGCTGGGTTATTCCAACAGTCTCCTCACTCCATATCCCCATATCCTGTTATACACTCATTCTCCACTTCTGGTTTCCACAAAGCCATCAGCTTCTGATTGGGATTATCTTTTAAAATGCAAACTAGATCATATCCCTTCTCAAAACCATCCAGGGCCTTTTCCATTTAGCATAAAATCCACATCCTCACCATGGCCTCCAAGGCCCTAGATGATCTTATTCTAGACCACGTTTCTAACCTCATTTTCTAACTATTCTCCCCTGCTGCTACACTACTCCTCATGTTATTCCTCAAATACCAAACACATCCTATTCCAAGAAATTCTGTACTTGCTGTTCATATGGTACAGAATCATTTTATATTCCTTCATGTATTTCTCATGACATGTGCTCTCAAGTCTCAGCTCAGATCTAATCCCATCAGAGATGCCTTTCCTGATTCTATATGCATACTAACCACCATCACTCTCTATGTCTTTGCCTGGCTTTTCTTTTTCCTTACAACATGAATAACTATCTGGCATATTTATTTTTTCATGCATTTGTTGTTTGCATCTCACCATTGGAATGCAAGCTCTGTAAGAGCACTGACTTTTTTTAATTTGCTGTTGTATCTTTACCACCTAGAATAAGGATTAGCACGTAGAAGTGCCAATAAATATTTTGCTGAATGAATTATGATACATTTACAATTAAAATTCCTATTAATATTAGACTCAAAATCAAAGATAAGATGTAATCATTTATAAATTCACCACATTTGCCCAAGTGTGCTTTGTTCATACCTCTACTGTAATATATTTCATATTACATTATATTATTTCCCAAAGAAGCATCAGCTACTTATCTGTGAGGTACTAAGCTCTAGAGCGAGGAAAAACTCTTGCTATTGTTGTGGGAAGTCAGGGACCCCAAATGGGGACCAGATGGAGCCATGGCAGAGGAACATAAATTGTGAAGATTTCATGGACATTTATCAGTTCCCAAATAATACTCTTATAATTTCTTACACCTGTCTTACTTTAATCTCTTAATCCTGTTATCTTCATAAGCTGAGGATCTACATCCCCTCAGGAACACAACTGTGTTAACTGTACAAATTGATTGTAAAACACGTGTGTTTGAACAATATGAAATCAGTGCACCTTGAAAAAGAACAGAATAACAGCGATTTTAGGGAACAAGGGAAGACAACCATAAGGTCTGACTGCCTGCAGGGTCGGGCAAAATAGAGCCATATTTTTCTTCTTGCAGAGAGCCTATAAACAGACGTGCAAGTAGGGAAGATATGGCTAAATTCTTTTCCTAGCAAGGAATATTAATAATTAATACCCTGGGGAAGGAATGCATTCCTGGGGGGTGGTCTATAAATGGCCGCTCTGGGAGTGTCTGTCTTATGCAGTTGAGATAAGGACTGAAATATGCCCTGGTCTCTTGCAGTACCCTCAGGCTTATTAGGGTGAGGAAAAAACCCCACCCTGGTAAATTTGAGGTCAGACCAGTTCTCAGCTCTCAAAACCTGTTTTCTGTTGTTTAAGATGTTTATCAAGACAATATGTGCACTGCTGAACATTAGACCCTTATCAATAATTCTGCTTTTGCACTTTGCCTTGTGATCTTTGTTGGACTCTTATCAGTAGTTTCTGATTTTGCCCTTGTCCTGTTTCCTCAGAAGCATGTGATCTTTCTTCTACTTTTTGCACTTTGAAGCACGTGATCTTTGTGACCTACTCCCTGTTCTTACACCCACCCCCCTTTTGAAGTCCTTAATAAAAACTTGCTGGTTTTGTGGCTCAGGTGGGCATCACAGTCCTACCAATATGTGATGTCACCCCTGGAGGCCCAGCTGTAAAATTCCTCTCTTTGTACTCTTTATTTCTCAGCCAGTAGACACTTATGGAAAATAGAATCTACATTGAAATATTGGGGGCGGGTTCCCCCGATATGCTATAGTTCTAATGCCTTGAACTCAGGAACTTAGCATCAAAAGCACTCACTAAAAGCTTATTGAATAAATGAGTGCATGTCTGCATAAATGAAGGACCAAAATAATTTAGTGATGACCTCACATGACTTCTCAAACTTCTTGTCTGAGCGCAACAGCTCACACCTGTAATGCCTGCACTTTGGGAGGCTGAGGAGAGTTGATCACCTGAGGTCAGAAGTTTGGGACCACCCTGGCCAACATGGTGAAACCTGTCTCTACTAAAAATGCAAAAACTACCTGGGCATGGTGTCAGGCACCGATAGTCCCAGCTACTTGAGAGGCTGAGACAAGAGAATCACCTGAACCCAGGAGGTGGAAGTTGCAGTGAGCAGAGATCACTGCACTCCAGCCTGGGCAACAGAGCAAGACTCCGTCTCAAAATAATAGTAATAATAGTGATGATAAATAAATAAATAACATAAATAAATAAATAGAGATCAGCACAAACTTCTTGCCAGCTCCTCTAGGCATAAAAGATCTCTTTTATGCACCACATTCTAAGGTGAAGCCAATCTTCTCTCAGCTATCCTCTGCTGATGGCAGCAATGACTCTATACTTCAGAAAAGACTTCTCACCACTATCAACTAGCAGTAATCCCTTCAGAAAAGTCCCACTTTAATCCAGTTGATTAAAGTGCTATTCTCGATCATTAGAATAGAGGCTATATGTAGGATTAAATTAAAATGCTAATTTCTTTTCTTTCTTTCTTTCTATTTTTGAGACAGAGTCTTACTTTGTCACCCAGGCTGGAGTGCAGTGGCATGATCTTGGCTCACTGCAACCTCCGCCTCCTGGGTTTAAGCAATTCTCCTGCTGGGACTGCAGGCGCGTGCCACCAAGCCTGGCTAATTTTTTTTTGTATTTTTAGTAAAGATGGGGTTTCGCCATGTTGGTCAGGCTGCTCTTGAACTCCTGACCTCAGGTGATCCACCTGCCTTGGCCTCCTAAGGAGCTGGGATTACAGGCATGAGCCACTGCGCCCAGCCTAAAATGCTAACTTGTAAGCACACTGATACCTGCTAATGTATATCATTTGCACAAAAACTGATAACTAGGTCTGGTACAATGGCTCATGCCTGTAATCCCAGCACTTTGGGAGGCCAAAGTGGGAGGAGGATTCCTTGAGTTCAAGACCAGCCTGGGCAACATAGCAAGACCCTGTGTCTATTTTTTTTTTAAAGGATTACTTATCTATCTGCTTATATTTGAATTTGAATTACCTTTTTAGATTTGTTACTATGTTTATTTCTCCTTACTTTAAAAAATATTATTGGCAATTGAAGAGAGTTTTCCTTGATCAGTGGTGTCTTTGCATAAATTGTTATGCCAGCCGGGTGTGGTTGTTCACTCTTGTAATCCCAGCACTTTGGGAGGCCGAAGTGGGTGAATAACTTGAGGCCAGGAGTTTGAGACCAGCCTGGCCAACATGGTGAAACCCTGTCTGTACTAAAATTACAACAATTAGCCAGGTATGCTGTTGCACACTTGTAATCCCAGCTACTCAGGAGGCTGAGGCACAAGAATCTCTTGAACCCAGTAGGTGGAGGTTGCAGTGAGCCAAGACCATGCCACGGCACTCCAGCCTGGGCAACAGAGTGAGACTGTCTCAAAAAAAAAAAAAAAAAAAAAAGGCTAGGTGTGGTGGCTCACATCTGTAATCTCAGGACTTTGGGAGGCCAAGGCGAGTGGATCACCTGAGGTCAGGAGTTCGAAACCAGCTGGACCAACGTGGAGAAGCCCCGTCTCTACTAAAAACACAAAATTAGCCGGGCGTGGTGGCGCATGCCTGTAATCTCAACTACTTGGGAGGCCGAAACAGGAGAATCGCTTGAACCCGCGAGGTGGAGGTTGCAGTGAGCTGAGATTGCGCCACTGCACTCCAGCCTGGGCAACAAGAGCAAAACTCTGTCTCAAAAAAAAAAAAAAAAAAAAAATGTTAGGCCGCCTAATAATCCCTAACACCACTGTTCACCAAACAGCAACTAAAAAAGGTAAACAGTTAAAGACAGAGTAGTTCAAGCAAATAACTAAAAACAATGATTCTAATATATCAAGGGAGAATATTATTTCTCAGGATGTTTCAGGGACTTACAGTATGTAGAATATATCTCATATAGCATCAGATAAATCCAAATCCATTTTGGTTTGGTATCACTATAAAAATAAATTATGATTTTATACAGACTGCATCAAAGTGGGAAGATAATTGATGAAATCTGCAAACATACCATATTCCATAGACCATTATTAATAACGTCACCTCCAGTTGTGATTTTGGATGTATGTTCATTCTTAAGCTGAATTTCAATCTTTCCACCACGAAGTGCAATCAGGAACCACGCTGAGTGATCAATAGATTCTGCATACAGTATCACGCCTTCTGAATCATATGTCCGGAAATCAAATTCTGCTGAAAATCTAAACAATGGACAAAGAGAGATCCTTAAGAGTGAGAAATACAGAAAGCTCAATGCATTATTCTTTTTTTCTTGTACTGACAAACAGTAACACAAAGAGTCAATTATTTCTTTTTCTGGAATTAATAAAAGAGAAGGGCAGAATTAGACTGCTCATGTATTATCTCTGGTTCCATGTATGTTTAAAATTAAGTTATTATATTTTCTTGCTTATTCTTGGAATCTTTTCCCCAGGGAACAGATGCTTTGGTAATTTGTCATCTTTCTGTGGCTTATGTTTTGAAAGCACCTTCCAAATGCTGGAATTAATACACAGGTATAAGTATCAGTCATTCTATACCTCTCCTGGAGCCTTTTATACACTATATAATCTGACATTAAGAAGTGGTAGTTTTTTGTTTTTTGTTTTTGTTTTTGTTTTTGCTGTATCCATAAGTGATCATAAAATGTGTTACAATTTCATCGTTGGTTTATTCATCAAAAGGCATATTTTCCCTATAATTTCACATGTCAGGAATCACTCATGGAGATCTACAAGATGGCAGATGACTGCAGACATCATTAAGCCTTCATGTGTGGTAAGAAAGGTAAAATTTAAAAACTTAAAATGTATCTATTAGCTTTCCTAAAACTCCAATTGCATAAGTCACTGTTGTAGAATACACAGAAGGAAAACTTAAAAGACATAGTCTCCCACATGTTTGGGGGTATCTGAGTGCTGGCAACATCTGTTGCTATTAAGACTCTAGACATATATGTAGCTATTACAGGGGAGAAAAGTCTTAGGATGCAGGACTTAAAATAACATGTGTTGATTCAGTATCCTTAAAACACTTCAATGAGAATCAGCATTGAAGTTTCCAAGGGACTAGCAAATCCAAATGATTGACAAAAGACAAACAGGGAAAAGGTACAATAGGTGTATAACTATTAGTCACCTAACTTAAAATAAAGGCAATTTAAGTTAAAGAGTCTGGACTTCAGATAATTGCTAAATTAGGCAGGACAGAATCCCACACTCTTACCGCAATATAGTATAATAGTAATAGCAATAGAGGCACCATTTGCAACGGGGCACAGATCTCCCTCAAATGGAACAAAGAAAAGGTGACAAAATGAATGTTTTCATCTTTAGAATTCCAAAGAAATATTTAAAAAGAGGTAAAATGTGGAGTAAAGTATGTTGGATGGATAACAATGTAGCAGGAATTTACTGAACTCAGATTATGAAAAAAAGAACAATTTTGCTTGGAATAAGGACTTCTATGCTCTTTCATAATTATCTGAGCATTTTGCTGATGTGAAGCAATATTATCTTGCCAAAATCCAAATCTGTGTATGCTCAGGATCTTCCAGTAGTTGATTCTATTATGGAGATAATTTCCTTTTCTTTGTAAAATCAGGCTGAAATCATAGTTTCAAAGGGTCATGTTCTGCATATTTTGTTTCTGGAATATATCATCAGCATATTGATTCATTACAATGGGGAATAATTCACTCTTTTTCACAAGCATGGTAAACAGGAAAATAGAGTGAATTTGTTGACATTTACGTAGGGAAAGTATTTGATAATGAGCAACAGATGGAAAGAAATTTGCAAAAATAAAAGCACTAGCTATTTGTGTTGATCACACAGGGGGCAGTTTATAAAAATTCATCAAGCTATACGTTTAATCTAATGTGTACATTTCGGTACATACTTTATATTTCAATGAAAAGTTTAAAATAAATAAATAATAAATTCTGGAAAAAATAATTTGACCAATTCCGATCCCATGTTAGAGATCAAACTACTGTGAATCGTCAGTGAGAAATGAACAAACTCCTGGAGACTGGCTCCAGGACCTCTGGATGGTATCAATATCCACAGATGCTCAAGTCCCTTATATAAAATGGCATAGTATTTGCATATAACCTATGCACATCCTCTCACGTACTTTAAGTCATCTCTACATTATGTATAATACTCAATACAATGCAAATGTTATGTAAATAGCGGTCATACTGTATTGTGTCTTATTTGTATTATTCTGTATTGTATTGTCATTGTGTTTTTTTCTGAATATTATCTACCCGAGGTTGGTTAAATCCACAGATGAGGAACTCAAGGATTTGGAGGATCAATTGTATTCCTAAAAGTGTTATTTACTAGAACTAGTATTTTTCTCTCATTATTATTCTCATAGCAGGGAAGGGTTTTCTCCAGTCTCTATCATTGGAAGATATTACTTGCTCTGTGATGTTAAAGGAAAAAAACCACATATTGGCAGAAATAAGTGTGGAAGGAGCACAGTTACTTAAGTATTTACGTAAGTTATTGCTCTTAGAATAATTTTCAATGTTTTTAATAGTATCTATGAATTTAGTTGAATTATTTAATGAATGATCATTCATGTATCTAACATTAAATTCTAAACATACATGCTTATTTAATTAAAATATTTTAAAATTTGAACTGTATAATCTGTCTCAAGCATTTTTCCTTCTCATTATTCCAAAAAAAAATCCAATTTCTTTCTTCTACTTCCAGCAATGTATGCTTCTGAGAAAATCTGATAACTCAAGTACAATTATAGCAGATCACCTGAGGTGATCACCTGAGGTCAGGAGTTCAAGACCACCCTGGGCAACGTGGTAATACTCTGTCTCTATTAAAAATACAAAAATTAGCTGAGTGTGGTGGCTCACACCTGTAGTCCTAGCTACTCAGAAGGCTGAAGCAGGAGAATTGCTTGACCTGGGAGGCGAAGGTTGCAGTGAGCAGAGATTGCACCACTGCACTCCAGCCTGGGCAACAAAGCAAGACTCTGTCTCAAAAATAGATAAATATAATAAAATAAAAATTGGATCATAAACATTGCTATAAAAAATAAAGTGGAATCATGACTAAAAAACATAAGCATTTGCGTCATTTCTGAACTCAATCTAACTATGATAATAATGGATAAAGTATTTAGATAGCCAACTAAAATTATGTAATGTATGTCTTTAAAATGCCACTTAAGCAAGTTTAAATTTTTTCCTCGATAATTTTGAATATAATGATATTCTAAAAGCAATACTGGGTATTTTTTATTACCTAGTTTTCATAACATGTGTAAAGAATAACGGAAATTTCACAAGTATATTACATCTACTTTCCCAGCTTCTTAGTAAATATGCATTTTCTACAAAAGGAATAATATGGAATAATGTAAAATGGTCATTGGGGAAAGTCAGCCTAGAATGACTCAAAAAGGTTTTAGCATGAAAATTACATGTGTGAAGGAGTAAATTAACTTTAGGGTTCCCCAAGTCATCTGATTGGTAATATGACTACATTATCTGATAGGTAATACAATTTCACACACTTCAAACCTTTTCAGCCACTCTTCTTCTGCCCTTATCTGCTTAACCTCTAGAGATTATCATTGGTGTAGGTTCCTCACCTGCTGATTTCTGGCAAACGAAATTTTAAATATAAAACAACCCCTGCAAACTGCTCCGCCAAGTAAAGTAATTCATACTTTGTGTCAAGGTTCAAGGGAAGGCACACTGAAACAACCTGGAATAAAAGAAACCAAATAAACAACAAGAAAATCAAAATGCATAGGTTATTGCTTAATGTCTGTGTGAGGTCACGCATTTTTGTTTGGTTACTAATGTATCATCTGTAATACACTAAAATAATTAAGAATATTTTCGGTAATAATAAAGACATATCTTCCATTTCCTTGTATAGTCTATCTATCAGTATAACCTCCAAGAATATGTGTGTTTTAAAGTCTCATTCAATGTGCATGGCTTTTGATCTTTGGCTTTAATACTTCCTTTGCAAATTTTCATCCTAAACACAAACTCTTTCTCCAAGAACCAATATATATTTCCTTAATTAAGTGTCAGGTATAATATCTCCCACGAATTATGTCTGAAAATTATTTTTATTTGAAGTCAGAAATAGGTGTAAGAATTAATGTACCAATAAACAGCACCTCATTCATTCACTCATTCATTTATTAAGCAAAAGTTTTCTGAGCAAGAATGTGCTATCTAGATAGTAAAGGGAATACTGGAAAACATAAAGGAAATAAATATAAATTAAGATCTCATAGTCTCCAAGAAATTTACAAGAACAGTATTTAAAGTCATCACATATGATATCAAGTATTTTTTTCTACGAGTGAAAACTAACATTATAACGAAAAGCTTTTAACATATAAATTATTGAGCACACATGAAGATATTTTGAGGAGAATTACGTACATAGCACTGTATTAAATATGGGCCCAGAAATAACATTTTATTTCCCCTTAAAACTTTTATAAATCTATTTCAAGGCAGACAGTGATATGTAACTACACCAAATGCAGAAATAATAAAGGACTAAATTACAAAATAGATGTTCACACAGCATGGCATTTCAATGAAGTAGTATCATACCAAAATTACTACACATGCCAACTAGCTTATTACCAAGTAGGTTGCATATTACTGAATGTGACATTTTTCTGGACATACACAGCTTTGTTTTGGCAACAGCTATAGAGGTATGTGTGTATACTTAGTTAAATCATTATTTAGGCATTTTTTATGGTCTGCCTCATAATAATATATAATTTTACCTTCACTTGTCAAAAAAAAGATGCAGAAAAAAAGAGCTCGGATGGTGACATTTATTTCAATGAAGTAAAAATGAGCACCCACTCCTAATATTCAATTCCTGGGTCAATTATGCATTAAGTCTAAGTAACTAAAAGCAAGTTGGAGAGACACAGATTAAGAAACCAACCTCTCTGAATTATGACATACTTAAACCCCACTAAATCCTAGAAATGGTTAAAAGGGTACATTAAAACTGCACTTGTACCCTCTGAAATTTTATGAGCATGTTATAAACCCTAAAATGCCTAAGGCATGATCAAACTAGTCAGAGTGGAATCCAGAAAAGTAGACACTGGAAATGTTTTCACTGAAGTTTCTATGGGAGATTTTTTTTCACAATTTCATAATGAGGGCTGTTAAACTCAGCTTTTCTTGATTTCTTAAGTAAACATACAAGTTGTATGTTATAAATGTACAGACTACAGACAAGTACTCTCTAAACTGTGACTCTATCCTCTTTTTTTTAAACCCAGCCACTAATTATCCCCAATGTTTATGACTTACATGACCATAATTATTAAATAATCATGACTCATAACCTGCTTAAAGCTACAGCAATTATTGCAGAATGTCTGTATTTTCCTGACTTAACTCAGCTATGTGAAAATAAGTATCTAGGATCGCTCATTTTAGTAAACAGGTGAGAAGTTAAGCATCGTAAAATGTTTACCTCACAACTCTTCTGATCTTGGGCAAGTTTGAATCCTTTCTTCCCATCACAATAGCAAGTGTAACCTCCAGGGTAATTGACACAAAGCTGAGCACACATGTTCTCAGAGCATTCATCTATATCTGAGGTAAAAAAAACACACACACACACACACACACACAAACTTTAATATCCCCTAAATGTTCAATCTTATAGGCACAGGAATATTATGATTGTAGTAGGATATAATCAATGATAATCGAACCTTAGGGAAAGAAATACTATGACATCAAACTACATTTAAATATAATACTTAACATGGAAATTTAAACAAGTTACAAGTATAATTTTTATTTACATATTTGAAACAAAAATTAATTTATAACTTTCAGTGATTAAGTAAAGTATAAAAATTCTACCAAATTTCTCATTTTGAATTTGAAGAAAAAAAAGATTGAGAATCTCAACTTAAATATCATTTCTGATTATTTGAATTTCATTGAGATTACCTCGCAATTCATTGCTTTGAAAAAAAGAAAACAGAAATGAGAAGGGAAAGAGGAAGGGAGAGGATGATGGGGAAGTAAAGGAAAGGAAAGGTAGGGAAGGGAAGGGAAGAAAAGACCCCTTTAACTGAAGGTTGATAAAATCAGGAATTAAATGACAATATCAAGAACATTGGAACACTCATAATGCGATAATTAATGGTGGCAGTGAATTTAGGGAAATATCTTTTTTTTTTTTTTTTAAAAAAACCTCACTGTGATGTAATCTCCCATATTATGAAATCTTCTATATGGTCCCTGTCCCTACTCCATATTTTGAGAAAATCATTCTTGGAAATTTATAATATTATGTTGAAGCAAACATCTATCTCAGAGTTATATAAGATCACTGACATTTTCATTGGATATGCCCTATGACCTTTAAAACTCTACAAGCTCATAAATGCTATTATTGAATATGTTCTCATAAAATAATTTAAAATAGATTCCCAAAATTAATAATCCTTAGTATTAAAATTGCACATTATTAAAGTTATAGATAGATAAGAGTCATATATAAATCTTTTTAAAAAATATGTCATTCATTAAATAAAACTACAATACAGGTGATGAAGTTGGCTAATGATAATTCTGCAGACATCTAGAGTTTTCCACGGTAATTTCTATCTGCAATGGTGGGAAAGCAGAAATGTGTTGGGGGGGGCAGGGGAATATTTTTGGTGATTGCAAAAGGAGATAGGACATCAAAATCTCAAAAGCAGCATACATAGTTAAAAAATATATTGTAAAATTATTATTGATTTAGGCAACTTCATAGAGACAGAAAACAAGATTAGAGGTTACCGCCGTCAAGGCAACTAATAAAAGAAAACTCACTGCTTAATGATTACTGCTGAAGAGTTTCTGTTGCGGCTGATGAAAACGTTTTGGAAATAGCAGTGATGGCTGCATAATGGCATGAATGTAATTAATGTCACTGAATTGTACATTTAAAAATGGTTAAAAGAGTACATTAAAACTGTACTTGCAGTCCCTAAATCTATTTTTTAAAAGGTACATTATACATGTGTGTGAATACACATACATACATATATATATACACATATATATACACATATATATACACACATATATATATACACACACACACACATATATATATATATACACACACAGCCACAATAGGAAAATTAGTATTGATTAGTTCCAGCCATGGCATTAAATCTATTTTAAAATTTTAAAAAATCGAAAGGAAGGTATGAGATAATCTGTATATCATAATAAACAAACCTACAAACAAACAACTATAATATGTTGAAGCTTCCTGAGGCACACAGGGCAGCGCCACTGCAGTCACATGAAGTAGTAGCACCTTTAAGGGGTTGCCCCAAACCCACAGGCTCTGACATTACCGATCAGTATTTCTTAAATTTCTAGAGTATTGTTATCATTTCTTTATCATGAGATAATAGAACTGTGTCATTTTTTATTTTAGAATAAATGATTTATTTATATATGCACAGAAAAATCACTGAAAAGCTTGGAATAAAAACTAAAGTTTTAACCATGCTCATTGTCTCACTAAGATGATTTTTAAGCTTGTGTCTTTCTTTTCTATCTACTGTTTTTCCTTCCAAAGTGAAATTCTCTTTATCTTTGAATATGATGTAAATGATGTGAAAATATGTTTATCTTGTTTTTATCACACATGGAGGTCTCCAATTCATAGGTAGCTCAAAGGGCCAATTGGCACGCCTAACACTAAACTTAAAGACCATATGCCTTACATACTCTTACTCTGGAAGGAAGGAAGCCAATGATTACCCAACTGAACAAGCTATATTAGGGATAAGAAAATATGACTGTTGATGTCAAACAAAACCAATGCTTTTAAATATCAGTTCAGGGTTCACACCCACCCTCTCAACCATCAGTAATGATACCACCATCATTCTACCTTCACAAGACTTTGATTTGAGATTATATCTGTAGCCTTCGGGGCATTCACATTCAAAATATCCTGGGATGTTCTTGCACACAGCTGTGCCACAAATGCTTGGCTTCAAAGAGCATTCATCCACATCTATAAATAAAATCACTATATTTAAAAAACATTCTTTCCATACCAGCAGACACTACCAAAGAACCTTTGATTTGTGTTTCCTGGATCTAGTTTAATATATGTAATGAGATAACAGATTGGCCTTCGGACCAAAAAACATTAAATCTATCATCATATGTTAGCTCACTAAATATGATTTCTTTCTACAAATGCATAGGGAATTTGATTGATGTTTGCCATGTTCCTTTCTAGTTATGTTAAGAAGGAGAAAGCTTTAGAAATTTTCTTATCTGCCAGGTTGTGGTACGAAAATAAATGGAGGTCTTGAAAACAGATTCACTCCATATTATCACAAGTATTTTTTGTACATGGGATGGCTCATCTATTCTATCTTGTTTCTTTGGAAATGAACAAACATCTAATTAGTACACTACTATTGTTGTCTAAAGTAGACAATAGTGATTCAAATTTAAAATAAGATTAAGGTCTCTAAGTACTAATAAATCTGCAGTTAATCCAATATGAATTTAGTGCTAAATGAATATGCCAGAAATTTCAGATGCATGTATCATATTGCCAAATGAAGAAGGAGATAACATATTGATAGTAACTAGTTACTAGATGAGCATCTGTGAAGAAAACAAAACGTGACAGAAATAGTTCAATGGAGATGGAATTATTAGTGAACTATTCTGTGTACTCTCTGGAGAAAGAAATTCAGAACAGAAAATATGTTTTCTATTCTAAAAATTGACAGCTTTTTTTCCAGATTAATAGTCAAAATTTAGGATATTATTTAAAATAACTTGCACAAAAATAATAAAACCAGTTCCCTTGTAGGAATTTTTCTATATTTTGGCTGTATCATTGCCAATATCCTGAGTGTGAAATTGTACTATCATATTGTAAACTGTTACTGTTAAGGGAAAATGGGGTAAAGGGTATATAGCATCTCTCTGTATTACTTCTCACAACTTTATGTGAATCTTTAATTAATTCAATGTAAAATATTCAATTTTTAAAAAAGAGCTAAAAACTCTATGTTTTTGAAATAAAGTAAGCCTGAGCAACAGTGGGACACTGTCTCTACAAAGTATTTTTTCTTAAATTAGCCAGGAGTGGCCGGGCACAGCAGCAGTGCTGTAATCCTAGCACTTTGGGAGGCCAAAGTGTTCGAGACCAGCCTGAGCAACATGGTGGAACCCCACTTCTATATATTAAAAACAAAAAAGGAAAAGAGAAAAAAATTATCCAGGAGTGGTGGCATGTGTTCTTGTTACTAAGGAGGATAAGGCAAGAGGATCACTTGAACCCAGAAGTTGAGGTGCCTTGAACTATGATTGCACCACTCCACTCCATCCTGGGCAACAGAGGGAGACCCTGTCAGTAAATAAATAAATAATAAAATAAAATAAAATCAGTAAAAATATGTCACTAAGTGTATTTGGTTTGAGGCATATTTCAGGGAATTATTTAGATCATACAAGTTTAAGTTACAGTGCATTGATTTTATGACTCCAAACTGACATCTAATGTCTGATTGAAAGGTTTTATTATTTCAGCTGGGCACAGTGGCCCATGTCTGTAATCCCAGCACTTTGGAAGGCCAAGGTGGGTAGATCACTTGAGCTCAGGCATTCAAGACCAGCCTGCTCAACATGGCAAAACCCTGTCTTCACCAAAAAATACAAAATTGGATAGGCATGGTGGCGTGCGTCTGTAGTCCCAGCTACTCGGGAGGCTGAGGCAGAAGAATCACTTGAACCCGGGAAACAGAGGTTGCAGTGAGCCGAGCTCACACTACATTCCAGCCTGGGCATCACAGCGAGACTCTGTCTCAAAAAAAAAAGGAAGAAGAAAAGAAAAGTTAAGCTTTATTCTTTCATCTTCAGACAGTTACTGGCAACTGGCTCCCAACCATTTCTACATCTTGGCAAAGGTCCCATTGTAATAGTGTTTTGTGTGTGTTTTGTTGTTGTTGTTGTTGTTGTTGTTGTTTTGAGACAGAGTCTCCCTCTGTTGCGATCTCGGCTCACTGCAAGCTCCGCCTCCCTGGTTCACGCTATTGTCCTGCCTCAGCCTCCGGAGTAGCTGGGACTACAGGCGCCCGCCACCACTCTGGTTAATTTTTTGTATTTTTAGTAGAGACGGGGTTTCAGCGTGTTAGCCAGGATGATCTTGATCTCCTGACCTGGTGATCCACCCGCCTCGGCCTCCCAAAGTGCTGGGATTACAGGCGTGAGCCACAGTGCCTGGCTGTAATAGTTTTTTATATATTCTTCTATCTGTTTTCTACGTTATTACTTACATATCATGAGTAAACAATAATGCAAATGAATATAAGAACAGATGTGGTCATCAGGAACATTCCTATTAATAAGAGCACTTTTGTAATCATTTACACATATATATGTGTATTAACTGAGTAGACAAGAATTAAATACTTTTTAATTTTTAAAAAGTCACAAATTTGGCCAGGTGTGGTGGCTCATGCCTGTAATCCCATGACCTTGAGAGGTTGAAGTGGATGGATCACTTCAACCCAAGAATTTGAGAACAGCCTGGACCATATGACAAAACTCCATCTGTATCTGTACAAAAGCTACAAACATTAGCCAGGCATGGTGGTGCACGCCTGTAGTCCCAGCTACTTGGGAGGCTGAGGTGGGAGGATCTCTCAGGAGGTTGAGGCTGTAGTCAGTTGAGATCGTTCCACTGCACTCCAGTCTAGGCAACAGAGCGAAACCCTATCTATCTTAAAAGAGCAATAACAAATTCTTTAGAAAGAGACTATTAAAGTATTTAAGTGTAGAAGTAAGAATGGGTACTATTTGTTCACAAAATGCAGATGGTATCCAGCATTGTGATGGTTTTTCTATAACTCATGTTCTAATGACAGTCTTACTCTAAGCAGTCTCAAAATCCAAACTCAGACCTTCAAATAGGCAGATAAGAAAGATACATGGTCACAAATTAGATAACTGTTTAGAAGAATTTGTTGTTAATATAGTTCACTTTAGAGTCGTTTAACTGCAGTTTAAATAATATTATAGTACATTTTATCCTACTAAACACTGCTGTTCAGTAAGAGACGATTTGAACATGAATCCAATTTAGGGCTTTACCAAAATATATATAAAATAAAGAGTTGAACAAGAAATTCACATTTTAACTTACTTTTTTTTTTTAACATTTTAGCAAAACAAAACAAAAAAAGCAGTGGAGGAGAGAACTTGGATATTATATTGTATCCAGTTTCTAAAGGCAAATTTTAAGTCCAGGTGGGAAATTTCGTTTTTAGTCATCCATACACCTGGTATGAATACTTGAAGATTTAGTCATAGCATTAACACAGCCAAACTGACAGACTGTATACAGAGAGAAAAAAAGTCAAAATTTAGGGATAGGAAAACAATGAAAAACAAAAGAAATACACTAGTAAAATGACTTGTTAGAAAGCTAAACTAACAGGGAATATTTAAGTCTGAAGAAGAAAAAGGAGTTATGACCAATGATATGATCTTAAAGGTATAAAGAGAAAGAAAACTAGATCTTTTACTTTCCCAAAACCACAACAGGAAATGAGGTGCCAGATGAAGGGTTGATGCTGGAAATCAGAAAAATATTTCTGAAAAGGAAAAATAAAATACAATGGAAGAAGTTATTGCAGTGGATTTCTTTCTATGGCTATGTATCTTACTAGAAGAGAATAAAAAATATAATGTCTGACAACAAAGGATAAACAATGATTTTGCAAAGTTTGTAGCATGCAAAGACTTGCATTGAAACGTGGCTTTATAATGAAATTCCTTATTGAAACATGCACACAAGTGTGTACAAGCACATACAATAAGAAAATTTTAAAAAACTGTGTTATCAGTACTGTAAACTAAAATGCAGGCCAGGCACAGAGCTCTCACGTGTAAACCCAACACTTTGGGAGGCTGAGACAGGAGGCTCACTTGAGTTCAAGATCAGTTTGGGCAACATGATTAACCCCATCTCTACAAAAAATACAAAACAAAACTAGCTGGGCATGGTGGCATGCACTTGTAGTCCCAGCTTCTTGGGAGGCTGAAGTCAGAGGATCAATTAAGCTCGGGAGGTCAAGGCTACAGTGAGCCATGATGGAGCCACTCTACTCCAGCCTGGGAGACAGAGTGAGACCCTATCTCTCAAAAACAAACAAAAACTAAAAAGCAGATCCACAGTATCACAAGGCTTCAATGTCGATAAAAATGTGTTAGTATAAGCACTTACATATCATTTTTCCAAAAATTTGCTAGTAAAATTTCTCTAACTGGGATTATTCTTACATAGCGAATGTGTTTTAATTCTACCATCCTGCTCTTACCTTTACAGTCTTTCTTATTTGAAAGCATAACAAAACCACTTTTACAGGAGCAGTGGTAACTTCCAGGTGTATTATCACAAATTTGACTGCAACCTCCATTTATATTTGAGGGATCTTTGCATTCATTTATGTCTAAAACAGGAAAAAAATAAATTATTTTTAAAGTAATATAACCTGCAGAGAACTTTTCAGGAGACCAATCCTGATGAGCTGGGGGGCGGGGGTTATTATACATACCAAATTCACACTTTTCTCCTTGCCAACCTGGTTTACAAGTGCAAGTAAAAGAAGCTTTTCCATCTTTGCAGCTCATATATCCATCTTCATTGCATGGCAGAGGACTACACTGGTCTGGAATGGCTGAAGGAAATAGACATCTATTTATTTTTTTTACCTCATGTCATGGTAAAATAAAATTGTGTGTACTATAATAAAAATCCTGAAGCCTAGAACCAATGAAAAAAAGAAAAAACACAACTCCTTCCTTTAAATAATACTTTTCCTAAATTAAAAAGTGAGCCCATTAGGAAAATCTTTATAATTATTTTGTAAAAATAAACTACAGATGGCAGCAGTGGCCCATCTAGAGTGGCCGCTGCCAAGACGCCAGCTGCACTGGGGATGTGGGCCAGGGCCTCCCACTCCACAGAGCAGATAGGAGCCCCACACTCCCCGGATGCTGCTGTAGCTTCCCTGTCGTGGCTCCGGACCTGGGTGTCTCTGTGCTCTTGGGGGCCTGCTCCCGCTTCCAGGCTTCTCCCCGCAGCAGGCATCCACTCTGATCTTAAAGGCATGGCCAGGGCTGCACGTGCCATGCAGTTAGTAAAAGCCAAGGACAAGGGGGAGCTCCACCCCTTCCAAACTTGTGGGACAAGAGTCCCCTGAGTGCAGCTGCAGCTGCCCAAGCCTGGCTGGAAACCTGGGCATCTCTGTGCTCTTGAGAGCCTGGGGAGGCCCATTCTGCCCACCACAGGCTCAGAAGTGCCTGCTCTTGCTTCCTGGCCTCTCTCCTCACTCCTGGCACCCACTCTGGTCATGGAGCAAGGTTGGAGCTGAAGCCAGCTGTTGTTGCAGTCAAGCTGGGTGGGCATAAGCTCAGGGCAGTGCTAACATGCCAGCACCCTGCCCCCTCCAGTCTTTGGGCTCCAACAAGCATGGGAAGGGAGCTGAGGGCAGCTCAGTGCTGGCCTGCAGGCACCCCCTTGGCACAAACAGCCTGGGTGCCATGAACAGTGGCAGGAGGTAGACAGCTTCCTAGGTGGAAAAGGGTGGGTCCCCTGTGAAGTCCCACCTTCAGGCTGGGGAAGGCCTGAGGCCTGTGGGCTGGGCTGCCAGTCCTGCTGACAGATGGGGGAACACTTTGTGCTTTTTCCTGGGCCCACCCATGGCAGCCCATGGACCAGTCAGCATGCACTTTCCCCCTCTGAAGACCATAAAAACCCCAGACTCAGCCAGAGCAGAACAGATATCCAGGCAACCAGCTGCAGAAAGGAGCTACCATCTCCAGGGCCTCCTCTGTACTGGGAGCTGCAGATGTCAAATGACCTGTCTGCAGAGAAGAACCACCATTTCCAGGCCGTCCTCTGCTGAGAGCTGCTGATGGGACAACCAGCTGCAGACAGGAGCCACCCATTCCAGGCCTACTCTCTACTGAGAGCTGCAGAGACAATGGGATGACCTGGCTACAGAGAGGAGCCACCCGCTTCAAGGCCTCCTCTCTGCTGAGAGCTGAACACTTGATGGGACAACCTGCCTACAGAGATGAGCTACCCACTGAGGGTCTCCTCTGAGCTGTTCTAATGCTCAGTAAAGTTCCTGTTCATCTTGCTCACCCTCCACTTTTCTGCATACCTCATTCTTCATGGACGCAGGACAAGAACTCAGGCAAAGGCACCACCAGCCACAGAAGTTTCCAGCCAGAAAAGCAACACTCCAAAGATCCCATAACACTACTTTCGCATTGCAAGTGTATATAGTATTTCATAACTGTAATTTAGATATTTTTCCAAATATATTACCTCATTTGAGCCTTAGAACAATTCCATGAGGTAGACAGAACAATACTATTCTCAACATTAAGAGAAAAAAGAGGCTAGGTGTGATGGCTCACACCTGTATTCCCAGCACTTTGGGAGACCAAGGCAGGAAGATCACTTGAGGCCTAGGCAACAAGGTGGAACCCTGTCTTTACTAAAAATACAAAACTTAGCTGGGCATGGTGGCACATGCCTGTAGTCCCAGCTACTCGGGAGTCTAAAATACAAGAATTGCTTGAACCTGGGAGGCAGAGGCTGCAGTAAGCTGAGATCATGCCACTGCGATAGAGCAAGGCTCTCTCTCAAAAAAAAGAAAAAGAAAAAGGAAAAGGAACTTAAAATTTACAATTCGGGCTAAGATGATGTAACACAGAACAGATTTATCTTCTTGCCTTAAATAAGCAGAACTTCAGTCTAACTATGTAAAATAATGGTTTTTCAAACATTGGAGAACAGGAAGGAGAACACCATGATTCCTAAGGAAAAGAAAATAAACAAGCTGAGAGCTACAATTGGACCACATTACTTCCTGGAGATAGCTTCTATGCAACAGTGCAAGAAACACAAACAGAGCCCAGTGGTCTCCCTGGGTTGAGAAAACAAATATTGGCGTTTGGGGAGATCAAATTAGAATTTTGCTGGTCAGAGTACTATAAAGGCAGAGAGAGGGAAAAAATGTGTGTGTATGGAAAGAGAGAGAGAAAGAGAGAGAGAGGAAAAGAGAAAGAGTCTCCAGAGATCTGCAAAAAGATCCCCTAGGGTCTTCGGCTGAATGATGATTTGCACAGGAAAATTTCCAGAGCTCATAGAGGGATAGGGATAGTTTGTTTTAGACTAACCAGACCTAAAATATTTCACAGTACAAAGGGCATCAGGTAGAATCCTCACAAGGACTTATTATTGAGGCTAAATTAGTTTTAAGCTAACGGCTACTCCGGATTGCCTTAACAGAGCTTAAAATCAAACCTCAAAAGATTTGTTTTTAATGTATTCCACATAAGTTACCTAAATGCCACAACAAAATCAAACACTGTTGGGAAGAAGATAAGAAAATCCAGGACCCAGCAACGTAAGCTGTAAGCTTATTTTCTTTTCCTTAGGAGTCACAGTGTTCTGCTTCCTGTTCTCTAATGTTCAAAACCATTATTTTATATACTTAGACCAAAGTTCTACTTATTTCAGGCAGAAGGATAAATTTGGTCCCTGTTACATCATCTTAGCCCAAATTGAAAGTTCCAAGTTCTTTTTTCTATTTATACCGAGAATAGTATTGTTTGCTTGGTCCAGTAAACAATTAAAAATAAGTAGGGGTCAGATGCAGTGGTTCACTCTGCATTTTGGGAGGCAGAGGAGGGAGGACACTTGAGGCCAAGAGTTAAGACCAGATTGGGCAACATAGTGAGACATAATCTTTAAAATTAATTTAAAAAATAAATTCCCCAGCTGTGGTAGTTCATGCCTGTTGTCTCAGCTATTTGAGAGGCTAAGGGAGGGGGATAGCTTGAGTCCAGGAGTTTGAAGTTACTGTAAGCTATGATCACACCACTGCATTCCAGCCTGGGTAACAGTGAGACCTTATATCCGAATAAAATAAAATACAATATAAAATTAAATTAAATTAAAAAATAAATACTCATGTAAAGAAACAAGAAAAAATAATTTACAACCAAGAGAAAAATCAATAGATGAAAATATATCCAAAATGAAAGAGATGACCAAAAATCAGAAAAATAAGTAAATAAGATTATTTTAAATGCACTCCACATGTTCCAATAGTAAATATAGGCATGATGAAAAAAAATAAAATAAAATAGAAGATGTGGAGCAGACCCAAATGGAACTTATTGAAATGAAAAATAAACTATATAAAATGAAAAATACACTAAATGGGATTAAAAGTAAATTATACATGGGAGAAGAAGAGTGAATTTGAAGACATAAAAACTATCCAAAATCAAGGAAGGACAGATAAGAAGTATAAAAACAATAAATACATAAATAAATTGATAAATAACTAGAGCATGAATTACTTGTTAAACAATACCAAATGGCCTAATACATGTTATTGATATTTCAAGAGAAGAGGAAAGATAGCAGGGAAAATGAAAAATGAAATTTGAATAAATAATAGTAAATTGTTTTCTGAATTTGATGAAAACTATGAACACATAGATCCAAGAAGACCGCTGAACATCAATCAGGATAAACCTAAAAATATTGTGTCAAATTAGAGAAAACCAGGGAAAAAGAGAAATCTAAAACACAGTGCATACATAGAGAAAAAAAAAAGCTAAGAATAACACCAGATTTTCCATCAGCATCTATTCAAGTGAAAGGACAATGGAGAGACATCTTTGACATACTGACAGAGCACTAACAACATAGAAGTCTTTACCCAATAAAAACATCTCCCAAAAATAAAGGCAATATACTATTTTTTAATTTAAAAATATGAGAAATGCTGGGCATGGCGGTTCATGCCTGTAATCCCAGCACTTTGGGAGGCCAAGGCAGTCAGATCACAAGGTCAGGAGATCGAGACCATCCTGGCTAACACGGTGAAACCCTGTCTCTACTAAACATACAAAAAATTAGCTGGGCATGGTGGCAAGCACCTGTAGTCCCAGCTACTCGGGGGCTGAGGCAGGAGAATGGCGTGAACCCGGGAGATGGAGCTTGCAGTGGGCCGAGATTGTGTCACTGCACTGCAGCCTGGGCAACAGAGTGAGACTCTGTCTCAAAAAAAAAAAAAGAGAGAAAATCCATCTTCATCAGATATGTAGTATAAGAAATGTTAAAGGAATTTCTTCAGGCAGAAGGAATATGTCACATGGAAATGTGGATCTATGAAAAAGAATATGGAATGCCAGAAACGGTAAACATATGAGAAAATACAGAACAATGTTTTCTGGGCCAGGTGCCAATGGCTCATGCCTGTAATCCTAGCACTTTGGGAGGCCAAGGTGGGTGGATCACTTGAGGCCAGGAATTTGAGACCAGCCTAGGCAACATGGCAAAACCCTGTCTCCATAAAAATACAAAAAAATTGGCCAGGCCTAGAATCCCAGCTACTTGGGAGGCTGAGGCACAAGAATGATTTGAATCCAGCAGAGGTTGCAATGAGCTGAGATTGTGCCACTGCACTCCAGCTTGGACGACAGCACAAGACTCTGTCTCAAAAATAAATAAATAAATAAACAAATAAAACAATATTTTCTCATTTGATAAGCTATTATAAATTAACATATCATGGAGTTTATAATGTATAATATTAAAATGTAAGGCAGAAACAGCACAAAAAAATAGAGGAAATGAGGCCTGGTACAGTGGCTCATGCCTGTAATACCAGCACTTTGGGAGGCCAAGGCAAAAAGATCACTGGAAGCCAGGAGTTCAAAACTAGCTAGGCAACAAATTGAGACCTTATCTCTACAAACAAATTTAAAAATTAGCTAGATAGGGTGCTACAGGCCTGTAGTCCTAGCTACTAAGGAGGCGAAGGCAGAAGAGAAGAAGGATTTGAGACAAGGAGTTCAAGGTTGCAGTGAGCTATCATCACCCCACCACACTCCAGCCTGGGCTAGAGAGTGAGATCCTGACTGAAAAAAACAAAAGAAAAAGAAAGAAAGAAAAGAAATGAGTAAAAAAAGTTTGAGAAGCATAATTAATAACAGAGGAGATAAAATGGAATCAACTCCCCCCCCAAAAAAATACTCAATTAAGCAATACAATTGCCTTAGGAAAAGAAAAAAATGGGATTAACATTTAACATAAAAAGATGGGATTAAGAGACTTTAACCATCATCAATGGTAACATTAAATGTAAATGTCTATAGTCTAACACTCCAATTAAAAGACAGAGATTGTCAGATTGGAGAAAACAGCAAGACCCAAAAGAAACTCACTTGAAATATAAACACACTGGTATGTTCAAAGTTAATGGATGGAAAAGTAAACCATAAAAACACTAATCAAAAGAAAGCCAGAGTGACAGTATTAATATAAGATAGATTTTAGAATAAGGAATATTATCAGAGAAAAGAGTGATATTAAGAAGTACAAAGTAGGGCCTGGAATGGTGTTTCATGCCTGTAATCCTAGCACTTTGGGAGGCCCAGGTAGGAGGATTGCTTGAGGCCAGGAGTCAGACCAGCCTGGAGAACACACCCAAGATCCCATCTCTATAAAAAATAAATTAGCCAGGAGTGATGATATGTGCCTATAGTTCCAGCTACTCAGACGGCTGAGGCAGGAGGACTGCTTGAACCTAGAAGGTTGAGGCTGCAGTGAGCCATAATTGCACCATTGCACTCCAGCCTGGGCAACAGAGCAAGAGCTTGTCTAAAAAAAAAAAAAAAAAAAAAGTACAAGTAAAGATCAATTATAGTGCCTTGTTTATTTTCTTCCTAAAATATCAAAGCACTTTATCGATATGGCAAATGACATGCCATTTGTTTTTTATTTGTAATTTCTGTCCCCTCATTAGACACTGCAATAGTCCCCTGGTTTCTGCACATTTCCACACCAGCTTCTCAACTTCCCAGTCAACTGTACATGTTCTTCCCATCCTTCCAATACTTCCAATACTCCTAATACTGCCAATATTTCTATCTCTTTGCATATGTTAGCCAAAGAAAATTTTTGTTGTTAAATAAATAAACAACCAACCTAGCTAATGCCTAATTAATTCCATAATTTTTTTAAAAAGTCTTCATAGGATCAAGTTTTTTTGAAATGTGGCAATACATAAGGTATTAGTTTAAAATCATAGAAAAGAAACTAATAGAAAATTTTTATCAAAATTATTATTCTTCTGTTCTTTGGTAAATTTTAAGAAAAGATAAAGCATGAATTAAATAATTAAATATACGTGTTCAGACAAACTGTTCTCCCTGTGTAATTACAAGCACTTTAGAGAAAAACACAGTTAAATGAGTATCTAGAGAATGTCAATCCTGGATGCAAAATATTCTCTGAACAAGCATCACAATTTATTTCCTGTGGTTGAACCATTTGCTTTTACTAATTTACCAATTTCCCAACAAAGAGTCAAAAATAATATACCAGAATTATCATTAGGCCCCTTGTGAACTTCAGAGCAAGAAAGCTAATTTGATTCATATAACATTTTCCACATTTATATTATCAGTGCCAAAAAGTTAGAAGAATAAACATGGCTCTACTTTGAGCTATTAATCTACTGTAACATTTAGTCACACTACATGATTATGCAACAACAGCGAAAATAAAGCTGTTGGGAATAAAAATTCCGAAGCTGATGACCTAAAGCTTACTAAACACAGAACACTGTTCAGTTTAAACATCAGGAAAAAAATTCATTTTGAGTAATACAGCAGCATTTACAACTATGAACAAGTATTTTAAATGCAGTTTGAAAATACTTTCTTGCTGGGCATACAACCCATCAAAGGATCATTTCTCAATTTTTAAACATTAGTTTATATTAGCGTGGGTGTACTTTACCTACAGAGTTTTTGTTTTGTTTTTTCAGCTGATGGTAGAAGTGCTTACCATTGACACAGCTTCTTAGGTCAGGATAAGCATTAGTTGACTGACGTGCAGCAGTGAATAACCCAGTTTGAAAAGAGCGAAGACAAACTGAAAATAAAAATGAACATAATCTTCTTAGAGTAGACACACATACTTGATCTGAATTCATGGTAGGAATTGTCCCAAGAGGTAGGATATTTATGCTCCTGTGGATTCACAAGATTCAGTCTTCAAAATGCAACACTAAATGTTTCCATCTACCTTTCTGAAAAATTAAAAATCTACAAGCAAGACGGCAACAGATACAGAATCATAAAAAATAGATCTGTGACAGCTTCTTCTCTCTGGAGAAGAACCTTAAAGTCAGAAGTGAAAAAAACCTTGGCTTAGCACAGAAATTTATTGTCATATAAGTCTATGTTTTTAATTCCACAGCAGAAACAAGATGTTACCCTCAAATCTACTGACCACAGTCTGATTTATAAAGTATATATAATTAAGTCAATAGAATCAGTTTGTGTTTCTACTTGCTATAGGCTACTTCCAATTCTTCTAATGTTGCCCTGAGATTAATACAATAATATTTGTATAATGCTTCTATATTACTAAACAGGTTTACTTCATTCCCTTCATTCTTCACTACAACCCTGTGTAATCAGATATAGCAACCTGGTAGATATTGCTAGGAAACTAAGAAATAACAGCTAGAATTGTAAAGATGAAATACTTTGTGACTTTAACGTAACTAGGAATTACTTAGTGCCAAAAATATATTTCTTAACAGGCACTAAAGACACTATATGTATTACTTCATTGTTCAGTCACCAGCTTACTATAAAAAAGATGGTGTTTTACTTAGCTTTTGCCGAGGAACAAACCACCCCCAAAATTAGTAGCTTAAATAATCATTGTATTTTTCTCATGATTTGCGGGTCAAATATTTGCAGAGTTTGGTTGGGTTGTTTGTCTCTGCTGCCAATGGAGTCAACCAGGATGGCTGGGGCAGGGGACTGCATCCAAGATGGAGCTAATGTTCTTTGGCATCTCTTTCCATATGATAGATCATGCTTCAAAGTTCTCCATGTGGGTGTTTCTCTTAGCATGCTGGTCTTAAAGTGGCACTTCTTTCATGACAGCTAGCTTCTAAGAGAGAGAAAGCAAGCTGCCATGGCAGTTACGGGACACTGTATAATTTCTATCATATTCTATTGATCAAAGGGGTCCCAGGGTCCACCCAGATTCAAAGGGTAGGGTGTGGGTGGGGGATTTATTCTACCTCTTGATGTGGACACAGCAAAATGACACTGTAGAAGGGTATGTGGAATGGAAGACATTTTTAAACCATCTTTGGAAAAATACAATGTATCACAGACAGATTAAAAGATTCATTTGAAGTCAGTATGTGTTTAAGTTACCTATGGCTGCTATGACAAACTACCACAAATTTAGTAGCTTTAAATAATAAAAAATTTATTGTTTTACAGTGCTGAGAGTCCAAAACCAAAAGGGCTAGCAGGGATCCATTCCTTCTGGAGACTTCAAGGAAGAATCCCTTTCCTTGCCTTTTCCAGCTTCTAGAGGCCATCTGCATTCCTGGGCTCATGGCCTCATCCTTGTATGTCTACCAGTTCTTGCTTTATCATTCCATATCTGACTCTATATCTACTACTGACTCTGGTCTCCTGCCATCCTGTTATAAGGACCCTTATGGTTTTATCGGGTCCTCTCAGATATCCCAGGATAATGTCTCCATGGAAAGATCTTTCATCACATCTGCGAAGTTTCCATTTGCCATATAAGGTAACAGTCACAAGTTCTAAGGATTAGGACATAGATATGTCTGGGGCGGGGAGGGGCAGGCAGGGTGGAGGAAGGAGGTCATTTTTCAGCCTACCATGGTGAGTTAGAATATTTTCCCAAATAAGTCTTACCTTACACATTGTGGGGGTGTTTCTGGAGCCCCTATCTTAGTCCACTTTGTGTTGCTATAACAAAATACCACAGACAGGCTAATTTATAAAAGAAATAAATTTACTTCTCCCAGTTCTGGAGGCTGGGAAGTCTGATATCAAGGTGCTTCAGCATCTCATGAAGGCCCTCTTGCTACACCATCCCACAGCAGATGGCAAAAGAGTTAGGGCAAAAGAGCAAGAGGCTGAATTTGCAGCCTCAAGCCCTTTTATAATTGGTGTTAGGCCATTCATGATGGTGGAGCCCTAATGACCTAAACACCTCCCATTAGGCCCCACCTCCCAACACTGTTCCATTGGGAATTAAGTTTCCAGCACATATTTTTTGAGGGTCACATTCAAAGCCTAGTATTTGCTCCAGCCCCCAAAATTCATGTCCTTCTCATGTGCAAAATACATTCATTCCATCTCAATAGCCCTGATATGGTTTGGCTGTGTCCCCACCCAAAATCTCATCTTGAATTCTAATCCCCACAATCCCCATGTGTCAAGGGACAGACCAGGTGGAGGTAATTGAATCAGGGGGTGATTTTCCCCATGCTGTTCTCATGATAGTGAGTGAGTTCTCATGAGATCTGATGATTTTGTAAGTGTTTGGTAGTTCCTCCTGTGTTCATTCTCCTTCCTGCTGCCTTGTGAAGAACATGCCTTGCTTCCTGATACAGTTTGGCTGTGTCCCAACCCAAATCTCATTTTGAATTGTAATAATCCCCATGTGTCAAGAGCAGGGCCAGGTGGAGATAATTGAATCATGGGGGCAATTTCCCCCATACTGTTCTCATGGTAGCAAGTAAATCTCACAAGATCTGACGGTTTTATAAATGGGAGGTCCCCTGCACAAGCTCTCTTGCCTGCCACCAGGTAAGAAGTAACTTTGCTCCCCATTCACCTTCTGCCTTGACTATGAGGCCTTTCCAGCCATGTGGAACTGTGAGTCAATTAAACCTCTTTTACATTATAAATTACCTAGTCTCAGGTATGTCTTTATTAGCAACATGAAAATGAACTAATACACTTTCCCTTTGCCTTCCACCGTGATTCTAAGTTTCCCAAAGCCTCTTCAGCCATGCTGAACTATAAGTCAATTAAACCTCTTTTCTTTATAAATTATCCATTCTTGGGTATGTCTTTATAATAGAGTGAGAACAGACTAATATAAGCCCCAATGTCTTAACTCATACTAGCACCAACTCAAAAGTCCAAAGTCCAAAGTCTCATCTAAATCAGATATGGGTGAGACTCAAGGCATGATTCTAAGGCAATTCCCACCAGCTATGAGTTTCCAAAATGCAATGAGATAAGCGTGATAGACGTTTCCGTTACAAAAAGGAAAAACAGGTAAGAACAGTAACTGGTCCTAAGGAAGTCCAAAACCCATTAAGAAAAACAACATAAAATGTTAAAGCTCTAATATAGTTTTCCTTGACTCTATGTCCTGACTTCTGAGCACACAGGGGTAGGGGTTGAGCCCTCAAGACTTTGGCCAGCCCATCCCTAAGGCCATGCTGCAGCCTCAAAGGTTGGAGTCTTGTGACTGCAGCTCTCTCAGACAGAAGTTGCATACTGGTAGCCCGGTAGTTCTGGGCTCTTGGGGCTTCCCAACTCCCATGGCTCCACTAGGCATTGCCCTGGTGGGGGCTCACTATAGTGGCTCTGCTGCTATAACAAGTCTCTGCCTGGGCACACCCAGGCTGCCCATAATAACCTTTGAAATCTAGGTGGAGGCCACCTTGACCCCACAGCTCTTGCATTCTGTGCACCTGCAAAATTAACATCACATGAATGCCACCAAGGCTTATGAGGTATGTACATTCCAGAGTGTTAGGTTGAGATGCACCTAGGCCCACTTGAGCCATGGTTGGGATGGCCAAGGGACACTGTGCTGAAATTCAAGCAGCAGAGTCCCTAGGTCATACAGAGCACTGGTGGTCCTGCAGGTGCCCCTCTGGAAACTGCATCAAGGTCTTGCTCTAGGCCAGTGATGGGAGAGGCAGCCTCAAAAATCTCTCAAATGTCTTTGAGGTCTTTCACCCATTGTTTTGAAAAACAGCACCTGGCTCCTTTTATTTATTTATTTATTTTAATTTCAACAGGTTTTGGGGGGAATAGGTGGTGTTTGGTTACATGTATAAGTAAGTTCTTTAATAGTGATTCCTCAGATTTTGGTTCATCCATTACCCAAGCAGTGTACACTGTACCCAATATGTAGTCTTTTATCTTTCACCCCACTTCCACCAGTTCTCCCAAGTCCCCAAAGTCCATTGTATTATTCTTATACCTATGCATCCTCATAGCTTAGC
Organism: Hylobates moloch; assembly: GCF_009828535.3. Classification (NCBI taxonomy): domain Eukaryota; kingdom Metazoa; phylum Chordata; class Mammalia; order Primates; family Hylobatidae; genus Hylobates; species Hylobates moloch. The sequence goes on along the minus strand of NW_026652279.1, from coordinate 67,399,223 downwards.
TCCCACTTATGACTGTGAATATACAATGTTTGGTTTTCCATTCCTGAGTTACTTCACTTAGACTAATGAGCCCCTGGCTCCTTTCTATTCATGGTAGTCTCTTTGGCAAATGGTAACTTGGGACACACCCTTGGTTTGCTCTCCTAAAGACCTTTTCACTCTTTATATGACCAGGCTGCAAATTTCCCAAATATTTTTGCCCTGATTCCCTTTTAATTATAAATCCCATCTTTAAATCATTTCTCTTCTTCTCATATATTACTGTATGCAGTTAAAAGTAGCCACAAAGGCTGGGCATGGTAGCTCATATCTGTAATCCCAGCTCTTTGGGAGGCTGAGGCATGCGGATCACTTAAGGTAAGGAGTTTGAGGCCGCCTGGCAAACATGGCAAAACGCTGTCTCTACTAAAAATACAAAAATTAGTCAGGCGCGGTGGCACACACCTGTCATCCTAGCTACTCGGGAGGCTAAGGTACAAGAACTGCTTGAACCTGGGAGGCAGAGGCTGCAGTGAGCCAAGATCACACCACTGCACTCCAGCCTGGGTGACAAAGCAAGACTCTGTCTCTAAATAAATAAATAGATAAATAAATAAATGTAGTCACACAGTTCCTTCAATATTTTGCTTAGAAATCTCTGCTATCCTAGTACTTATCTCTTAAATTCAGCCTTCCCTAAAGCCCTCAGGCATGGAGATAATTCAGCCAATTTCTTTGCCACCTTGTAACAATGTTGGTCTTTAATCTAGTTTCCATTGCTTTGTTTCTCATTTCCATCCAAGATCTCATCAGAATGGCCTTTAGCATTCATATTTCTACCAACAATCTAATCACGACACTTAAGTAATCTCTAAGAAGTTACGTTCTTTTCCTACATGTCTTCTCTTTTTCTGACCCCCTCACCAGAATCATCCTCAATGTTCCATTCACAGCAATCTAGGCTTTTCCTAGCCTGCTCCTCCAGATTCTTCCAGCCTTTAGCCATTACCCAGTTCCAAAACTGCTTCCATAGTTCAGGTATTTGTTATAGCAGCAACCCAATGTCTGGCACCAATGTTTTGTCTTAGCCCTTTTTGTGTTGCTATAACAGAATACCACAGACTCAGTAATTTATAAAGAAAACAATTATTTTTTACAGTTCTGGAGGCTGGGAAGTCCAATATTAAGGTGCTAATCATCTGGTAAGGGCCTCATTACTGCATCATCCCATGACGGAAGGTAGTAAGGCAAAAGGGTACAAGAGATAGAGAGGGGAAGGGAGCCAAACTCAGCCCCAGTAAAACCTAAGTAGTTTTAGGTCTCAAGTAGTCTTATCTTTGGTTCATTTGTCCTTCCTCTTGAATCATCTACTCTCAGACTTCATTTATTCTTGTGTGAAGACTTTATTAGAATCATCGTTTTTGAGAAAGCTTCATTTTGCATCTCTGACAAATTTTACAGTGAATAACAGCCAAAATTTGAAAGCTCTGAGGCTGAAGACCCAAGTGAAATGTTTCATATGAGTTTAGAACCCCAGGCCAGACTACATTAGCTTAAACACATAAGGCACATTATATAGAAGCCTACATGAATATTCATGATAATACTTTCATGGAAAAGTGCGTTCAGAATTACAGTGTGAAGAGCTATTTGCTTTGCCACTCCAAAGCAGTGCAATACAGAACCCTCATATTCCCACTTCTCTTTCTTACCACACAACAAGAATAGTAAAAATTGAGGAGGGTAAACAGGAAGGTGAAAGCTGGAGGGAGATTGTCTCTGCTTCTGTAAACTGATGCAGAAGCTCCCACAAGAAAAGGGATTAAAAACAGAAATTAGGAGCATATGAGAGAAAGGCTAAGAAACAGACCCTTTCAAGAGAGGTTCTGGTGGTCAAGGCATAACCTCTTAGGAAAAGATCTTGCTACTTGTACCTTTACTTATATTTTTCACTATTAGTTTTATTAACAATCAAACTGGTTTCCTTTTGCCACTTTCTATAGGCACCACTATCCTAGCTAACTTGATTTGTGAATTCTAAAAAATAGTTCAAACAGCCACTGACTCCTAGACAAAGGTTGTATTGGAATTCTAATGGATCAAGAGTCAGGTAAATGTTTTATTTCTCCAAGAAACTACTTTATACCCCTCTGTCTTTAAGTCACAGAAGAGGCATCACATAAAAGGCTGAATGTTTGCTTGTTTTGACTAGAGGAGCACAAGGCTGAGTTATTCATACCCCGCCCCTTTGACAGTATATTATGATCGCTGGTGTTTGAAAAGCCCATCACTTGCTTTCAAAAAATACATACATATTCCTTTCTATCTCCATTTACACTTTCATTCACCCTTTAGGCAGTCATTCTAATGGGTTATGTGGTTTTTGTTTTTTTTGTTTGTTTGTTCTGTTTTGTTTTTTTGTTTCTTTGTTTTTTTCTTCAAGACAGAGTCTCTGTCGCCCAGGCTGGAGTGCAATGGCACGATCTTGGCTCACTGCAACCTCCACCTCCTGGGTTCAAGTGATTCTCGTCCCTCAGCCTCCCCAGTAGCTGTGAGAGGTGACAGCGTGCTGGCAGCTCTTGCAGCCGTCACTCGCTCTCGGCGCCTCTTCGGCCTGGGCTCCCACTTTGGCGGCACTTGAGGAGCCCTTCAGCCCACTGCTGCACTGTGGGAGCCCCTTTCTGGGCTGGCCAAGGCTGGAGCTGGCTCCCTCAGCTTGCAGGGAGGTGTGGAGGCAGAGGCGTGAGTGGGAACCAGGGCTGCGCGTGGCGCTTGTGGGCCAGCTGGAGTTCACAGTGGGCGTGGGCTTGGCGGGCCCTGCACTCAGAGCAGCCGGCTGGCCCTGCTGGCCCCGGGCAATGAGGGGCTTAGCACCCGGGCCAGTGGCTGCAGAGGGTGTACTAGGTCCCCCAGCAGTGCCGGCCCACTGGCGCTGCGCTCGATTTCTCGCGAGGCCTTAGCTGCCTCCCCACAGGGCAGGGCTCGGGACCTGCAGTCCACCATGCCTGAGCCTCCCCTGCCTCCGTGGGCTCCTGTGCGGCCCAAGCCTCCCTGACAAGCGCCGTCCTCTGCTCCAAGGCGCCCAGTCCCATCGACCACCCAAGGGCTGAGGAGCGCGGGCGCAAGGCACGGGACTGGCAGGCAGCTCCACCTGCAGCCCAGGTGCGGGATCCACTGAGTGAAGCCAGCTGGGCTCCTGAGTCTGGTGGGGTCTTGGAGAACCTTTATGTCTAGCTTAGGGATTGTAAATACACCAATCGGCACTCTGTGTCCAGCTCAAGGTTTGTAAACACACCAATCAGTGCCGTGTGTCTAGCTCAGGGTTTGTGAATGCATCAGTCAACACTCTGTATCTAGCTAATCTGGTAGGGACTTGGAGAACCTTTGTGTCTAGCTCCGGGATTGTAAATGCACCAATCAGCGCCCTGTCAAAACAGACCACTCGGCTCTACCAATCAGCAGGATGTGGGTGGGGCCAGATAAGAGAATAAAAGTAGGCTGCCCAAGCCAGCAGTGGCAACCCGCTCAGGTCCCTTTCCACACTGTGGAAGCTTTGTTCTTTTGCTCTTTGCAATAAATCTTGCTGCTGCTCACTCTTTGGGTCCACACTGCCTTTATGAGCTGTAACACTCACCGCAAAGGTCTGCAGCTTCACTCCTGAAGCCAATGAGACCACGAACCCACTGGGAGGAAGAAACTCCAGATGCACCGCCTTAAGAGCTGTAACACTCACCGTGAAGGTCCACAGCTTCACACCACGAACCCACCAGAAGGAATAAACTCTGAACACATTCGAACATCAGAAGGAACAAACTCCAGATATGCCGCCTTTAAGAACTGTAACACCGCGAGGGCCCGCGGCTTCATTCTTGAAGTCAGTGAGACCAAGAACCCACCAATTCCAGACACAGCTGGGATTACAGGCCTCGCCACCACTCCTTCCTTCCTGGCTAATCTTTACATTTTTACTAGAGATGGGGTTTCATCATGCTTGTCAGGCTGGATTCAAACTCCTAACCTCAAGTGATCTGTCCTCCTCAGCCTCCCAAAGTGTTCGGATTACAGGCATGAGGCATCATGCCCAGTGGTTACGTGTATTTTTAAAATTTGTAAGTGTTCTTGAAAATATATATTTACAATTTCATGTCCATGTTTTTTTTCACATGTGTAAATGGTTTTGTGTTATATATCACATCCTCTAATATTTTTTCTCAGAACTTGATTTTTATGATCAATCCATGCCCATGCTGCTACATATAATTCATTGCTACTAACCACTAAGCGTTACACCACAGTATGGAACCACCACTTTATAATTCTCTCTACCCATGAAAAGACACTCAAATTACCTCCAACTTTCTACTTCTACAAGAAAGTGAAAAGTACATCCTCATGCATGTCTCCTTAGTACCTGCATAACAGTTTCTTTGGAATAGATACCCAGCGGTGGAATTGTGTGATCATTAAATAAGAATGTACTTAATGGCTCTGCAGAGGTGCAGTTCTCACTAGTGGAGTATAAGGATTTCTACATCCTTGCTTTCTAATTTTTGGCAGACTAACAGGTAATAAAGTAATATCTCATTTTTTTTCTGATTTCTAAGGAGATGGAGCATATTTTCATGTCATTTTCCAAATCTGAAAGTTTTCTTCTTTGAAAATTTTCCCTATTTTTTTTTACCATTTTTCTATTGATCCGTATTTGTTTTTCCTGTGGATCTGAAAAAAAATTAAACATTTATAAATATCATCTCTTGATATTTATATTTTTGATATTTATTTGACAGAGACAGATCTGTCATTTGTCTCTTAATCTTACTATTCATGTCTCTTTTGTAAGATAAATTCTTAATTTTGTTATAATCCAATTTATTATTTTACCATACAGTTTGTGAATTTAAAATTTTCCCCCATGCCATCAGTCACAAAGATATTCTCCCATATTGTTTCTTTAATTTCATAGTTTTATTTTAACATTTTTGTCTTTATTCCATCTAGAATTCACCTTTACACTTGGTGGTAATTAGAAACCCACATTTATTTGTCTGCTAATAGCTGGCCCCTCTTTGCAATACCATCTTTAAATAATCCACAGTGACTTACAGTATCATCTTTATCAAATATTAGGTTGTCATAGATATGTGAGTCTTTCTCTGAACTTTCTGTTCAGTTTCATGTTCTGAAAATACCATATAGTTTTATTTCTATAGTTTTGTATTATTAATATTTGATAAGGTATTTCTCTCTTTTGTGTTTTAGATGTGTGTGGACTTTTAGTTCCTCACTTAAATTTTAAAATGAGTTTACTGAGTTTCTCAAAAATATTTTTTTAAAGAAGATTGCTCTGAACATATAAATTTGAGGATAGCCACACACAGTAGCTCACACCTATAATCCCAGCACTTTGGGAAGCCCTGGCAGGAGGATTGCTTGAGCCCAGGAGTTTGAGACCAGTGTGGGCAACATAGTGAGACGCCATCTCCAAAAATATAAAATATAATATGATAAAATAAAATCAATTTGAGGAGAACTGATCACTTTATAGCATCACTCAATTCAAGATCATGAAATATCTTTCCATGGTTTTAATTCATTTTCTGTCTTCAATTTGAGTATTAACATTTTCTCCATAGTGTTTTTATGTGTTCTTAAGATATTTCTAGATATGTTATGGGATTTGCTGCTATTGTGAATGGTATCATCTTTTTAATTTCTACTAGACTACTGCTTGCATAAAGAACTACAACGGATTTTTATAGGAGAGTCAGAGAATTATCTAAATCTCTTATGTGTTCTTATATTTTGTCTATGAATTCTATTTTTTTCCAGCATTATATCAATTAAAAGTAATGACAGGAATATATTATAGCTTATGATCTATAAAATCCCTATTTTTCTTTTCTTATTGCATTGAATGTAACCTCCAGTACTTTTCTTTTTGTTCTCAACCAGAAAGAAACTATATCTAGCCCATGCCTATGTCCTGAATGGTATTGCCTAGGTTTTCTTCATGTCTAAAACATCAAAAGCAATGGCAACAAAAGCCAAAATTGACAAATGGGATCTAATTAAACTAAAGAGCTTCTGCACAGCAAAAGAAACTACCATCAGAGTGAACAGGCAACCTACAGAATGGGAGAAAATTTTTGCAACCTACTCATCTGACAAAGGGCTAATATCCAGAACCTACAATGAACTCAAACAAATTTACAAGAAAAAAACAAACAACCCCATCAAAAAGTGGGTGAAGGACATGAACAGACACTTCTCAAAAGAAGACATTTATGCAGCCAAAAAACACATGAAAAAATGCTCATCATCACTGGCCATCAGAGAAATGCAAATCAAAACCACAATGAGATACCATCTCACACCAGTTAGAATGGCGATCATTAAAAAGTCAGGAAACAACAGGTGCTGGAGAGGATGTGGAGAAACAGGAACACTTTTACACTGTTGGTGGGACTGTAAACTAGTTCAACCATTGTGGAAGTCAGTGTGGTGATTCCTCAGGGATCTAGAACTAGAAATACCATTTGACCCAGCCATCCCATTACTGGGTATATACCCAAAGGAGTATAAATCATGCTGCTATAAAGACACACATGGAAACTATCACCATAAAAAGATGATTCATGTCTTTGTAGGACATGGATGAAATGAAACATCATTTCAATAAATACTCAAGGTCTCACTCATAGGTGGGAATTGAACAATGAGAACTCATGGACACAAGAAGGGGAACATCACACTCTGGGGACTGTTGTGGGGTGGGGGGAGGGGGGAGGGACAGCATTAGGAGATATACCTAATGCTAAATGACGAGTTAATGGGTGCAGCACACCAACATGGCACATGGAAACATATGTAACAAACCTGCACATTGTGCACATGTACCCTAAAACTTAAAGTATAATAATAATAATTTAAAAAAAGAAACTATGTCTAAATTTTATTCATTAGGTATGTTTACTGCAGATTTTGTTCACTTTCTTTTTCTTCTTTTCTCTTTCTCTTTCCATCTCTCCCTCCCTCCCTCCTTTCTCATGCCAATTTGCTCAAAACAATCCTATCTTATTCTTTTCATAGCTGACAGTACCTTGTGCATTATTAATCCTGAACTGAAGTGTGAAAATTTGGAAGATTAATTATATGGTTATTCTATATTTAACCTTTATCAACCTCAGAACCTTTTCTTATATTCTTAGTTTGACAAAAGCTTTTATCATAACTAAGTAGTGATTTCTATCAACTGCTTTTTCTGTATGAACTGAGGTAATAATACACTTTTAGTGGTGGGGTCTTACTATGTTATCCAGGCTGGTGTCAAACTCCTGGCCTCAAGTGATCCTCGCACTTCAGCCTCTTGAGTGGCTGGAATTATGGGCATAAGCCACTGCACCCAGCTGATTTCCTGATGTTAATCATCTTTAAATTTCTGGAATAATTCTACTTGATCATGATATTATTTTTAGCACACTTAAGATCGGATTGAATATAATTTTATTTAGAATTAATTCAGAAATCAAAAGGAATGCTATTTTTCTTTTCTTTTATTCCCTCACTTAAATTTTAAAATGAGTTTCCTAAATGTTGTCTTTATTTGATTTTGGAGTCAAGATTACACAAGCCTCTTAGAATAAGCTCACTTTTAAGGACAATATCTTAATAAGGGAAACATTAACAATTTCTTAAAATTTGGAAGAGTTCATTTGTAAAACCATCTGGATCTGGGTTTCGGGAGAAATAAGAAGAAGAGGGCTTTGGCTGTGGTTTTAAGTTGTTTAATACTCGTTTGTATAACTAAGTTCTCTATTGCTTCCTGTGAAATTACAGCTATTTTATGTTTTTCTAGGAACACATCCATTTTATTTAGGTTTCCAAACGTATTTGATATAGCTGTTTGTAATATTTTGTGATAATATTTTTAATCTGTGTTGAGTTGAGAATATTTTCCCTTTCTATCTTGTACTCTATGTATTGGCATTTCCTTGTCTTTTTTGTTTTTCCTTGATTATTCTTGCCAGATGTCAGTCTCACTTACTAACCTTTTCGAAGAATGAGAATGCGCTTTTGTTAATGCTCACTTTTGTTTTTCTATTTCACTTATTTCTATCTCTGTTTTTGTTATTTTAAAACTTCTTGTTACTCGGGGTTTGCTCTGTTGTATTTTTTGTTTGTTTTCTCAATTGGAAAGTTCAGGTCATTTTTTAAATTATCAAATCTGTTTTGTCACTACTACCTTGTCAGTTAGAACCCAATCCCCCACCACACATACCAGCAGGTCAGGCCAGCTTTTGGCCTACCCAGGCATTTCTTAAACTTCTTCTTGTTGTCATTTTATTTTGTTATTATTAGTGCTTGGAATGTTATTGTTTCTTTAGAGAAGACTTGAAGGGAGGGAGTCAGCATTCTGAGGTAATTCACCAATTTATCTTAGAAACTAAAAATAATTTATTTTTTTTATTTTTCAGGTTTTTTCCTTATTTTATTTTTTGCCAGCTCACATCAAAAAATGATTTCTAATATTTATATTTAGGCTCAGAGTTCACCATTCTTCCCAGGAAGTTTCTCTCTCTTTACTAGAAACACTCACTCTATTAGGTGATACTAGGCCTATGGAAATGGTAGTTATTTATTCCACTTCTCACAAAAGAGAAGAACACAATTTAAAAACTATAATGAAACCCAGAGTACTTATTTCCAACTCACATGTTTTCAAGATAGTACCTGGAATATGTAGGCCAATTGAAGTGCTTTATTAGCCCCTGAAAACAAAGTCTAAATATTGCCCCAAATATATGGGTTACAATTCTTTAATTTCTTTGGTGACCTCATCTCACTACAGGGACCTTTCTGTATGAGCTGTTGCAGTTAGTGAAACCACTGTCAGATTTACCAGGGAAAGGATTGTTTTGTTTTGCTTTTCAAATCAGAGCCATTGGCCTACAGAATATATACATCAAATAACAAAAAAAGTGTAACTTAGGCAGGACATTTTTAAAAATTGTTTTTAACAGTGGAATTCACCACACATGCCTATATACAAATAAAGACCAAAATATGAAATTTAAATTTAAAAAAATCATAATAAAAAGTATATTTTTGTTTCACATGATGGGTTGATTAAACAAGAACACATTTGAAGAAATTTTGACACAGTAAGTTATTTATGTACGTTGACTTATTTGGTGACTTAGAAGCTCTGAAGTTAGAAAATATAGTTACAGTGCACACTTAAAACTACAGAAGCCAGAAAGCTAAACAAGTTGTTTAACCTGACACAGTTAAAAATTTTTAGGTCTGAGGCTGGAGTCCACATCTTGTGTTTTTGTTTTAGTTTGTTTTATTTTATACTTTCGTTTTTTTTTACCATGTTGCCAAATGAGATAGGCAAAGAAAAGAGTTGGGCGGGGCCAGAAAAGCGGAAGTTAAGAGAGATACAAGGATAAAATTATGAAAAATATTTTATCTAAGGAACTTCCCCAGAACACATAATGCTGTATTAGCATGGTATTTATCTTCATCCAAATGTACTCTGATCAAAGGAATGTTTCCTCTACAGTAGTGTGCATGCAAAAATGCAGCCTCATTACATGGCCCTAAGAAGCAAGCGTTAACAGTTTTTTTAATGTACACATAATATTTAACAGCCAAATATTGTTTATTTTTATTATAAAATATTTACAGTTCTATCTAAAATTAAAAAGCTGAAATAGTCTTGATATACTATCTTTCCTACACTTTAATAGTACAAATTCTTGGGTTTTGTTTTGAAAAGTGAGGAGTAACATGTAACTTTACAAAAGAAAACATCTTTTTCATGGACGTATATCCATATTCTACTGCCCTTTTAAAATACAGCAGCTAAGGCTGGGCAGGGTGGGTCATGCCTGTAATCCTAGCACTTTGGGAGGCTGAGGAGAGTGAACACTTGAGGCCAGGATTTCAAGACTACCCTGGCCAACATGGCGAAACCCCGTCTGTACTAAAAATACAAAAATTAGCTGGGTGTGGTGGCACATGCCTGTAATCCCAGCTACTCAGGAGGCTGAGGCACGAGAATCACTTGAACCAGGGAGACAGAAGTTGCAGTGAGCCGAGAGCAGGCCACAGCACTCCAGCCTGGGTGACACAGCAAGGCGCTGTCTCAAAAAAAAAAAAAGTTAACCCATGAAAACGCATATGCTCATAGACTATGTCTAGCACCTCAATATAACTGAGCATCAGCCCAAGAGCTTCATGAGAAAGACATGAGAAAGAAAATCACTAAAATTTAAAATGCCACATGGTAATTAAAGAACCGTTCCAAATTTCTCAACATATCTTGAATATAAAGACAGCAAAATTGCATATAAAATGAAACCTCATTCCCAAGAATAATGAAATTACATTGGATGGAATAGATAGGTGGAGAGTTAGACAGGAACATATCTAAGTTCCCTTCCATTTCTAAGATTATATAATTGAGATGTTTTGAACTTACCTAAGTATTTTGGATAAAAATAATCCTAGAAAGAAGAAAAAGAAAACATATATCTTAGCAAACCTAAATTTCATTATAGAGTTAAAACTTAATTTTATAATGTGTTTTTATATTAAAGATGCAAATAAATTACATATAACCATCATTTTCATATTATAATTTTTATATAGTAAAATATACCAAGAGAAAACAATAAAATTAAACCAGTAAGATACTTAGGCTTAAAGAAATATTGATCAATTAATCATGTTTCAAAAGCTTCTAATCTGAAAACAAGCTCTATTTAAGATGGTAAATATAATCATACATGCCCTTTTTTGTACATCCTTTAATTTTTCCATGATGATTAGATAACAATTTGACACATTTTATGTCATAATGGTCACCCACACCAGATTCAATGTTGAATCACAGTAACATACTCTTTTTTTTTTTTTTTTTTGAGACGAGGTTTCTCTGTGTCGCCCATGCTAGAGTGCAGTGGCATGACCATGACTCACTGCAGCCTCAACCTCCTGGGCTCAAGTAATCCTCCCATCTCAGCCCCCCAAGTAGCTGGAACTACATTGTTGTTGTTAATTATTTTTTTGTAGAGATGGGGTCTCACTATGTTGCCTAGGTCTCAAACTCCTGGGCTCAAGCGATCCTCCCGCCTTGGCCTCCCAAAGTGCTGCAATTACAGGAGTGAGCCAAGGTGCCCAGCTAACAGTGACATACTTTGAAGTGAATTAAAGTAGACATTTATCTTGTACATCTTATGTACATGTAGTACCTTACTTATAAATTGGTTGTGTACCAAAAGTTTGTAAATCAGTCATTTGGATTAAAGAATGTGCTTTCTTAAAGAGAGAAAAATGTTAAAAATTTCTGATAGTAAGGTTCTCAGGCTGGTCCACGAAAGCATTCTTAAGCCGTAATATATCTAATGTGTACCATTAACAGCACAAGAATACCTCATGAGAAACCAGAATTTCTACACAAAGACATATTCAATGTTACCACTTAGTAAGTACAGAACATAAGCTCATCCAGAATTGAGTCAAAGGCCTCATTCTTTCCTCCTCTCACATATAAACCTACACAATAGGTAATGGGATTCAAAGGTGATGTTGCGATCGTCAAAGGAATATATTAGAGATGTTGAGGCATAAGTGGTACTGTGGGGACTGGAAATGTGGACTGTGGTATTAGGGATGTGGACAGGGAGTGATTGGCTAGGGTTGAAAATGATCACACCTGTGATCATGAGAATCGTAACACAGTAACAAATGTTTGGTGGGGGTGGGGCAGGGGGGTCACTGTGGTCACACGTGTAATCCTAGCACTTTGGGAAACTAAGGTGGGGAGGTTGCTCGAGCCCAGCCTGGGCAACATGGCAAAACCCCCTCTCTACAAAAAATACCAAAATTAGCCAGGTGTGGGGCTGCACACCTGTAGTCTCAGCGACATAGGAGTCTGAGATGGGAGGATTGCCTGAGCCAGGTGGTCAGGGCTGCAGTGAACCATGATCATGCCACTGCACTCTAGCCTGGGCAACAGAGCAAGACCCTGTCTAAAAAAAAAAAAAAAAAAGTAACTTTTTTTTTTCATTTCTCCCCTTTCTGTCTTGCTCTTTCTCTCATTTTTTCCTCTTCTGTCAATGAGACCAATGTTAGAATTAGTGGAAGGGAGGAAGCACATAAATGAGTTTTCCTTCCTCACTATCTTTCCTCTTCTGCTTCAAGGTCTTCTCCCTCACTGGGCTTTTGCTGCTTAGAGGCTAAGCTGACAGAATACATCTACTATGTTAGAAATACATACTCAATATTAATGAGTGACATACTAGTATGGTATCTTGGGCAGACAGGCATGCCTTACAATATTCCAGAATAACAAAACAAAAATTAGAATGAATGGGGTAAAATATAGGTAAAACAAGAATGGCAGAGTGTTGATCATTATTAAAGGGGTGGAGGAGTTTGTATAATGAAATTTATTACACTGTTCTCTCTACTTTGAGATCTACTTAAAATCTATTTAAAATTTCAATATGAGATGATACCTACAATTGTGACTTAAAATCTTTCATGTAGCGGGCCGGCCGCAGTGGCTCATGCCTGTAATCTCAACACTTTGGGAGGCTGAGGCAGATGGATTGCTTAAGCCGAAGAGTTTGAGACTTGCCTGGCCAACGTGGCAAAACCCCGTCTCTACTAAACATACAAAAATTAGCCAGGCATGGTGGCACACGCCTCTGATCCCACCTACTCAGGTGGCTGAGACATGAGAATCTCTTGAACCCAGGAGGTGGAGGCTGCAGTGAGCAGAGATTGCACCACTGCACTCTAGCCTGGGCAACAGAAAGAGACTTTGTTTCAAAAAATAAAAATAAAAATAAATGCCAATGGAGAAATTTAATGAAGTATTGTGATAATAATCCAAACTAGCATGCGCGCGCGCGCGC